>NC_058094.1:210542500-210853750 GCF_020171115.1 Neogale vison
ATTTAAATATATTTAAAGAAAATATATTTATTATTTATATTTATAAATATTTATATAATATAAAATTTTTATTTATATAATATATAAATATTTTATATAATATATAATAATATATAAATATTTATTTATATAAAATATATTTATATATTATATATTTATGTAAAATATTTAAATTTATTTTATTTATTTGACAGAGAGAGAGAGAGAGGGAAAGAGCGTGGTAGGGCGAGTGGCAGGCAGAGGAGAGGGAGAGGGAGAAGCAGGCTTTCTTCCAAGCCAGGAACCCCCGACTCAGGACTCCATCCCAGGATCCCAGGATCCCAGGATCATGACCAGAGCTGAAGGCAGACGCTTAACTGACTGAGCCACTCAGGTGACCCTATATTCGTGATATATATTAAGAAACAGGATCAGGGGACGCCTGGGTGGCGCAGTTGGTTGGACGACTGCCTTCGGCTCAGGGCGTGATCCTGGAGTCCCGGGATCGAGTCCCACATCGGGCTCCCAGCTCCATGGGGAGTCTGCTTCGCTCTCTGACCTTCTACTCGCTCATGCTCTCTCTCACTGTCTCTCTCTCTCAAATAAATAAATAAATAAATAAATCTACCTTAAAAAAAAAAAAGAAACAGGATCAAACAATGTGTGTCACTGTTCATGTGGCTCCACTACCTCAATAATGTCATGACCTTCTCTCTACAGACTGAAACCGGATCCAGCTCTTCCTTTTCAGTGGCCTGCGTAATGTTTTAGTCCGTGCGTGTGCCATCGTAGTTTCAACAGGTTCTCTTCCTGTTCTTTACTGAGAAACTGTCATGGGTAAAGCTTTGTTCTGGGGACCAGAATTTACATTCAAGTAAGGAAGACAGAAAATATACAAGTAATTTTTAAAAAATGTTTTATTTATTTATTGGAGAGAGAGAGTGAGTGAGAGACAGAGCACACAGGAAGGAGTAGAGGGAGAGACAGAGGGAGTAGACTCCTCTGCTGGGCAGGGAGCCTGAGGCGGGGCTCCATCCCGGGACCCTGGGATCATGACCTGAGCTGAAGGCAGCCGCCTAACCGACTGAGCCACCCGGGTGCCTCAGTATATAAAGGTCATTATAGAAATAAGCAGCAGCACCACGGATGGTGTTAAGCGTTACAGAGAAAATGAAACTAGGGGGTTTGGAGCAAGAGTCACTCGGAGGTTACATTTGACAACTCCAATACAAACGTCTGGGTAACAAGAAGGATGCAGAGTTTTGGGCCAAGACACACGCCGCTGGCAAACCCTTTAAGCCCACATGCTGCGGGTGGTCGAGACAGAAAAGGGACGAACCCTGCGGCACTAGTCTCCCCACTTTCTTGGTGTCCTCAGGGGCAGCAGGTATGGGCAGCTGCCAAGGCACAGGTGTGCAGCCTGGTCAGCAGGCAGCCCCCATGCCCTGTGAGCGAGTCCCTTGTCACAGACCCAGCAGGCCTGACAGTGCCCTGGGCCAGGCCCAGCGAGGCGGCTTCCTCATTCTTGTGATCTCTCAAAGTAATAACGAGACTTTTTTTTTTCTTTCTTTTTTAAAGATTTTATTTACTGATCTGACAGAGAGAGACAGTAAGAGAGAGAACACAAACAGGGTAAGTGAGAGAGGGAGAAGCAGGCTCCCCGCTGCATAGGGAGCCCTAGGCGGGGCTCTATCCCAGGAGCCTGGGACCATCACCTGAACCAAAGGCAGACGCCCAACAGCTGAGCCACCTGGGTGCCCCATAAGGGGACTTTCTTATTTGTAAAACAGAATGCAATGCCTCGTCCACCTCTGCTTCCACAAGATCATGTAAATGAAGTTGCTTTAGAGAAGGAAGTTTCTAGATGAGTGTCCTAGAGTTGCTGTAACAAAGCACCACACACTGGATGGCTTAAAACAACAGAAATCATTGTCTCACAGTTCTGGAGGCTACGAGTTCAAAATCAAGGTCTCAACAACATTGATCCCTTCCTAGGGGCTCCAAGGGAGAATGAGTTCCAGGTCTCTGTCCTAACTTCGAGTGGCTGTCAGCCATCCCTGGTGTTCCTTGGTTTGTAACATCCTATCTCCAATCCCATGGCAATCTCCCTGGGGAGTCTGTGCCTAAATGTCTCTCTTGTAAGGACACCAGTTATTGGATTAGGGGCCATCCGAATGACTGTGTCTTAACTCCACTTTATCTGCAAAGACCCTATCCCCAAATAAGGTCACATTCACTGGTACCAGGGGTTAGAACTTGAACTTATCTCTTTGTAGGGACACAATCCAACCCATTACAGTACCAATGTCCCTTTCAGCAGCAGCCTTGCCATCATCACCACTAAGAATCAGTGTCAAAGACCAAACACACCATGGTGCCTGGCTGGCTCAGGATGCAACTCCTTGATCTTGGGGTTTGAGGTTTGAGCCCCACATTAGGTACAGAGATGACTTAAAAATAAAGTCTTCAGGGGCGCCTGGGTGGCTCAGTGGTTAAGCCTCTGCCTTCAGCTCAGGTCATGATCTCAGTGTCCTGGGATCGAGCCCCGCATCGGGCTCTCTGCTCGGTGGGGAGCCTGCTTCCCCCCTTCTCTCTGCCTGCCTCTCTGTCTACTTGTGATCTTTGTCTGTCAAATGAATAAATAAAATCTTTAAAAAAAAAAAAAAGTCTTCAGAGCAAACAAACACACCAAAAATGCATTATCCGCAAACGGGATATGCCTGCTTTTGTGTGGGAGAGTCACGTAATTTTAGCATACACTTTGACAGAACAAAGGTAGGTCCTGGCACTTCTCAAACCACAGCTCACACAGGAATCCCTGAGTCCCCTGGGGGTCTCAGAATGCAGACTTTCTCAAATAGGACATTCGTATTTCTGTTAAGCCCCCAGGTGATGCCTCTGTTGCTGGTCAGCTGGTCCACAGAGATGGACTGCCACCACGCAGGCCTCTGCCCTGCCTATGGCCATGGGTCACAGGCGAAGAGACTCGCCCTCTTCCTCCAGGGACCTTTGGATTTCAGGAGCCAGCCTGGCCAGCTCTGTGCGGGTCACTGGCGCATAAGTGGTCCCTGCTCTGACGTCCTTCCCTTTCCAGCCCGTCTTCCAGGGCAGATGCTGCCTTTTCTTAGCTTGCCCTTAGTATGCCAGTGGGCGACCTTCACGATGCAGACCCCACTGGGGAGCTGAGAGGAAACTCGGCTGGAAGGTGGGCTGCAAGCACATCAGAACACAAAACACACACATTCAGCCCAAAGCCCCCTGTTCCTGGATCCCATCCAGACTCGTCCCTTTATTATTTTTGTTCTTTTTTCTCTTTAATGAGATCTTGCCTGAAAACAGCCTGGGCGTTGCTAAGGTAACACCGTAGAGGCTTCCCGAACACATTATTGTTTAAGGCCTGCAGCTCAGCCTGGAGGAATTTGCTATTTGTTTAAGAGATGAAAGCCACAAACTTCCCCACATTCTTCTCCAGTTTCACTCACTCGCTTGGACCGTATGGCCCAGGCAGAGAGCCTGTATTGGGTGGAGGGGGCTCCTGGGGAGCCATCAAAACAGTGGGTGTTTGTGAGTGTTCCTCACCACCCAGACACGAAGATCTGGGATTTCTCTTGATGGGACAATGTGGAATAAATGTCCTCACTGAAGGTCTAAGAAGGACATGATGGGGAAGGAAAGCCTCTCACTGGTGGTCCCTCCCAACCTCGAAATCTGGAAATAGTGATCAAGCCACACTTCCCCCAAGGCCTTAGGTTAAGAGATTATATCACTGGGAAGGGGGCCAGAGGTCCTGGGGAATAGTCCACCTAACGCACATGGTAATGCATGGGATGTGTCTCTGGGGAGGTGTTTTAGGAATGCATCTAGGCCCCTATCAGATACGAGCTCTATCAGGGCCCCTCTGGGAGCAGGCTGGGCACCGGGGATGCACAATGCATGTTGACAGGCCCGCCAGGGCTTTGCGTCACCCTGGATCTCCAGCTTCTTGCCAGGAGGGCACTGACTCTACGCAGCCACAGACCGATCTCAATCGCTCTTTGTCCTTGCCTTTCTTTCTGTCATTCTGCTTCTCCCACTGACAACCTCCGGGCTCCCCTTCTATGTGGACCCTGACTCCCTAAGTAATGCTTCAGGATTCACTAGCTTTTGGGCCTAGTGACCTCATAGGACCTGACTGGCAGGCCCCCAGTCAGGTGATCACCCTTGGTCCACAGGCCCCAGCTCACAGGGTGAAGGGCCACGTTGTTAAACGGGAGCTGCAGCTGTGGCAGATCTTCTGAGCCCCTCATCCATCCAGCATCAAGTATGTGATGAAGTGATGCTCTCGGAGGAATTTTGGAAAGAGAAACATGTCTAATGAGGAAGCTTGATTGAACGGTGTATGGTATTGTCTCTCCTCTGTCATCCATGGAGACTTTGGTAAAATGTGCATCATTCATCAATACTTCTGACCTGGGGCGCCTGGGTGGCTCAGTCAGTTAGGTGTCTTTGGCTCAGGTCATGATCCCAGGGTCCTGGGATTGAGCCCCACGTCAGGCTCTCTCCTCAGCGGGGAGCCTGCTTCTCCCTCTCCCACTTCCCCTGCATGTGTTCCCTCTCTCACTGTGTCTCTCTCTGTCAAATTAAAGAAAAAAACCAAAAAACCCCAAACTTCTGGCCTTAAAGGCACTGGTATGGCTCAGTCGGTTAAGCATCTGACTTTTGATTTCCACTCAGGTCCTGATCTCAGGGTTATGAGATCTAACCCTACAAGGGTTTTGAGCTCGGTGGGAAGTCTGTTGGATATTCTTGGTCTTCCGCTGCCCCTCCCTGCAAGTCGCACTCTCTTTCTAAAATAAATCAATAAATCTTTAAAAAGTACTTCTGGCGTCAGCCTTGTGTTTTTGGAGGGAGGTTGGCTATGCTGACTCTAGTCTCTGGGAGGGCAGAGGTTTAGAACAGAGACTGGTCTTGGGGGCTCAGCCACAAGGAGTTACCTATAGGAACACTTGGGAAGTTTGGCAGTGAATGGAAGGAGAAAATAGGGTGACTTCACCGGAGTAGCAGGATTGATGTGGGAAATAAAGGCAAAAAGAAAAATTAAATTTCCTTACTATCTACAGCCCACCGACAAGTCCTTGAAACAAGCAGAGTGACATTCCTCTAGGGACTCAGCTGCCTTGATGTTAATACTTGGCTAAGGGCAAAAGGTAATCTTAGCTCTACTGCCAGGATCCTGTAAGTTTACTTTGACACATAAAAATTCCTTTGCAAACTTCCTTTATCTCTACCCCCCAAGATACGTGTCGGCAATCATCCCCCAAGCATATGACCCACTGATCCACATCTGGAAGGTCTCATGACTAAGTTTTTACTAAACAGGAATAAATGACCTTTTCCCAACAATAACTAGTCCCCTCAAGACCCTAGGAAACTTGCTCCCCAAATTCCTTACAGGTTATGCTATCCCTAACCTCCTCCCAACCTGAAAGTGTATAATCGGCCATTCCTCAGGAGCCCAGTGCAGTTCTTTCTGCCCATGAGTCCTGTCCCTGGGTTTTCATACCACCACCTTTTTGCACCGAAAAAGATATCTCAAGCATTCTTTCTTGGCCATCAGCTCTGGACCTTAACACTCTTCCCTATATCAGGATTATGTGCACAATGAACTGACCTAGAGAGATGAATGTGAGATGCCAGGGAGGTAAGCACACACCACACACACACACACACACACACACACAGTGAGGCACACAGAGGGACATACACCTGGAGATATACACAGAAAGCACACCCACCATAGCCACGGACACAAGCAGACCTCTAAAGAGAGCCTGAGGCTGAAGTAGACCCAGGGTCTCATCCCTCCACATAGAAGGATGAGGCATCCTGCACGAAAGGGAAAAAGGAGCCATCTTGGTGGCTATCCAGGATGTCATGGTAAAGAAGTCGCTGAGCTCATTTCAAGAGAGGAGAGGGTGAATGCTATGACTAGCAATTCAATATAATCCCTCGTCACAGGAAAATGTGTTCTTTGAGGTTGAAAAGGAAAAAAAAAAAAAAAAAAAGGCAGGAGTAGACATACTTTTGGCGAAGTCGCCAGAACCCAGATGAATTCTGAGTGGACTTCGTCTGAGGCCCTGGCACTCTGAAGGGACCCCCTCAGGAAGCAACCGTAGGTCCCTGAGTGTCTGGAGAAATGGTCAGTCTGGGCTGGAGAGCCCATGGTACCCAGAAGGGTGGCCACTGGGTGCCTGTGGTTCTCACTGCACAGGCACCCACATAGGGGGAGAAAGGGATGAGAGATTGTGAAGGAACTGGACACTGGATTCCAGCCACAGCTGGTCCCGTGGGGCAGGGCTGGCACCTGAGCAGGGAAATGGAGGAGTTGCTCCCGGGGTAAGATGGGAAGCTCACACTTGAGCCGTAGGCTGTCACGTCTGCCAGGGACAGTGGAGACCTTGCCAACCTGTTCATTTTCCAGAAAGCACAGAGGCTCGGAGGTTAAGCAGTCCACCTGAGTGCATGTACTGAGTTACGGTGGCCTGGAATTCTGGCCCAACAATGGCTGTTGCCACAGAGGTCAGTGTTCTCTTTACTTCTTGGAGATCAAGTCCGCATGGTTGGGCTAGTGGGGAGAAAACCTGACAGTAGGTACAAGTGTCTCCGAGAAAGCCCCGGGGACCTGCCACATAAGTTTCTGCTTCAATTGCTCGGTGGGCTCTCCACCGCTTTGGGCCAGCTATCCTTGAAGACTTCATTTTGGTCACAAAAGGGATAACAGGGACTCGGGTTCTTCAGAGCATGGGTGATTTGGACGGATTCGGGAAGGCAGTGGACGGAGAAGCTAACTGATGGCATTCGGGAGCAGCTGTGACTTTCGTCCCTGTTATGCCCCAATAATGGGTCCGTGATTAAAGGAGCAAGACTGATATAAAGCGAAGGTCAAGCAAAGCTTTATTTCGCGCCAAGCATCAAGAATCTAACCGAACGTTCAGGAACTCACCTCTTGCAAGAGAGGGCGACCCTTCTCTGTTTCACAGACTAGCTTTTTTTTTTTTTTTTTTTAAAGATTTTTTAAGTATTTATTTGACAGAGAGAAATCACAAGTAGATGGAGAGGCAGGCAGAGAGGGGGAAGCAGGCTCCCTGCTGAGCAGAGAGCCCGATGCGGGACTCGATCCCAGGACCCTGAGATCATGACCTGAGCCGAAGGCAGCGGCTTAACCCACTGAGCCACCCAGGCGCCCCCACAGAGTAGCTTTTAAGGGGAAAGGCCATGCGGTCAGGCCTGGCCACGTACAGGTGGCCAATGAGATTGTAACACACACAGGAAACTCTACAGTGATGCTAGGTGACCAATTGAGTTACAATTTATCCTAGTAGACATTTGAACCAGCCTGTTACACCTTGATTGGGATTGGCGCCCAAAAGGCTCCCAAAGGGCGGGGCCCATACTCCTTGGTAACCGGGGAGACAGTATGCATCCCCCCACTGATCGGATGTCTCCACCTGGCTGGACCCACCTTTGTATCTGGGCTTTGTTCCCTGAAGCTGGTTTCCGGGACTTGTCTCCAAGTAAATCCCCTGGGGGAAGGGGAGCAGGGACAGTTTCTAAATAGGTCCTTACAGTCCCAGGATGGAGGCTCCCTGGCCTCCTCTCTTCCCCACCCCCCTGCTGCTTGCGAATCCGCTGACTTGCAAAGTGGCATCTGGTGGGAGCGGGATGCCAGTTCATCGGGAGAACGGAAGGACAGGATCTCAAACTGGTAACGGAGGGATCTTCCTTCACAACAACTTCAGAAGACTTGCTGGACCCAGAGGTCAGTAGAAGCCTGAAATTGGGGCCAGCGGGGGCTTCTGGCTAATCTCTTCATGGAGACTCGCTCTGGCACTCGCTGTGGCATCTGTGTCCTTCATTCATGTTGGGTCTCCCATCGAGCCCTAACCGTCACCTGTGGCGCCCTGACCACTCCTGGGATGGGAAATGGGAGGATGAGACCAAAGTCCTGTCCACATCGGGCCGGCCGGGAACCAGGCATCCAAGTCCGCACGGGCTTGCTTCGGGTCTTACGGAGTCCTCAGGCCTGCAGGCGCCTTTGATGTTCCCCAGAATCCCGAGAGCGCTGGAGGGCAGCTCCTCTTAGAAAGGGTGTCACATTTACATCACTTAGGACTTGGGCCTGGCGCTGGGGCCGGATGGGAGTGAGGGAAAAGCTGTGAAGAGCGGCAAATGAAAACCCATCTCCCCTGCTGTACCCCTCCTACCCTCAAGTGACTCCATTGGTCTTTGAGATGAGAAAACAGGCACGAATTCTTTCTGGGCCCAGCTAGGGGCTTCCTTTTGAATGCAAAGGAGAGACTGGGAGTTCTCCGCGGAGTCAAACGTGGATCTCCATCTCAATGCCCAGAGACAAAGGCCAAAAAATGCGAGGAATTTCCAAAGCGCCTCTTGCAAACAGCATCTCCCCCACCCTCTGGCTCTGCTCCACGGGCACCACGATGCGAATGGCGGCTTTCTTCTGTGGGCCTGGCCTGGCCTGCTGCCCGCTTGCTAAAAGATTGGATCTGAGGACAAATGAAATTAGGAATCTCCCTTCCGCAGCCTCGTGTTCTTGTGCTCCTGTAAGAAGACACTACTGTGCACCCAGATAGTGGGTGGGCCTGGTGAGGGGGCACGGTGGGGGCAGCCCACAGGCTCCCTTGCTCACCAGCCCCCTCCCCGGTGGGCAGCCCCTGTGAGGGCGGGTGGAAGAGGCGGATGCACCCCACCCACTCCAGGGCAATGAGAATGTTCTCACTTTCTGAGGGAGGGCCTTTAAAAGGAGCCTCATTTGGCTAAGGGTTCTTTTGTTCTCCTTCCCCTTCCGAGGCTGAACAAAAGGGAATAAGCTTCCAGGACGTCATAAGGAGTGAAGAAAGAGACTGGGAAAGAGTCCACAGAATTCTCATTTTAAGACACCTTTGAGTCACAGAGAGGGACGCTCGCTGTCCAGAGGCCCTTGGCAGTCTGGGAAAATGTCTCCAAGCCTGCACTGGCCCATTTATTTAACATCAATATTCCTTCTCTTCCCTGCAGGATGTTGGGTTATTTGGGGGTCACTGTGATCCCTCAGAAGGTGAGAAAAAAACCTAGAAGATGATGACCCATAGATAGCCTTGGGTGTGGGTTGGTTGAGAGTAGGAACAGTGGGGGCGCCTGCGTGGCTCAGTGGATTAAGCTCTGCCTTCAGCTCAGGTCATGATCCCAGGGTCCTGGGATCAAGCCCCGCATCCGGCTCTCTGCTCTGTGGGAAGCCTGCTTCTCCCTCTCCCATTGCCCCTGCTTGTGTTCCCTATCTCACTGTGTCTCTCTCTGCCAAATTCTTGGGGTGGTAAGTTTGATCCCCATTTTTGGGGTAGAGATGACTTAAAAATAAAATCTTTATAAAGCAGAAAAACAAAACAAAATAAAACCCTACATTTGTTTGCAAAACCTATGCAGGACTGTTCTACTTACCACATAGCAATATTAGGGAATGACCTTGTTCCCTGGCTGCCCGGACTTGGAAGGCTTGCTTCAGGCTTTGCTTACTTCTCACTGGCTGCCAGACTAGCTTCCTCAAGCCCTGGCTTAGTCATTCCCTTGTCAATGCTAGAGCCCACAGGTGCACCTGTTGACCACTGTATATGGCCCAGGGGTCTTGGTGGGACACTCAAGGTCTGACAGGAGCCTGGAGACCCGTCTTCCCAGTCTCTACAACTCAACCTTCACTTAGGCAGGGCCACCCCTGCCTGCCATTTGTCCCACCCTTCCGTACAACCAGTCTGTTCTTACGTTCTCAACTCTTATTCTATCCACCGTGGAGGACACCTTCCTTCCCCTCCTTCTCCTCTTCCCCATTTTAATGCGGCATTTCACAAACTCCCCGACCCTCTTCATTGCTTATCACATTTACCATCTAGCTTGAGTTACTTTTCCTTTAGGAAGGTCCTGTCACAAACGCCACCTCCCCTCCCAATGTCTGGCAGGCTTGGCCTCCAGAGTGCTGAAGAGCCTGACACTCCTACTCGCTTGCCCTTGGGGAAGTGATGGAGCTTTGAGCTTCTCTATCTGTGAAGTAGGGAAATGATTACCCACCTCATAGGCCTCACTGATTGCGTGAGATGATAAGAACATTGTAGTAAGGGCTCAACACAGCTCCCTCTTTTTTTTCCCCTAATTCCCTCAGTTGTGATGTGTTCAGTGTGCCTTGCCCTCATGGGTACTTTTGCTCTGGGGCTGCCTTTGGGAACTCAAACTCCTTGAGGCCAGGGGTGTTGAAAAACAAAATTCAGCTGAATAGATGTGAAGATCTTACTGGCTCTCTTCAGTGACTCATGAATCCCGACAGCATCCTAGCTAGCGAGTACGAAGGAGCTCTGAGAAGCTGTGCAAAATGGAAGACTTACAGAAAGAGGGAGTCAGGGCAAAACAGTGATTCTTGCAAGGAGTGGATTGTTTCAGGCAAGGTCACCTTCCTTTGGAGGACACTAGGGGTCTCTCAGGAGGATTTCTTCACTGGTGTTGACCAGGAAATTTCAGATTGACCAGTGAAAATCAAATTCCTAGGAAAGGCAGAAACTGCAGTTTGGTTAGGGGACATGGGCCTTAGCACAAGTGACTTCATGTTGGTTTTTTTGTTTTTGTTTTTGTTTTTTAACAAGGGAGACCCTATTCTGATGGTTCTTAAAGTGATGTCCTCTGACCACAGCAAGAGAACCTCTTGGGAACTTGGTAGGAATGCAAATTTCACCCCCCCACCCCCCATGAACCACTGACTCTGGTGGGTGGTCCAGCAATCTGTGTTGTATCAAATCTTCCAGATGATTCTGGTGCACGCTCAAGTTGGAAAACCACTGCTCTGTTCCATTGCCTGGAGCCTACATGCGCTGCAGGACGGTACAGGACTCATGATGCTCCATGAGCTTCAAAAAGCCAGTAAACCAGCTCTCCAACCAAAAATGCTATTCCCCAGAATTGACTCTTTATTCAGTCCCAGTCGGAGGTACCTTTCAGACAGCTGGTTTTCTTCCTGTCTGTGCTTTACTGTGTGTGTCCTGTCACTGACATTTTGGGACAGCCAGGAGCTTGGATGGCTTTTTTTTTTTTTTTTTTTTTAAATTTCTTTGATGCTCAGGTGACTTTATTTTTTTTATTTTTTTTTTTTAAGAATTTTATTTTTTTGACAGAGAGAGATCACAAGTAGGCAGAGAGGCAGGCAGAGAGAGAGGAGGAAGCAGGCTCCCCGCTGAGCAGAGAGCCCGATGCGGGGCTCGATCCCAGGACCCTGGGACCATGACCTGAACCGAAGGCAGAGGCTTTAACCCACTGAGCCACCCAGGCGCCCCGCTTGGATGGCTTTTAACAGAGAGGTCCAGGTCCCCCCAGACCCGGTGTGGTGTGCACTCCTGGGTCCTGCTTTTCCGAGCCTGTGTCAGGGTTTCCCAGAAGGCAGAGAACAGCGATGCTGGGTGGAAGGCGTGAATACAGGCAGCGTGCGCTTGGCCTTTGTGGAAGCTGGGGGGAAGATTCACCCTGTACCCCCGGCAGCTTTCCTCAGGGAGCAGGGGCTGCCTGTGCAGCCGAGGAGGGCCAGCCTGGCATGAATGGAGACCTTGTATCGAAGACCTCGCTGGAGCCAGGAGCCACAACACAGGGGCTTTTCACGAGCAACCTTGCAACAGAGGCGGCATTGAGCGTGACTGGTGGCTTGTGGGCAGACGTAGGGTCTGGTGGACGCGTGGCATCATTGGAATAACATTGTTGCTCCTGCTGACCCTGCCCTGGCCGGGGGTGGGGGTGCTTAGATATCTCCTTTCAGAGGGGAAGACTCCAAGAGTCCTACTGTCCATAGCTGAAGCTGCTCTGACATGCCCCTCCTCCCATGTGCCATGAGTCAGTGTGCAAGGCTGTAGCAAGGGCCCAGAATGCGAACAAGGGGGTCCACGCATGCAGGGAGTACGCTGGGATGCCGGTCAGGAATGGGTTAAAGGCAGCTGCCTGGAGACATGGCCAAAGTACAACTCTGGGGGCTTGCTACAAGGCCAGGGAGGATGTCAGGTGTGCTCTTATCTATTGAAAGGGGATGGAAGCCCAGTGTGCCCCACCAAGGGGTCATTGAGAGGTGAGGAAGCACTGCTGGGGGGCTGTGAGGAGTCTGCTAGGCAGGGACAGATGCCAACTGCCAGGGGCATTCAGGACAAGGTGATGGTGAGGATGGGGGTGTGTGGGGGGAGATTCCATCTGTCATGTACAGACACACTGTGTCACCTGCCTCCAACCCCCACCTCCCCAAGGTGGCTAGTTGATTAGCTAGCCAGCTCCCTGGCTTCTTCTCTCTTCTTGCACTATCTTTCCTTTCTTTCTTTCTTTTAAAGATTGTATTTGTTTATTTGATAGAGAGAGAACACGAGCTGGGGAAGCAGCAGGCAGAGGGCAAGGGAGAAGCAGCCTCCCTCCTTAGCTACCTGATGTGGGGCTCCATCCCGGGACTCTGGGATCATGACCCAAGTGGAAGACAGATGCTTAACTGACTGAGCCACCCAGGCGCCCCTTGCACTTGTCTAGGATGACCCATTCTCCTGGATGACCTGGGACCAAGGATTTCCCGGGAGGCAGAACATTTGGTGCTAAAACTGGGTCAGTGGATCACCTGCTTTCATCTTGGATAGCTTTTATTCCATTTGAAACTTATTATACTGGGATGCCTGGGTGGCTCAGGGGGTTAAAGCCTCTGCCTTTGGCTCAGGTCGTGATCCCAGGGTCCTGGGATCGAGCCCTGCGTTGGGCTCTCTGCTTGGCGGGGAGCCTGCTTCCCCCTCTCTCTCTCTGCCTGCCTCTCTGCCTACTTGTGGTCTCTGTCAAATAAATAAATAAATAATCAGATAAACAAATAAAAAAAACAAAAACAAAAACACTTCTTATACTTATCTCCTGTGACTCCCCCACCAAAAATGTGATAACAAAGGGGATGGGACTGTTTCTCCACTTGCAAGTGTGGTTAATGGTGTACTGTCTGCGGATATGGTAGGTGTGTCCCTGGGTCAAAAGAAAACCAGGAAGCAAGTCGTGGCTTTAGTGTACTTCAACTGAGGAGGTGGCCATGCTTCCTCCATTTTCACTCTGTGGACACACCGATCCCCCACTTCTTTGCTCCTTTATAAGGGCTCTTGCACTTGGCCTGGCAGATCGCACTCATCCCTCCAAATGGCCCATGCTGGGCAAGGTGGCCTCTGTGCTTGTAATGTCATATGTGAGATGTACACACACACACACACACACACAAGTAGCTGTACCTAGCACTCCTCATATTCAGTTACTAATCGGCTCCAGGAGATTGTGATCTCCTTAAAGGAAAGATTGTTTTCTTTGCTTTTTTGGAGTCTGCTGCCACATGGAAGGCTCGGATTTCCCATCCATGAGAGAACTGCAGGGTAGGGGGATAGGAGTGGTGGCCTTCTGGGAGGGAGCTATGCAGTGCCTGGGAGAGCTGAGGCCTGAGTTTCTCCTGGCTGCTGCCCCTGCTGCCCCTGTCTCCAGAGCAGTCTTGAGTCCGTCCTCCTGGTGTCTGCTCTCAGTCCTGGGTGGCGGTGGCTGTCAAGCAGGGGGAACTCACTGCTCCCTGGGGCTCAGTTTTCTTCTTGAGCTCATTGACAGGCTGGCCCAGGAGAGTCGTGCATGCGCAGCCCTCTCAAAATGACAGCTGTCTCAGGGACCACCTGGTTTTCAGGGAAAATGCTATTCTGCTTTCGGTCTTCCATCAGAAACAAAGGATTCCACCCAGGTCATCTTGGGGTCCCCGTGGGCTTGTGTTTTGTGGTCATGATTGGGGTGTCCACCTGTCTCCTTCAGAGGTCTCCCCTGGAGCCCAAGCCAGACTGTCACAAGCTCTCAACCTTCAGGAGGCCCCCTGGAGAAAGCCTGGGGGGCAGAGGGTATGAACTCAAGGTGAGCACCAGGAAGGCCAGGGCCCTGGGCCACCAGCAGCTTTTGGCACCCACAGGGGCTTAGCTAACCAGCAGGCCCCACCACACTCCATGAATCACGGTCATTCTTCCTCTCTTCCTTCTCTTTTGTTCTCACTTTCCCTATCTGTACCTCTCTCCTCCCCAGCTGGCAGTCCTTGCGCCTTAGTCCAGGAGAGGATGACGTGGCCAGACGAGTCTCTTTCAACCACCCTAGCGAATCCATTACTGCTTTGTTTTTCTTTGTGGTACTTATTACAACCTGAAATCGATTGCTTCTTTTGTGCTGCCTTCCCAATTTGAATGGATAGAGAGCAGAGACCAGCTCATTCACTTAACTGTGCCCCAGCACTAAAAACAGTGCCTGGTACATCATAATTAATGACTCAATGAACAAGGCCCAGTATTTGATCAAGGCCCCAGGCTACAGCTATTTAGTGCAGGCTAGTGCCAAGTACTGTGTTTAGAAGTTTCCTGGGACATGGGGGGCCTGGTTGGCTCAGTTGGAAGAGCATTAGATTCTTGGTCTTGGGGTTGTGAGTTTGAGACCCATGTTGGGTGCGGAGATTACTTAAAAAAAAAAAAAAAGAAGAAGAAGAAGAAGAAGAAGTTTCCTGGAACAGAGAGCTGGGAGCTTAGAGCTAGGGCAAGCCCTCTGCAGTCATAAATCCACTTTTTTTTTTTTTTTTAAACCCAGGGGAGGGGTGCCTGGGTGGCTCAGTGGGTTAAGCCTCTGCCTTTGGCTCAGGCCCTGGTCTTCGGGTCCTGGGATCAAGCCCTGCATCGGGCTCTCTGCTCAGCGGGGAGCCTGCTTCCCCTCTCTCTCTGCCTGCCTCTGTCCCTACTTGTGATCTCTGTCTGTCAAATAAATAAATAAAATCTTAAAAAAAAAAAAAACCCAAAACACACATAAAAAGAACCAGGGGAGTCATAGGAGGCTAGAGGAAGTGTCCATGTGTCCCCCACCCCCGCAGTTGTGTGCCTTACCTTCTGAAAGGGGAACCTCTAGACTCTCTCACTGTGCGCTCTGCATCTTCTCAAGAGTCCTGCTCCACTAGTGCCCACACTCCTTTGGTCCAGGGCCCTGAGTTTATTTTTCCTTCTGTCCTCCTGCTCTGCCAGCTCTGGGATCAGGGTTCCTCTGGTGACATGGACACTAGTCCTAGGAGGGACATCGATGATCCTGGGCCCAGGCTCCTATGGAAGAACAAGTAAGGCTCAGACGTGTGAAGTCATTTGTTCAAGACCACACTGTTCTTGACAGAGCCCAGAATTCGTTCATTTATTCATTCACTGGAAGAAAAAAAAAAAGGTCAGTTTCACTTAAGAATTTTTTTTTTTTAAGATTTTATTTACTTTTTTGAGAGAGAATGAGAGAGAGACTTCACCAGCAGATGGGAGGGCTAGAGGGAGAAGCAGATTCCTCACTGAGTAGGGAACCTGATGTGGGACTTGATCCCAGGACCCTGGGATCATGACCTGAGCTGAAGGCAGAAGCTTAACCAACTGAGCCACCCAGGCGTCCCAAGATTGTGTTTGATGTAGCTGTAAAAGATTAATTTTGTTGAATCTTAACCCATTTTATTTTTATTCTGTGTGATGATATAGGAATTATGCATGAAGAACTTCTAGTGCACGCTCAAGTATGATGGTTGTTTTAAGAAAAAAGTATGTGCGGGTGTTTTGAGTTGTGAACTAAACTAGCTGCTTTCTTCACGGAATTCTTTTTTTTTTTTTTTAATTCTTTACTTCAAAGAATGACAAATTGTTTCTTAGACTTGGATATTTTGCAGATATTTTTGAAAGTGATCAAAGTGAGACTGTCACTTCAGTGAAAACAACTGATAGTAATTGTTCCCAATTATAAAACACGAGCTTTAAAGTAGAAATTAGAATCTGGAAACCTTGTATCCACCTCCGTGAGCTTGACAACTGCCTAATACTTTAAGTCTTTTCTGATGGGATTGGTGTTGAGAGTAATTAATGTAGCTTTTTATATTATATGAAATGGGTCCTTGCTTGGAAGAGTTGTATGACTTAATGAGCCAATATAAATATATTTTTAGGTAGGCTCCATGTTCAATGCGGGGATTGAACTCACGACACTGAGATCAAGAGTCACATGCTCTATCAACTGACCCATCGGATGCTTATCAAAATATATTTTTTAAAGATTTTATTTATTTATTTGACAGAGAGAGAGAGAGATCAGAAGTAGGCAGAGAGGCAGACAGAGAGAGAGGAGGAAGCAGGCTCCCTGTTGAGCAGAGAGCCCCATGTGGGGCTTGATCCCAGGACCCTGAGATCATGACCCAAGCCGAAGGCAGAGGCCTTAACCCACTGAGCCACCCAGATGCCCCTATCAAAATATTTTTTAAAGATTTTATTTATTTATTTGAGAAAGAGTGTAGAAACAGGGGGAGGGGCAGAGGGAGAGAGAGAAACACACTCCCCCATGAGCTGGGAGCCCGACATGGGGGTTGGTGGCAGGACCCTGAGATCATGACCTGAGCTGAAGGCAGCCACTTAACCAACTGAGCCATCCAGGCACCCCCCTCCCCTACCAACACTTTTTAAATGACCATCTAGGAGACTGCAAAATCATGAATAGATACAAAGATCTATTCAAAATTAAAGAGAGACTAATGTATTTCATTGTAACAGAATAAAAGTTCAGTGTTAGGGTTTCAAATTCCATATTGCAAGTTACCTTTAAGAAACTATACCACCTGGGCCTCCTGGGTGGCTCAGTGGGTTAAGCATCTGCCTTCGGCTTGGATCATGATCTCAGGGTCCTGGGATTGAGCCCCGTGTTGGGTTCCCTGCTCAAAGGAACCTGCTTCTTCCTCTCTTCCCTTCTCATGCTCTTTCTCACGCTTTCTCTCTCAAATAAATAAATACATAAACTCTTAAAAAAAAGAAGAAGAAGAAAAAAAAACCAAAAAACAAAACTATACCACTTGTTGAGTATCAGAGAAGAATATTCACAATTACTAGAAAAAGCTATGAAAGGAACCTGGGTGGCATAGTCAGTTAAGCATCCGACTTTTGGTTTTGGCTCAGATCATGATCTCAGGGTGGTGACTGAGTCCACGATCAGGTCAGGCTCCATGCTGGGCGTGGAGGCTTTTTAAGATTCTCTCTCCCTTTGCCCTTCTCCCCGCCTCCCTAAAAGAAAGGGGAGGGGCGCCTGGGTGGCTCAGTGGGTTGAGCCGCTGTCTTCGGCTCAGGTCATGATCTCAGAGTCCTGGGATCGAGTCCCGCATCGGGCTCTCTGCTCAGCAGGGAGCCTGCTTCCCCCTCTCTCTCTGCCTGCCTCTCTGCCTACTTGTGATTTCTCTCTGTCAAATAAATAAATAAATGAATAAAAAAAAGAAAGGGGAAAAAAAAGGCTATGAAAATATTATACCTGTTCTCAATGGCAAATCTGAGTGAGGTCAGAATTTCTTCATACTTCTTCAAAACAACATTTCACAGTAGACTGAAAGCAGAAGCAGACACAAGAATTCAACTGCCCTTTACTCATCCGGACAATAAAGAGATTTACAGACATGCAAAACACAGCTGCTCTGCTCACAAGTGTATGTTTTGTAATACAACTTTTAAAAATAATTATCTTATTTATGTTAACATGGACGGGGTTATTATTAATTGAAAGGAATCCATAGTTTTTTATTTTAATTTCTTTCTTTCTTAAAGATTTTATTTATTTATTTATTTTGACAGAGATCACAAATAGGCAGAGAGGCAGGCAGAGAGAGAAGGGGAAGCAGGCTCCCTACTGAGCAGAGAGCCTGAGGTAGGGCCCGATCCCAGGACCCTGAGACCCTGACCTGAGCCGAAGGCAGAGGCTTTAACCCACTGAGCCATCCAGGCGCCCTTTAATTTCTTAAAAAAAAAAAAAAATAATAACTCTAGGCAATTCTTCATTATTTTTATTTATTTTTTAAAAAGATTTTATTTATTTATTCATGAAAGAGAGAGAGGGGGGAACCTGGGTGGCTCAGTGGGTTAAAGTGGGTTAAAGTGGGTTAAAACCTCTGCCTTCAGCTCAGGTCATGATCCCAAGGTCCTGGGATTGAGCCCCGCATCGGGCTCTCTGTTCCTCGGGGAGCCTGCTTCCTCCTCTCTCTCTGCCTACTTGTGATCTCTGTTGTTGGTCAAATAAATAAATAAAATAAAATAAAAGAAAGAAAGAGAGAGGCAGAGGGAGAACCAAACTCACTGCTGAGCAGGGATCCTGATGCAGAACTCGATCTTAGGATTCTGGGATCATGACCTGAGCCGAAGGCATGTGCTTAACCATCTGAGCCACCCAGGCGCCCCTATTTTAATTTCTAATGTGGCCAGCAGCAGTACATAGAATCCAGCTCTCTCAGGTCTCTAACACAAGACTCTGCACCCAGTCCCAATGTGTGTTTTTCCCAACTGGCAAGCAATTCTCTGACACCAAATGGGTGTCCTACAATACAACTCAATTCTGACGCTATCTACTTGGAGATGGCATCAGAGCCCACAGGTTTAAGGCTCAGTCTCACAACACTGCCCTCTACCTCCCTCCACCCCTTCAGAACCCTATCACAAGCCCATGTCACCTGGGTTTCTCACCAATGGGCTAGAGATCAGAGGTTCCAAAGATCCCCTCCCTGGATTCAGTTAATTTGCTACAGTGGATCACAGAACTCAGAGAAACATTTTACTTACTAGATGATCGGTTTATTATAAAAGGGTATATAACTCCAGAACAGAGAGATGGAAGAGATGCATAGGGCAGAGTAAGGGGGTGGGGAAGGGCGTGGAGCTTCCACGCTTTCTCTGAGCGTGGCACTCTCCTCGGCCTCCACCTCTTCACCAACACGGAAGCTCTACTCTCCCTATTTTTTGGGGTTTTTATAAAGGCTTCATTACATAGGTATGATTGATTAAGTCATTGACCATTGGTGACTGAACTCAATACACAGCTCCTATCCTCTCTCCGGAGGTTAGAGGGGTAGGACTGAAAGTTCCAGCCCTCTAATCACAACATTGGTTGTCCCGGCAACCAGCTCCACCATCCTCGGAGATTTTCCTAAGTTATTTCATTACCATAACAAAAGACACCTTCCGCGCTCTCAACACTTAGGAAATTCCAAGGGTTTTAGGAGCTGTGTGGCATGAATGGCAATGAAAACCATATTTATCTTATTATAAATCAGCATATCAGCAACGATATTTAAGACTATAAAGGAATCTTAAATCCAAAAAAATTCAGAAGCAATAGAGGGAACATAATGCAGCTAGCAAGTTAAAGGATTGTTGGAATTGCTGGAAGGCCAAACAGTGGCAAGGAAGCCAGAGGGTGGCTTCAGGGGGACCTGCTACTACCCTTGCGACGGGAGGATGAAGGAGGGGGTGGTGTACCAGTGGCCAAGAGCGGGAGCTTTCTTTTGGAACATGGCATTAAGAGGCACTAGAGTCGGGGCGGCTGGGTGGCTCAGTCGTTAAGCGTCTGCCTTCGGCTCAGGTCCTGAGTCCTGGGTTCGAGCCCCACATAGGGCTGCCTGCCTGTTTCTCCTTCTCCCATTCCCTCTGCTTGTGTTCCCTCTCTCGCTGCGTTTCTCTCTGTCAAATAAATACAATCTTAAAAATAAATAAACAAATAAATAAATAAATAAAAGGCACTAGAGTCCGGGATACCTTCTGGGAACCAGAATCATGTCAGGGATTCCTTGACAGTAGCTCAAAATATGAAGGAGGTGAGCCCCTGTTGGAAAACCCACCCGGAGCAGAGAGAAGTGGGGACACGTGTCCTGGTGTCTCTCTTTCTCCTGTTATCCAATTTCACTGGACAATCCTGCCTGGAAGCTACTTCTTGGCACACTTTGGGGGAACTTTGGGGAACACAGCTTGTCAAGGTCAGTCTTCCTGTGTCTTCCTGCAATAGGGAGCAGAGGAGAGCAGGAAGCTGAGAGCAACAGGCTCACGGCTGGCCCAGAAAAGGAGGGGAAGAACCAGGATGTTGGCTGGAAGGAGCCACAGGGATGAGAAAGTCTGCTCAAGATGGGAGGGTCTTGTACTGTTGTGAGGGAGGTGGGCAGAGTAGAGGAAGAAGAGGCAAAACCAGCCCAGGTGGGGGATAAGGGCAGAAGGGAGAGTTGGCAGACTCCAGGCACCATGTTAGCCAATTTCCCTTAGTAGAGCCACCTGATTGGAGCTGGAAATAAGGAACTTATTTAGAAAGTGCTTGCATGCCACTCTTACGTAGGGTCTGCTTCTTGGGGAGATTGCTGGATCCTGGCACGGAAAGGTTACTGTCATCTTTCCCCAGGTTAATAATTTTAAAGTTTTCTACATGCCGTCTAGACCCCTTATCTATACCCAACAGCCAGCTCCAGATCGCCACCTGGACAATGTGTTTTTTTCCTGCGGCTTGGGTCTCACCTGAAACGGACTTCTTCCCAGAATGCTACCTTGGTTCCTAAAGGGTACTCCTACAGCTCAGGCTTTATTGTCACTAGCTCATTAACGTGTTTCTTTTGTCAGTCCAAATAAAAAAAGTAAACCGAGGCAATCTCAAATTACCAGAATTCTAGTAACTGGGGAAGTACGCCCCGTAGCAAGCCAGAGACGGTCCCTCCAGGGTCTGGGGTGGGCTGTATTTACCTGCAAGGAGCACAGATCGGGGAGTCCAGCCAGAGTCCAAGAAGTACATTCATTGGCTTAAGGACGAGGAGGGATTCTTGCCAGATGTTCATGGGTCAGGCACTAAGTCTCCCTCTTAATTTTTTTTTAATTAATTAATTTATTTATTTGAGAGAGAGAGACAGTGAGAGAGAGCATGAGCGAGGAGAAGGTCAGAGAGCGAAGCAGACTCCCCATGGAGCTGTAAGTCTCCCTCTTACTTAAATCAGCCTAGAGCGGGAAATCAAGCCGAGTCCTTCATCCTTCTTACGGCGCATGCGTGAGATTTTCTGCGGCCTGATCTCTGATTCCATTTTATTTTTTTAAGATTTTGTTTATTTATTTGACAGGCAGAGATCACAAGTAGGCAGAGAGGCAGAGAGAGAGAGAGAGGAGGAAGCAGGCTGTCTGCCGAGCAGAGAGCCGGATGTGGGGCTCAATCCCAGGACCCTGAGATCATGACCTGAGCCGAAGGCAGAGGCTTTAACCCACTGAGCCACCCAGGCGCCCCATACAAGGTACATACTTAATAAATATTTGATGAGTGAACATATGGCTGGTTGTTATAGGAATATGGGGGTGCATCCCCGTCCTTGAGGTTCGCCTTGAGGAGCTGTCCCCTCCCTCCTGCCTTGAGAGTCCCAAGGAGCCAAAGAAGAGACCCGTGCTAGGAGATCTTTCCTCCCTAGGGTATGCAGCTCACAGAAAAGAGCCAGGAGCTTGAACTTGAATTCTGGTTCTTACACGGTGGCTGTGAAGTCTCCGGTGACCCATATAAGTTTTCTCAGTCGGTCTCCATCTTCTGGATAAATTAGACACAGTAATATTTGCTCTCCCCACCTCTGGAGGTTGCTCTGAAGGTGAGAGACGATGTTTCAGATAGAGTAGCACCAACGCACAAACCTGAATTCAGAGGAGCCCTTGAACAGTCCTCCTGCTTTAAGCCCTAGGTGGTCACACTGATGTCAGCAGCCCTGCTGTTTATGTCCTCCAGAAAGGAAACGTTAACTGGAAGCACTTCAAGGAACACAGCTCTTTGTGGAGCTGGCTGCCTCTTCACAGGATTCTGAAAGCTGGGGTGGAGAGAGCGACCAGCAGGTGTGTGTAGGTGGGGGGGTATTGGCCCGCCAGGGGGCCCAGCCCATCTCCCTCCACCACGGCCACTGTGGGACTCACACATGGGGCAGCTCATGCACAGAGCGGAACAGGTTAGACCCAAGAGTTCTGTTTCCTAGATCGGCTCTGGTCCTGGACAGGCCCTCGTGCCACCAAGGACAAATGAAAGAGAGGTCAGGAACGGAGAGAAGCCTTCTGGAAATGCACGTGTCCCTTTTGCGCATAAAGCTATGCCAAATCCTAGGATATAGGAACTAAAGGCATAGCTTTGCCCTCAAAGAGCGTATGGTGGAACAGGCAATAGATGGATGCCCTTATCCAGGGCAAAGCCCCTGCCTTGTTCAGAAGCAGTGAAGGCTGAGGCTTGTCAGGGCGGAAGCCGCTGGTGGGTGACCCTGTCCCACTGCTGCTAGCTGGCTCTTTCTCTCCTGGAACTGCTGAGGTAGGTCTGCCAGGCACGAAGGAGGGTGCTTCCTGGCTCCAGGCACTGGGGGTTGACTCACACGGATGCTATTGGAAAGGGCTTGTCTCAGAGGAAGGCCTGAAGTTCCTGAGGAGAAACAATCTCACTTCCTCATTTCTCCAGTTGAAATGCTACACAGTTTTCCTCAGGGGCCATTACAGGCCCTGGGCCTGGCTCACAGAGGCCAGAGAGGCCCCACCAGCAGGGGATTGAAGGTGAGGTGGTCTGTAGGAATGCAGTTGCCCCCCCTCCCCCATGCCTTAATCCCCAGGGCCTGGGGGAGGGCGTGGCTGGTACCAGCTAGGACTGCAGTTTCACCACCAAAGCCCCTCTGAAGCCAGGAGGCCAGAGTATATGAATTATAGGTCTGGCCCGGCTGAGCTGGGGAGCCATGGGCCTCACACTGCTCTAGGCTAGATAAGGATGGATCAAAGTGGCCAAACCCTCCTACACCCCAATGTCAGGATCCACCACCCAGTGGCTAGAGTGACAAGACAGATAACATATATACAGGGAGGGGATTTTGTGTTTCCTTTTGAAGTCCTTTGCACAAACATCTTGTGTGTGAAGCAGCCGATGCACATCTCCTGCACAGCCCCTACCCTTCTGGTGTTGGGTCTTACACCCCGCTCTCCGCCCCCACCCCCCCGCCACTCCTCTGGGTCTTCCTATTAGGTCTGTCCTGTGTCCTTTCTGGTTTATCCTTTGCAGCCCAGGTTGGCTTGAAATGAAGATGAACAGTAGCTTCTGTGAGCCTCAGTGAGACCCCTGGGAGCGGGGGGCTCTGTGCCCAGCCTTGCCAGTCTTGGGGTCAGCAGACATTTTGTTCCAGTCTTTAATCTAGCCTAAGTCTTGGAGGAAGAGTGGATTTTCCTGGACGTTTTGTGGAGGTCAAGAAGAGGGCATTTCACACATCTATCCCCGAGCAATACCTCCCTGCCCAGTAGACAGCCTGGCCCACTCCGCATCTTTGTTCTCAGTGCTGGCTGCCAGCCCCCTCTTCCCTTTCTGTTCCGTATTCAGACTCTAAAAACCCCTCTGTTATCCAGTGCAACGGGGCCTTTCCCAAGTCCTTCCCTCAGGCCTCCTTGGGGTTTCCCTGCAGCTTACAGACTGCAGCTTCCACCCAGCACACAGTCTCCAAGCGGCCTCAGCCGGCAGCTGCCACGGATGAGCTGTGCTGTGATTGCCTTCTTAAACCTGCTTCATCCCCTGACTCCTTCTTATTTAAAACAAAAACAAAAATAACCCCCCCATATATATATATTTTTTCTTATTTTTATTTTTTAGTAATCTCTGCTCCCAGTGTGAGGCTCGAACTCATGACCCCGAGGTCAAGAGTCACATGCTCTGCTGACTGAGCCAGTCAGGTGGCCCCCTTGTCCCACCACTCATATAGCAGAGAAGAGTTTATTTATTTATTTTTTTAAGATTTTATTTATTTATTTGACAGACAGAGATCCCAAGCAGGCAGAGAGAGAGAGAGAAGCAGGCTCCCTGCTGAGCGGAGATCCTGATGCAGGGCTTGTCCCAGGATCCCAAGATCATGACCTGAGCGGAAGGCAGAGGCTCAACCCACTGAGTCACCCATGTGCCCCGCAGAGAAGAGTTTAATTGTGAGTTGTGCAGTGCCCATTGCAGGGTGGAGGGCCCAGGTGGGGGGGTGGCTGTCGCAGGTTCCTGTGTGCCCTGGGGTATTTCCAAAGCCCAAGGCTGGGGTCTTTGTCTGCTTTCAGGATCCAGGAACTCATCCCCGCCTCCCCGAAACCCTAACAATCTTTCCTTCCTCCAAACAAAGAACCCTTTTGATCTTTATCACTCTTTTGGAACATACATGCCAGATGTCTTGGGTAATAAAAATAAGATTATCAGCAAACACTCGAGAGCACTTACTATGTTCTAGGTACTATTCTAAGCAGTTTATAGTTATTAGTTCATTAAATCTCAGTAGTTGGGGTGAGGGGGCTCTGTCTAATATCTTTAAATACACAATGAAGTCCTCAAGGGTGGAGACTGGGGTGACACATCTTTGTATCCCCCAAATTCCTTGCACTCCAGGAATGTTTGCTGATTGACTCAGTCTGCCTGTGGGAGGTACCATCCCATCCTGGTTACTCACTTTCCCTTTCTCTTCAAATGGAACTAGGATTTCCGTTTTTATTCCCTTAGGGTAATGGAAAGTGATAAAATGACATGGGGTTGCTTTGGGGTCTTTGGGATTTTCTCCTCTGACGGAAGTTGGGACACCTTGCCCATCAACAAAGACACCTGCCAGAAAGGAGCAGAGGAAGACACAGTCGGGCTTTCTAAGCAGGAGTGGAGAGAGGCACCCTCTGTGTGTGTGTTCAGGTGGTTGTCTCTGGATAGTGGGTTGTGGATGATTTTGGTGTTCTGCATTTTCTACTATGAGCAAACACTACTTTTACACTCTCAAAAGAGGAATTAGAAATGTAAAAAGTGAAATGTTTACTGAGTATTTTGTTGAGTAGTGACTGTTGAGGTGAGTTTTTTTTTATTTTAATTTTTTAAAGATTTTATTTATTTATTTGACAGATAGAGAGTGATCGCAAGTAGGCAGAGAGACAGGCAGAGAGAGAGGGGGAAGCAGGCTCCCCGCTGAGCAGAGAGCATGATGTGGGGTTTGATCACAGGACTCTGAGGTCATGACCTGAGCTGAAGGCAGAGGCTTAACCCAGTGAGCCACCCAGGTGCCCCTAGAGATGAGTTTTTTTTTTTTTTTTTTTTTTAAGATTTTATTTATTTATTTGACAGAGAGAGATCACAAGCAGGCAGAGAGGCAGGCAGAGAGAGAGAGAAGGAAGCAGGCTCCCGGCTGAGCAGAGAGCCTGATGCGGGGCTCGATCCCAGGACTCTGAGATCATGACCTGAGCCGAAGGCAGTGGCTTAACCCACTGAGCCACCCAGGCGCCCCCCGAGATGAGTTTTAAAGTATGAATACAGAAGCCCCAGCAGCTGGGCTGGCCTTCAGCAGGCATCCATCCTGACGGCCACTGACTTATTTTCACAGGCCAATACCTGTGCCACACCCATTAATAAATATTTTACTATCTTCCCTGCCCACAAGTCCTGTCACTTCTTTGGCTAGGAGGAAGATTGCATTCTGGGGTCACTTTCCTTCCCCAAGCCAGCAACCCCGATCCAGTGATGATCTACATTGCTCTCTTTACTTCCTCTAAAGGTGGCTGCAGGAGGGGTTTCTACCACCTCTTCCCTGGATTATCTGCTTCAACCTCCCCACCCTTACAGTAAGCAGTCTTGGGTTCCAAGCTGGTGTTCACACTCTAGAGCAGGGATCCCCAGCCTTGGCTGCATGTTTAGAAAGTGCCAAGATCTAAAAAAAAAAAAAAAAAAAAAAAAAAGCCAAGGTCTGACTCCCATCCCATACCACTTAAATCAGAACCTCTGGGGTGAGCCATTGAATTGTTAGGATCTCCAGATGCCTCTAATGTAGAGTGAGGGTTGAGGACCACTGAGGCAGATGCAGAAAGTTCCCCAGTGTGGACAGAGGGACCAGCATGGATTTGCTTGCCCTGCGCTGGGCACTGTGGAGGAGGACACACCGATGGCTGCACACAGAGCTGCCTGCCTGCTTTCTGAGGGCTTGTAGTTGATCACAAAGTTGGTGAACAAGCCAGAACCTGTGCACAGAGAGGTGGGAACACTCAGTGTGATGCCCATTGTGTCTAACCTGTGCCCGATCTGACATGGCTGTGAAAAATGCTGAGGAAGGAGGCATTTCTGGTGTCCCGAGGATAATCAGGGTGATCTTCCTGGAAGAAGTTCTGGAGGCAGTTTTTGTGGGGGAAGATTCCCTCACAATGGTGCACTGACTCTTCTGGTCCTTTCTAAGGGTTTTCTCTCAGGCTCCTTATCTGATGAAGCAGCTTCTTTGTAACTCTGGGCCCTGTTAGGTGTGGCTGGCCACTCTTCAGTCACTGCCCCAGCTCTCCAGGACACCCCGGCAGGACCAGGCTCCGACAGATAAGAACCGTGCTTGTTAGCACAGCTGTTCTCTGCAACACCCAGTGTTGTTTTCAAACCTACGGAAATTTGGGTGCGGAAGTGTGGCTACATCCACCCAACTTCAGAGTTGGGCTTGGTTCCAAATAAAAGGAAATTTAGTCAGTTTTCCCAGACACAGGGACAAAAATAGAGCTGACAGGAACCTCAAAGGGTCTGCTGAGGTACCAGGGTTACACCTAGAAAAATCAACTGACTTTTTGGTCTAGATGCTGTCAAATGGCCAGATGAAACTTGAACTTTCAGCATCAACAATTACCTCTGGAATTTGTCAATAAGGTTCCTCAGAGACAGTGCTCCAAAGGTGATGTCTTACAAGAAGGTGATTTTGTTTCTTCTGCTGTTAATAGTTCTAGAGGTCTCTGGGTTTCCCAGGCTCCTTTGGCCAATAACCTGGATTCTGGCGTTTATGAGGTTCAGATATGTTACGTGTGCAGTCAAGGACATTGTGCCTGAGGGGGAAGGAACCGAATGGCCTAACTCATGTTTGGATAAATTGATGATTTGTTATGTTCAGCTTTAACCTTGGATCTTGTCTCAGGTGTATGTGTTCTATGCATGCTCTGCTGCAAAAGGGGGCCTCCTGGGAGAACTGGTTCTGCCTGGACATCCCCAACAGGACTATGCCAAGCCATTGTCAACCTCACTGCTCTCCTTCCTCACACTCTGGACGGCATGCTTCTTTTTCCTGCTCTTTCACAAACTCAGTTCCAAGGGCTTTATTATATAGCATGGCAGGGTGGGCGTCTCTAGTGCATCATGGTCCTTGCAAAGTCTCCAGTGTGAGCCAGTTTCCCAGCATCTGACACATGAAGGTCATGCTGCTGTTGAGGGGCAGAATTGAGCCTGAAAGTCAAATTTTTGGATCTCCACCCTGTCCTTCCCCATGTGGTGAGATGACCACGTCCAGAGACTCCAGAAACCGGACATTGCATAAAGAAGGAAGTGTGTAATCAGGGTTGGAAAAGGACAACAGAATTCCCACATCTCCATACATTTGTCATTGTGCCCATGCTCTGTGTGGCTTAGCCGGGCCAGAGGTGGTCCCTGTAGACAGTATAATTATCCTCATCCTATGGGAAGGTTTCACAGAGCTCCAGGCTCTTGGTTTTGTTGATGGTAGAGAAAGGGTGTAAGATGACAGGGCTGAACTCATATTCCTTTAAAATTAGAAATGCGGCGTGGAAGTGACTGGAGTGAATGATTTGATCTCTTTGAACTTTATTTCCTTATTTGTAAAGTGGGAACAAGAAAGGGACCTACCCTCAGGGCGGAGGGTCAACTGAGATAATATTTACTAAGTGCCCAGAGAGTACAGTACACGGGAAGCTTACTAAGGCTGAGAAACCATTTTTCCTAAAGGGTGCTACTTCTGAGCCAGCCTTCTTTTTTCCTTTCCCTGGTCCCTCACGGGCTGTGAAGATGGGTGTGGAATGACTCTGTCTCTTTGAGACAAAGCTGTTCCTAGGCGAAGTGACTTGACCCTGAGACATGCAGTGAGTCAACAGCTTGGGGGGCCTGGAGCCTGCCTCTCCCCGCAGACTGGACTGTCACTAGTGCACTGAGTTTCTGCCTTCTGCAGGCCAGCCTGGGGCCCTGCCTCCCATCTTGCTGCAGTCCCCCTGCCGGAAACCCCGCCCCATTGTCCCAGGCAGCCTCGGCCTGGGGAGCTCAGCTACGGCTGGGCTGACAGTTTCCTTTCGTGGCTGAGATAACTTTGGGAGATGTCTATCGGGTTCAGGGAAAGGGTGGAGGGTCTGAGTGAGCCCTTTGCTGCCCTGAGATATCTGGCGGGCGGTATATAGACAGGAGCCCATTTAACCTCATAGTCGTGCCCTTTGCCACTTTCTCCCTTCCTCCTTCCCCCCTCCTCTTCTCCCCTCATCCTCACCCCTAAGTCTCAAGGCTTTGATGAGTTTCTGGGAAGCTTGGTGGGAGGCCAGACAAGCTCATTAACTCCTTCAGTGCTGTCAGTGCTATGGGTAGGGAAGGTGGAAAAGTACCTGGGCCAGGGGAGGGGAGGGGGGTGTTGGTAGGGATGGTCCAGTGGCCCTAGTTTTGTTTTCTTTTTTTTTTTTTTAAATTTTTATTTTTTATTAACATCTAATGTATTATTTGTTTCAGAGGTATAGGTCTGTGATTCATCAGTCTTACACAGTTCACAGTGCTCACCATAGCACCTACCTCCTGAATGTCCATCACCCAGCCTCCCCATCCCTCCCCCCGCCCTCCATTCCAACAACCCTCAACTTGTTACCTGAGGTTAAGAGTCTTTTTTATCATTTGTTTCCCTCTTTGGTTTCGTCTTGTTTCATTTTTCCCTCCCTTCCCCTGTGATCCTCTGTCTTGTTTCTCAAATTCCTCGTGTAAGTGAGATCATATGATAATTGTCTTTCTCTGATTGCCTTATTTTGCTTATCATAATACCCTCTAGTTCCGTCCATGTTGTTGCAAATGCCAAGATTTCAGTTTTCTGATGGCTCTATAATATTCCGTCATATATAGGTAAGTGGCCCTAGTTTTGGGCCAGGAAAAAGCTTTAAGAAGCTTTTGAAGTCCAGGCTCTATCGTGGATTAGCTCAGTGAGCTTGGGAAACTTAAAGTTTCTTCTCTGGGCCCTGGGTTTCTCATCTGTTTTTTTTTGTTTTTTTTTTTTAAGATTTTATTTATTTATTTGACAGACAGAGATCACAAGTAGGCAGAGAGAGAGAGGAGGAGGAAGCAGGCTCCCTGCCCAGCAGAGAGCCCGATGCGGAACTCGATCCCAGGACCCTAAGATCATGACCTGAGCCGAAGGCAGAGGCTTAACCCACTGAGCCACCCAGGCGCCCCGGTTTCTCATCTGTTAAACGGGGGTGGAAATGCCATATGCGTAAGGTGACTGCAAGGAGTAAAAGATCTAACACATGCAGGGAACCTGTCAGAGGGCCTGGCCCAGGAGACTAGCACAATGGTCATTTCTGTGCTGCCGTCGGATCGGTGGCCTGGTGATATCAGTGAGTAGGAACTCTCCCCACCTCACCCTTTACTGGAAACGGTAGCTCTTCTGATCGCAAATCAGATGGGTCATCTTGGCATGGAAGCAAAAACACTTCATTCATTCATTCATTCATTCACTCACTAAATACCTATTTATTGAAAGCTTACTACGTGCCAGGCACATTTCAAGCATATTGGGAAACAACAGTGAGCAAGACAATTCCTGTGGTCAGAGTGAAAAAATGTGCAGGGTGGTGGTGGTTGGGAAGATCGGAACAGATAATAGTTGAGCAAAACATAAAAATATAATTTCACGGAGAGGTGGGTGCTTTGAAGAAAATGGAAACAGAATAAAAGGTTAGATGGTGAAGGGGTGCCTGTATGCTATTTTAAATAGGACGGGCCTTTCTAAGGATGTGATCTTTGAGCAATTTTTGAATGGAATGAAGGGGTGAGAACGTGACAGTGGTGTTTTCCAGCCATTGACAACAGCAGATTTGGAGGCCTTGAGGTAGAGACCCCGCTTGGGAGGTTCTAGCAAGAGCATGAAAACCAGAGAAGACGGGGGTCAAGGGAGAGAGGGTGCACAGGAGCTGTGGGTACACATGGGTCCTGGGGAGCCCTCTCCCCTGAGGCTGACCTCTTTCCCTCCACTGGTGGGCTGTTGCCTGTGTGTGTGTGGAGCGGGTACCAGGGAGCAGCAGAAGACTGACAGACCATGGTGGACTGCATATTTATTTTAATTAGGGTGATGGCAGGCAGCTGTCCTTGGTCTCTTTTTATTTATTTATTTTGTCCCTGCTTTCTGATGGAACTTTCTGGTGCTATTTGCTGATGCCAGAGGTAATCCTGAGTTCTGAAAACACAGCAGGGCCCAGCTGCTCTGTTTGGGCCAACCTGGGTTTGGGATGAGCTCCCTGGTCTAAGGGAAAGAGCAGGCAGCCAGGGCAGTGTCCTCCACGTGATACTGCTTTGCGTGCCGGCCTAGAGCCCTCATTAGGACCCTAGTTCAGGGTCCCCACAGTCAGTCCCCACATTGAGCCCAGTGCTTAACTCACTGACGGATATTTTCTTCTGTGCTCACTCAGATCATATCAAAGCAACACATATTTCCCGAGACTGAGCTCTGCTTGGGATCCAAACCCAGCCGGTAGTCACGGGGAATGGTGTGCTGGCTGATAGCTGTTCTGATGGGTTTTATATATAGAACTTAAAATCTCTAAAAACCCTTCAGAACAGGATGAACAAAAGATGTACTCTGCCCTCAACGAGCGTGCCCCGTGTCAAACCACTCAACTGACTGCCCGTGGGCCTGGCTGAAGTGCTTTTGACAGTTGTGTAAATCAAGCAGCGAGACACAGAGTACATCAAAACATCAGCTTTCCTCTGTATTTAGCTCCCTGAGCTAAAACCACACGTTGCCTGCCCCCTCTGCCCCTTACTCAACCAGGAAAACCCATTTTAAAACCTATACTATTTTCTTTAATTTCTTCTGGGTCTTTTCACCTCTGGAAAACTGGTATTTAGCCTGGCTTGCCAACCGTTGCCCTCCAAGGACTTCTTCTTGCATATAGCTCAGGGTTTTTTGGGGTTTTCATTCCTCAGAACCCCCACTCCTACCACTCCCTCCACCTTCCTACAGAACTTCATGTTAACAAGATTTGGCTTCTGGACCTCTCTGTGGCACTTCTGGCCTGTTCCTCCTATTGGCATTCCTCTTCCTGGCCATTCCGGCCCTTGTTCTGTTTCAGGGTCTCCTTGTAAAGTCCCGTGGTCTCATGGGACTGTCATGGCCACTATTTTGCTGATGTCGCCTCCTGCTTTCAGGCTCCAGCCTTTTTTGGGCTCCCAGTGACCTCCTGGGATCCCCTCTTCTGTTCAGTGCCTCAGCTGTGCCTTTTGAGCTCCGATGAAGTCAAGTGACTTTGTGCCCTCTCAGCCACCTGGGGCAAGGAAAGAGCAAAGGGGACAGTGGAACATGCCCAGGGGGTTTGAGGCTCTCCCAGTGGCAGGGTGGGCGGAGTGTCCCTGCGATGACCTCCCAGGCCAGGCAGACCTGTGCAGGGAAGGGGGTGGGTAGTGATTACAATTGGAGCCTGGATTCACTCTGGGTCGTCCATGGAAAGTGTGGTGGTGTGGAGCAGGGTGGACCAGCGTTTCCCTGATCTCATCCAGTGTCTGTTTTCCTTTGTCTCCCCAGGGCAGGGCTATCCTAGCCGACCTTTATCATAGCCTGCTCACATGGAGAAGGCTATGGGCTGCCCCTTTTCCTGTCTTTTTTCTCAACCTGGGCCCTGGGGGCCGGTGGGGTAGGACTGGACCATCCCCTAAGAGTGGGGACTCATCAGAAAGCCCATTGTGGCTGAGGGTGTGTACTAGGGGGTGGTTCCCATCTTCTCTTTCAGACTCCTTGAATTGGAAGTGACTCACCCAAAACAATGATGTGATCTCAGGAGCATGAGTGGGACTTACAGCCAGGTCTTTGGGTTGTGGGGTGTGGGATGCCCCGGGACCATTAGGAAAGACTCTCAGAGGGTTGACCCTAATGATAGATCCTGACAGACCCACCCTGTTATGCAGAGTCAAGTCTGGTGGAGGGTGGTGGATACAAAAGTGGCAGAGACAGAGGGAGAGGGGGGGAGAATGGCAAGGCCGGAGCGACAGGGGACTAGCGAAAGGTGCTTGCAAAGCACCGTAAAAGTAAATTTGCGTAGTGCAGCTAGCTCTCCCTGCATGCTGATGGGAGGCAGAGGAGAGGCTCTGAGTAGGGAAGTAGCAGGCATCCACATCCAGCCACCTCCTCAGGGCACAGAGGAGGAAACCGAGACCCACCCAAGGAGGTGAGGGGTTTGGCTTGTGAGCACCCAGCCACAGAGGTACGGATGACCCTGCAGCTAAGCTCCTGGGGTCAGGGCTCTTTCCATCCCCTTTCAGACACTGCCTGATCTGGAAAGCGGAGAGGGTGGGGTTTCCTGTCTGGGGACACTGAGGCCACAGCAGGAGACAGCAAGTAGAGACTCACGGCCAACCCTGGAATGTTCTTATTTCTTTCTCCTATCTTCTGTGTTGACCTAGCTTGTCTTGTTTGTCACTCTCCTGGCCCCTCTCCCATCCCTCTCTTCTCCCCCCATCACCCAAAGAGCTGATGTTGATTCTGCAGTATTTGACATGTTGTTCTGTCTTTCTTGCCTCCTAGCCAGTGATACTCAGATGATTTTAACACAATTACGTCTTGCAGTTGATGAAACACACTGTCCCATTTAACAGATGAGAAAGCTGAGGTGCACAGAGGTTGAGGATCTTTCCCGGGGCCATATAAGTGGCAGAGCTGGGACTTGAACCTTTGCAGTCAGCCTCTGGGATCTGTAGTGTACTAGAACGCCTTGGGTGGAAACCCATTTCCTGGAGTAGATGAAATCCAGACTCTCATCACAACACTCAAGTCCTCTGTGACCTGGCTCTGCTTTTTTTCTAGACTCGTCAGTTCTCAAGTAACTTGGGCTCTCGCTGCTCTGGCCTGCTCCCAGACAGGCCTGTCATACCCGGGGCTCACCCTCCCGTGCCTGCGCTAGAGGATAGTTAGGGTCCTGCTCAGAGATGAAGGCTCAGCTCCAGTGCCCCCTCCTTTGAGATACCTCCCTTGACTCCTGGTTGGTGTTCTCACAGAATTGAGTTTGTTAGAGCCTCCCTGGCAGCCTTCCGTGTGTGATGGTGGCTCCTCGGAAAGCCTGGGGGTCCGTCCCTTGGGGTCTCCTGCTTCCACCTCAGTGCCGCCTTCTCAGCACAGTGCTCTGTGGACTTGAATATACCAGCCTTCCTTCCTTGCATCTGGACTGACAGGAAATTTGATGGTTTGAGAAGTGTTTGGGAGATCTGGGATGTTTATAGCTGCCACTTGAACGATGACCAGCTGGGGATTCACTGTTCCTATAAGTAATATCCTGTCCATGGGGGTGTGTTCCTAGCGTCAGCCTCTGTTGTTGGAAAACACCTGATTTGGCATGTTCCAACCTAGAACACCTCCCTCAAAACCTCTGTAATGTACTGACTCAGGAGGCACAATGACTCAGGCACTGCTGGCCGGGGAACTCAGGGGTGGACGGGGGTGCACATACGCATGGTTGCATACACACAGGGCAAGGCAGAAGAGTTGGTGGACAGACCTCGTTTTCTGCTAAAACCTCATTTCCTGTGGCTGATGGATTCCGGGGAGGCTCCAGGGCCCTCTGTTCTCAGGTCCTGCCCAGGGGCCGGGAGCCAGCTGCCCCAGGAGGAGACACTCAGGCCAGCTAGCTTGGCACTCTCGTCATCCTCCTCCACAGAGGGGGGATGGCAAAAGCCCATGTGGGAGAAGAGGAGGAGGAATGTTCCAGGCCTGCTCAGTTATTAAAGGCATCTCAAGATAATGAGGCATAGGGAAGAACAAAGACACAGAAAAGCAGCAAAATTAAAAAACACCACCTTCTGCGCTTTGACCTTTGGGCCCCGGCAGAGGCATTTGGCAGATGTTCAGCTGTCTGGAAGAGGGAATTTCTGGCTTCATCAGGCTGGAGGGTGTCCATGAGGATATAGGAAATGCCACCCTGGCTTAGGTCTGTGGTCTGCTTACCTGGGGGCTGTGTCTGATAAGGCAGCACCCTGAATTTGTGCGTGATCCTTCTCTCTGATGCCACCCTTAGGCTCAGGGAATTATCCTCCAAATTTCATTTTGCTCTTCATATTCCGCTATGGATAGGCAAGCTGTAATTTTATCCTAAACTTCTGCCAATTTATATGCCTACCTAGAACTGTCTCCTCAGAGTATTGATTACTCAAGTGATGTTTTCTTTGTTGTTCTTACTTCTTACTAAGCTTTCGGCTGGTGCCCTGGAATCTGGAACACCGGCTCTAGCCAGATCATTGATCATAGCTATCCCTGTTTGGACAGATTAAATTAAGAAAGTATGTATATGTATATATTTGATTAAGCGGCATTGCATCTGTGCTTTATTTTATTTTATTTTATTTTATTTATTTATTTATTTATTTTTTTCCAATTTATTTATTTTCAGAAAAACAGTATTCATTATTTTTTCACCACACCCAGTGCTCCATGCAAGCTGTGCCCTCTATAATACCCACCACCTGGTACCCCAACCTCCCACCCCCCCGCCACTTCAAACCCCTCAGACTGTTTTTCAGAGTCCATAGTCTCTCATGGTTCATCTCCCCTTCCAATTTACCCAAAATGTGCTTTATTTTATTTAAGAGATTTGTTTATTTACTTATTCGTCAGAGAAAGAGAGAGAGCGAGCGCACCAGCAAGGAGGGCTGCTGGAGGGAGAAGCAAGCTTCCTGCTCGAGGGAGCCCGATGCAGGACTCCGTCCCAGGACCCTGGGATCATGACCTGAGCCGAAGGCAGAGGCTTTAACCCTCTGAGCCACCCAGGCGCCCCTGCATTTGTCCTTTAAATTAGACTTTACATTTGATGTCAAGCCACTTCCTTCCTCCTTGGGAGAGGGTCCTGTGATGGTGTTGGGAAAGGAATTTTTTAAGGTATTAAGTATTTCAGAAGAGATGAATTATGCCGAGTTATGAGTCCCTGGCAGACACACAAAATCACAGCCGTTTTCTGTGGTTGGCACACCTGCACACGCAGTGGTTTCTGTGGGGGGCATGCCCCCAAACGTGGCTCACAGACATCAGCCTCGCTCCTGCCTCCATCCCTGAACGACCATCACTTTCTCCTCCCACCACCCAGCATTTTTAGTAAAGGGACAGGACACCAACCCAGGACCTGGCAGACCGAGGAAATCTTTAAGGAAAAAAAGCTCTGACCTCCCCTTTGCCAAAGTGATTATAGATGACAACGTGCCTGGGGATCAGGCCGGATGTTCTTGAGAAGTGGTAAAGGTCAGCTTTTAACTGTTTTCTTGGCTGTCCTGGGGCTTAAGATTGATGGCAGCTTCCGCTGGAAGCGGTGCTTTGAGGACCTCAGTGTTCTGCTGGAAGCCTCTGGTTGAGCCTTTTCACAGAGAAAGTTTAGGGTGGGTTTGGGTTGGCGTCCTCTCCTGTAAGTCAGGAGCTTGACCAAAAGGAGGAAATAAACACTGTACAGTTTGATCTTGGCCTCTGTCTGGACTAATGTGACCTTGAACTACTGGAAGAGGGATAGGGATCCGCAAGGAGCACGTGAACAGTGGGTCTCTCTGGCCCAGAGTCGGCAGTGGTCTTACAGGCCCAGGGCTTGGGGTTTGGACCTGCAGGAGGTAAAAGCACAGGCTTTTACCTGAGGCTGTGGGGAGGCCCGAGGAGCAGGCTCTGGGCGGGCGGCTGGACGGCAGCGGGGAGAGCAGAGAGCTGAGGGGAAGAGCAGCTGTGGCTCTGGAAGCCCAGCTCCGTGGTGACACACAGGCACATCTCTCTCTTTGCAGCCTGAGAGGTGGCTGCTGGAAAGGTCACGCCCAACAAAGGGCAGACCCTGGTGGCGAAAGACCTTGCTCCTATGTGAACTCAGAGACTGGAAGACCCTTTGATAGGTGAGGGGCCAAATCGGGGGGTGGGGGGCGTCAGAAGGAGGAGTGGAACCTATGGTTGGGGGCTGGTAGGAGGGGCCTGAGGACCTGAGGGAAGAGGTGGGGGAGAAAACCGGAAGCAACTCTTGGAGATATTGAACATAAGGTGGGAGGGGGAGCTGTGCTCAGCCTGCTACGCGGCCTGTGGCGGGGGGGTGGGGGTAGGGTGGGGGGGGGCATGCCTTTCTGGTCCTGGAGGATTAGGACCTTGCGTGGCAGAGCATTTTGGAGCTGGGAGGAGAACACTTATCACCTCCTCAGTTTAGAGTTGGGGAAACGGAGACCCAGAGAGAGGAGTGACTGCCTCCTCTTTTTTATTTATTTATTTATTTTAAAGGTATTTATTTACTTACTTGAGAGAGAGAGAGAGAGAGAGCAAGCAAAACAGAGAGAGAGCATGCGTAGGGGAGAGGGGCAGAGGGAGAGGGAGAAGCAGACTCTCTAGTGAACAGGGAGCCTGACACGGGTCTTGATCCCACAACCCTGGGACTGTGACTAAGCTGAAGGCAGAGCCATCCATGGGGTCCATTCTTTTTTTTTCTTTTAAAAATATTTTATTTATTTATTTGATAGACAGAGATCACAAGTAGGGAGAGAGGCAGGCAGAGAGAGGAGAAAGCAGGCTCCCTGCTGAGCAGAAAGCCCAATGTGGGGCTTGATCCCAGGACCCTGGGATTATGACCTGAACCAAAGGCAGAGGCTTTAACCCACTAAGCACCCCAGGTGCCCCTCCATTCTTTTTTTTTTTAAAAAAGACTTCATTTATTTATGTGAGAGAGAGCATGAACAGGGGAGAGGGGCAAAGGGAGAGGGGGAAACAGACTCCTTGCTGCTGAGCAGGGAGCCTGAGGCAGAACTTGATCTCAGGGCCCTGGGATAACTACCTGCACTGAAGAAGGCAGACACTTAACTGACTGAGCCACTCAGAAGCCCTGAAGAATGACTTAAAAAAAATTTTTTTTTTTTAAGGGGCGCCTGCATGGCTCAGTGGGTTAAGCCTCTTCCTTTGGCTCAGGTCCTGATCTCAGGGTCCTGGGATCAAGCCCTGCATCGGGCTCTCTGCTCATCAGGGGCTCTGCTTTCCCCTCTCTCGCTGCCTGCTGCTCTGCCTCTCTCTCTCTTTCTCTCTGTCAAATAAATAAATAAACAAAAACCTTAAAAAAATCTTTTTTAAAAAAATTTTCAGAGTTTTTTGTTTATTTGAGATAGAGCACATGCATGCACAAGAGAACACGAGTGAGGTGTGGGGGCAGAGGGAGAGGGAGACGTGCAGGGAGCCTGATGTGGGGCTTGATTCCAGGACCCAGGGATTTTGACCTGGGCTGAAGGCAGACACTTAAGGAACTGAGCCACCCGGGTGTCCTGAGAGGTGACCTTCTTAAGCCTAGGACCCACAGTTGCTGATCCTTGGGCTACTGCTCTTTTCATGAAACCATTTGCTCTTGGCGGGGCTAGTCCACAACAGCATCTCCTCATTAGCAGGCCACAGCCCCATCTGTGTCAGGACTCAGGTACCCCAAGCAAGGACAAGATCATTGTCTCTGGAAAGCTGCCATTAGAATGAGCAATAAACATGTGGCCACTTGGAGGGAAGGGGTGGCAGGTCACTCCTCTCTCCTAGAACAGAGGACTCCTGATAATTTAGTGTTTTAAAAAGTTAAAGGAATTAGGGCCTCTGGGTGGCTCAGTGGGTTAAGGCCTCTGCCTTTGGCTCGGGTCATGATCCCAGGGTCCTGGGATCGAGCCCTGCATCAGGCTCTCTCCTCTGCAGGGAGACTGCTTCCTCTTCTCTCTCTCTCTCTCTCTCTCTGCCTGCCTCTCTGCCAACTTGTGATCTCTGTTTGTCAAATAGATAAATAAAAATAAAATCTTTAAAAAAAAAAAAAGTTAAAGGAATGGATGTCTAAGGATAGAATTTCAGGCATTGGCCAGTATGTGAGAGAGTTCTTTCTCTGACGGCTTCAAGCGTCTGCCTGGTCCTGGGCTTCTGCATTGATAGTGACACAGACCCTGATGCTGATGGGATGTATCCTGTCCGTTCAAGCTTCACACTTGACATGGCCACATCTGTGCAGACTGGGGATCAGAGTGACTTGGTCACATCTTAGAAGACAGAACAGGACACAGAACAAACATGCCGCAGAGGCCTGGGAATCCTGCTGAGGGGCTTGACCCCTGAGGGGCAGTCTGGGCTTGTAGAGAACAGCAGAGGGTTTGAGGCGAGCCTCAGATGAACCTGCTGACTGTGGTTTCCTTGCCACGGGCCCTGTGGCCTGCTCAGCATAAGCACTTACAAGAGACCAGACAGATCCACACTCCCCCAGAGCCGCCCTTATCACCCAGAGCAACACCAGAGCTGCTGAGAGCAGGTACCTGGAACCGCGGCCCCGGGTCACATTCTTTTCATAAGTGGAATAACACAATGGCCTTTTTAACTTTCTTATTAATTGACTGTGTTGCAGAAAAAGCAGTCCATCTTCTACCCACGCCCCCCACCTCCCCTTAGGGCCCTGTTTATGGTACTGATGAGGCTGGGCTCTTGGTTGGGCTGATAGGAAGGACAAAGCCCCACACCCCCTGCAAGCTCTCATGTGGGGGCTGAGGCTGGAGCTGCCTAGTATCCAGCACTCTGCTGTTTAGAGAAACTTCAAGCAGACTTATGGGATCCCCTGGTTCCTGGTACAACTTGGGGAATGATGTCAAATAGTCTTGGTAAAGAGCCGTGGAATTCCAGTGGCCCCTTCTCCCCAGCCTCGCTTAGACATTTACTAGCCATGTGATGTGCTTTTTCTCGAAAGAAGGAGCATTGCCCCCCTAGAAAGGGGGCAACATGGCCCTAGTATTCCACAGCAAGATGTTGGGGCTGTCTTGGCGGGTAGAGCCCCGAGTGTCTGTGTAAGTTAGGGGAAGAAGACTATAAATTCAAATACATCTTGCATGGCCAGCACTGGGTCTTGGCATTGGGCAAACGGGTTCCTCTGGATCAGCATCAGGGTCTGTATCAGCAATGGCATTTGGAAGAAGCAGCTTCAGCTTCAGGTTACCTTTCTGGTCCTAAAGGTGCAGGACATTGGATGCTGTGGGGGTAGAAGATGAGGGGAAGATGGTGGGAATAGAGTGTGGGTGCTGGTTACGAACGTCAGCTCTGCCTGCGTGGAATCCTGTCTGACCTCCACCTTCCACGGTCCAGTGACAGCCCTTTCCCTTAGCTCTTCAGTCCTAGGTTGTGACAGGTGCCCTGTTACCAGGGCTGGGCATAGCCCTGTCTCTTCTCGTTCCTCTCTAACCTGCCCACACTTTTGTAAATAGGCCCTTTATTTAAAAACTCGCTTACTTATGCTGGGGCACCTGGGTGACTCAGTTGTTAAGCATCTGCCTTCTGCTCAGGTCGTGATCCCAGGATCCTGGGATAGAGCCCCGCTGTGAGCTTCCTGCTCATCAGGAAGCCTGCTTCTCCCTCTTCCATTCCCCTTGCTTGTCTTTCCTCTCTTGTGTCTCTTTCCGTTAAATAAATAAATAAAATCTTAAAACAAACAAACAAACAAACAAACCCCAGACATGGTGCCTGGGTGGCTCAATTGTTAAGTGTCTGCCTTCGGCTCAGGTCATGATCTTGGGGTCCTGGGGTGAAGCCCCAAGTCAGCCTCCCTGCTCAGCACGAAGCCTGCTTCTCCCTCTCCCACTCCCTCTGCTTGTGCCTCTCTCTCTCTGTCAAATAAATAAATAAAATCTTAAAAAACAAACAAACAAACAAACAAAAACCTTTCCTACAGTCATCCTCATGTGAGAGTGCGTTTGTGCCCTGGTGGGATCCTGACTGATGCAAAGAGCAGCCCGCAGATAAAAATGACCAGTGAAGCAGAACTACATACCCAGAGGCGTGAGGGCTACAGGAGTTTGGGGCAGTGAGAGTTCAAGTGGCCTGGGACAGGCGGGGAGGACTTCACAGAGGTCATGGGAGCTGAGACCTTGAAGGGTGGTGGGAACTGAGATGGCTCTGTGCGGCTCCTAGCATGGTGCACAAAGAATTGGACAGGACCAAACGGGGGAGCTTGATGATGCTTGGAATTCAGCAGTAGTTGCTAACCCCTTCCCAGCCTGGGTCCCAGTGGGCCACTGGGATTGTTCAGGTGAAGGCAGCACCTGTGCTGGGAGGTTCCCCCCAGGGATCCCCTGTGCCCTTCTCACTGTCAGGCTGTCAGGTAGTACAGGTGCAAGGACACACATCTTAGCTCCCTGGTAGGTTCTGGGTCACTCATCCTTGCATATCCCCTCCCACCAGTGCCTTGAACTATGCCTAGTATAGAGAAAGGTCCAAATAAATATTGACTGAGGAAGTTAATGTATGAACGAATGAATCTAATTCCGCCAGTGTTTGGATATCTATAGTGTTCCATGCTGAGAGGGCCTGGGGGCAAAGAGCCGGGACCAAAGCAGTGAGGGTCCAGAGGGGTAAGTGGCCATCTGGGTACAGGGCTGGGAGCGTCAAAGAAAGCATGTCAGTGGAGATGGGATTTGAATTGCGTCTTGACTTTGCAAAGTGGGAAAAGGGTGGAAAGGCATGCTAGGCAGAAGTGCAGCATGAGGAAAATGCTGAAAACGTGCATGGCTTTAAGACGTGGGCTTGCTGAAGAGTAGGATGCTTTTGTAGACTGGTGAGAGCCAACACGGAAAGGTGGGTGAGGTCACATGAGGAAGGGCTTGAAGACTTAGGCAACACATGAAAGAGTTTGGAGTAAGGGAATATCACCAGATCTGTTTTGGAGAGTTACCTCTGGTAGTAGGTGGGGGGCTTGGAGGTTTAGGGCCATTTGTGGCCCTAACTGTCGTGTAATTTGTGGCCTCTGTGGTAACCTGGGAAAGAGATGACAAAACCTGAGTGAGGGTCATGGTGGTGGGAATGGTGAGGACAGGAGAGATGTGAGGTATGTTGAAAGTAGGACTGATTGCATCTCATGACCTCTCATGGGAAGTGAGCACGGGCGAAGTCGGAGATGACTCATGCCTGGCTGCTAACTGATGTGCCTTTTAATGTAGGTAGGGAACCCAGGAGAGGAGCCCATCTGGGGAAGGAAGCAATTACTTTCACATCAGTCAGACTAGGTTGAAGGTACTTGCAGGATGTTCTTTGACCAGGAACTAGGTTAAGGATGGGGCTGTGGTTCTGGGCTCATCAGCAGAGGGGCTGAGAGGTACAACCCAGGAGAATGTAGAGTGAGGACCAGAGGGCCAAAGATGGAGCCTTGAATCCCCTAATGTTTGAGGAACAGCCATTGTAGAAACCAGAGAATGAAGATGGTGGGAGAGCTGGGGGTCAGAGTGAGGAGAGCCCTGGATGGGGTCACTGAGTCTTGGAGAAAAGCAAATGATGAGTCCAGAGTCTGAGTGCACAGGGAGCTTGCTTAGCATCCCCCACTGAAACTAGGTCATTTCTACGTAAAACCATCATGGTGGTCAAGGAAATCATTTCTTCTCCCCCATGGAGTTCTGACATTGTGGGCAGATGGGAGAGAAGTGTAAAATCAGGGGCTGGAGTTGATAAGGAATTCAGAAGGTCCTAGGGGGGCCTTGGATGACAGCAGGTGTCATAATCACAAAACTGTCTGATCCCGGGAGTGTGGGCTCTTGCTTGCTGAGGAAGTGGGCTTAAGGACACTGGGCTGACACACTGGGGTAGCAGAATCCCTGGGTTCTGATAGTGACGAGGGGCTTCAGAACCTTCACCTCGACACCTCAGCTGTTGGGTGTGTCAGTAACTCCTGACTCCCTTGAGCTTTTTAGGAGGCTGAAACACTCCACAATTCAGTGAAAGAGCAGCTTATATCTTAGGGAAATCAACACCTATGTCCCTCCTTAACTCATAAATTATTAAGGATGAGCAATCTGGAGATCTCAGCCATCCTGGAGGCTGAGATGGAGGAAGCCAAGGCTTGGAGCAGCCAGAAATGGGACCTCAGGGGAACCTGGGTGGCTCAGTTGGTTAAGCATTCGCTTTGATGATCTCAGGGTTCTGGGACTGAGCCCTGTGTTGGCTCACTGCTTGGCAGGGAGCTTGCTTTTCCCTCTACCTCTGCCAGCTGCTCCCTATGCTAGTGCTCTCTCTCTGTCAAGTAAACGAAATCTTTAAAAAAAGAAGAAGAAAAAGAAATAGGATCTCAGCCCTGCAGTGCTGCTCAGAGTGTTTCTCTGCTACTCTGTGGTGGAGGTGCTATCTCCAAGCCCCTCTGCTTTCCAGGGGTGGAAAACCTGGGCAGGTGTGCAGAAGGCCCCAGGCAATGTGTGTGCCTTACAGGTCACTTTGAGAGGTCCTGATCTGAACCCTGAGCCCCATTGACTAGAGTTCTGGTTTTTGTTTGTTTGTTTGTTTTTTCTCTTTAAAGATTTCATTTATTTATTTGAGAGAGAGAGAGCACGAGCGTGGGGAAGGGCAGAGGGAGAAGCAGACTCTGCTGAGCGTGAAGCCCAATGCAGGGCTCAATCCCAGGACCCTGGGATCATGACCTGAGTCGAAGGCAGAGGCTTTAACCCATTGAGCCACCCAAGTGCCCCCCATGAGTTATTTCTTTTCTTTTCTTTTTTTTTTTTAAATTTAAATTTTTTTTTTTAAAGATTTTATTTATTTATTTGACAGAGAGAAATCACAAGTAGATGGAGAGAGAGAGAGAGAGAGAGAGGGAGAGAAAAGCAGGCTCCCCACTGAGCAGAGAGCCCGGTGCGGGACTCGATCCCAGGACCCTGAGATCATGACCCGAGCCGAAGGCAGCGGCTCAACCCACTGAGCCGCCCAGGCGCCCCTACCCCCATGAGTTATTTCTAAAGTGAAAATCAACCCATGTCATTCCCTGCTTGCAGTCCTCCAGTGGCTTCCTACTGCCCGTACAAAATCCAAGCTGTGCAGCAAGTCCTGTGAGGCCCCCGCTGCCCCAGCCCTACCCTTTGCCTCCATCTCTCATCTCTTTTGTCCCTTTCCTTCTGTGCTAGCCACTCTGGCCATCTCCTTCTCAACCTTGGAGCTTATTTCTGGGTCCAAGTTTTTTTTTTCTTTTTTAAAAAGATTTTATTTATTTATTTGACAGACAGAGCTCACAAGTAGGCAGAGAAGCAGGCAGAGAGAAAGAGGAGGAAGCAGGATCCCTGCTGAGCAGAGAGCCGGATGTGGGGCTCGATCCCAGGACCCTGGGATCATGACCTGAGCCAAAGGCAGAGGCTTTAACCCACTGAGCCACCCAGGCACCCCTGGGTCCAAGTTTTTGTGGGAACTGTATCCTCTGGTTTGGAATACCTATCCGCAGGTCCATCTGTGGGGCCCAAGATGTCCCTTCCTCAGAGAGCTCTTCCCTAACATGTCCCACTAAAGCCCACCCTTCTTTCCTCTGATGCTTACTTATTTTCCTTTCTATTCACGGTTATTCGATTACTGGTTCTTATCACTGCTCATACTTCCCTTGGATATTTATTTATGTGCCTATTATCTGGCTCACCTCACTAGAATGTAAATGCCATGAGGAAGGGGACTGTCTTATTTACTCATCATCATACCTGAGTGCCCAGAGCAGAGACTGAAAAGGTGCTCAGCAAAGACGTGCATGTCTGGAACGGAGCTGAGAGCCGGGAGCTTGTCATCTAGGACAGGACTGCACCGGTTCATGGCTGCCAAGGGCACAGGCGGGGGCCTGCGGCTGACTCCATAAAAACTTCAGGTCCCAGGGAGGTTGGGTGCTTGAAAGCACAAATTTTGGCCTCAGGTAGATGTGAATTCAGATCTCAGTTTTGCCCGGTGGGAGAATTTCTTTATTATGGATACTTCACTTTCCTCATATACTTTTTATTTTTATTTTTTTTAAAGATTTTATTTATTTATTTGACAGAGAGAGATCACAAGCAGGCAGAGAGGCAGGCAGAGAGAGAGAGAGGAAGGGAAGCAGGCTCCCTGCTGAGCAGAGAGTCCGATGCGGGGCTCGATCCCAGCACCCTGAGATCATGACCTGAGCCGAAGGCAGTGGCTTAACCCACTGAGCCACCCAGGCGCCCCCTCATACACTTTTTTTAAATGAGGCAAAGTATACATGACCTAAAATTTACCATTTTAAAATACAACAGTTCAGTATTGTTAAGCACACTGCTGTGGAACCGATCTCCCGGACTCTTCTCATCTTGCAAAAGTGAAACCGTCTGCCTGTTAAACCATGACTCCCCATTCCTTCCTCCCCTCAGCCGCTGGCACCCACCATTCTTTCTGTTTCTGTGAGTCTGACAACTCCAAGAACTTCATGTAAATAGAATCATAGGGTAGTTATTTTTCTGTGACTGGCTTAGTTCGCGTAGCATAATGTCCTCAAAGTTGATCCATGTTGTAACAGGTGTCAGAATTGCCTTTCCTTTTAGGGCTGAATAGCAGTCCATTCTATGTATATGCCACATTCTGTTGATGCATTCCTCTGCTGATGGACACTTGGGTCATTTTTGTATTTTGGCTAGTGCGAATAATGTTACTATGAGCAGGAGTGTGCAAATATCTTTTCAAGACCTTACTTTCCGTTCTTTTGGGTATATACCCAGAGGTGGGATTGCTGGATCATATGGTAATTTTTAGTTTTGTGAGGAGCCACCATACTGTCTTCTGTAGTGGCCGCACCATGTCTCATGCCTGTCAACAGTGCTGGAAGGTTCCCTTTTCTCCAAATCCTCGACTTCTCTTCTCTTTTCCTGATAGTAGCCATCCTAAAGGGTGCGAGGTGGTATCTCCTTGTGGCTTTGATTGGCATTCCATGATGATTAGTGCTGTTGAGCATTTTTCCTGGTTTTTATTTTTATTTTATTTATTAATTTTTAAAAAGATTTATTTATTTATTTATTTGACAGAGATCACAAGTAGGCAGAGAGGCAGGCAGGCAGGCTCCCTGCCGAGCAGAAAGTCCAATGCAGGGCTCGATCCCAGGACCCTGAGATCATGACCTGAGCTGAAGGCAGAGGCTTAATCCCACTGAGCCACCCAGGCGCCCCTCGTTTTTATTTTTAAAAATATTTTATTTATTTGACTGAGAAGGAGAGACAGCGAGAGAGGGAACATGAGCAGGGGGAGTGAGAGAGGGAGAAGCAGGCTTCCCGCTGAGCAGTGAGCCGGACCCTGAGATGATTACCTGAGCCAAAGGCAGACACCTGATGACTGAGCCACCCAGGCACCCTGCTTTTCCTTGTTTTTAAAGTGTGTGTGACAGCAATCTTACAAGGTGGTTAGGAGGCTTAAAGGAGAAAAATGAAAAATCCTCATACAAGTACTTAGTAAAATCAATTCTATCCCCCCTCCTTTTTTTTTAAAGAGGGGGAGAGGCAGAGGGAATTTTAAGGAGGTTCTGTGCTCAGTGCGGAGCCTGACGCAGGGCTGGATCCCATGAGCCTGAGATCACGACCACAATCTGAAATCAAGTCAGATACTCAGCTGACTGAGCCACCCAGATGCCCTGATTTTTTTCTGATTTATCTTAGAGAGTCGGTCCAAAGCCCAGGTTCTCAGGAGGCATGTGTGAAGCACCGTGTGTGGCACTAGGTCTGTCTGTTGGATGCTCGTCTCCCCGGAAACTCATTTTATCAGCCCTATTCCCTGTAGCCTAGGTGGTTGAGAGCCTCTTAGTGAGGCAAGAAACTTGCTCGGGGAGGGGGTGAGGTGCTGCAGAGAGGTGGGCCCAGGGTGTCCCAGAGTTCTCATTGCTCCATGAGCACCGGGTTTCACCTGTCTCCTGCCTCAGTTTCTCCCTTTGTCACAAGGGGACAGGGAAGAGGCAAAATTCACCGTAATGACTAAATAATAGTTCTGAAACCTGTTTTAAAAGCCTCATTTCTGTGCATGGGACTTAGCATGGCATGGGGGGTGGAACTCTGGCTCTTGCTTCTCACAGGTTTACTGCCTGCCCTGGGGATAGGCTCTGATTATCAGAACCCACAACTAGCCCTAAAAGCCCCTTTGAAGTGAAGCAACCACTTTTAAGTGCAGTCAGTTCAAGATAACCCTAGACTCCCTGCCCCCAACCCAGGAATGCCTCCTGCCCCCACCCAGTGGCCATCCCTGGGAGGGTTTCTTTCCAGCACTCTGCAATCATCTGTTTCTGTATGTGATGGTTGTGCTGTTTTGTTTTGTGTTTCTCTTTTGTGAAAACGAGACATAAATATGTTCCTAGTAGGAGAATGCTAAGCAGGACTACAGAACAGCTCCGTGGGTTGGTAAGGAGAGGCTAGGAAAGAAAAGGAAAGAGGGAGGTTTGGCAACCTCAGAGCTGAAGCTTAAGAAACTATCATAGGACATGATGTATGGGGTCAGTTTTTCCCTAACGCTGGGGGGATCTGAGGCTAGAAAGGCAGGAAGGAAAGGTCTGGAAACCTGTGGGTCTTTGAGAAGGTAGGGGTTAGGGAGCAGGTGTGAAAGAGCTTGGTTGTGACCCTGTCAGTTTAGCACTTGTACTGCCTGATGGCGGGCAGGATGCTCTTTATCTTCCGAGTCTTAACTGGTTGGGGAAGCCATGCTGATGGGGTTGCCGTGTCAAGCCCTGGGCTGTCACAGCTGATTGCTCAAGCGCAAGGTGAGGAGTGAGAGACCTCAGAGGCAGACACGGCTTTCAGGTCCTCCTCTACCCACCTTGACTGTATGATTATTTGTCAGGTGTTGGAACCTTTGTCCCCATTTCTGTGAGATGGAGTAGTCACACCCACCTTTTAGGGGTGTCAAGAGAGGACTAAAGAAGTTAAGCTGTATAAAGTGTCTGCCACATATTGTAAGTTCTGGAGGCGTTTCCTTCTTAAGTGGTAGGACCAGTGCTGGTGGTGATGGTGCTTGGCCTCCATCTCTAGCCCCTGGCTCTAATAGGCTTGCCTCTTCAAGTTCATGCACAGGAACTTTGCCCAGGTGGTCATAGATGCCCCCTCACGACCCCGGTCAAGGATTGCTTGGTCTTCTGACTGAGCCAGCCAGGAATCCCTAAACTTGTTTTATTTTAACCATTTTTTTAGAGGCGGGGGAGGGGCAGAGGGAGAGAGAGGGAGAGAATCCCAAGCAGGTGCCAGGCCCAGAGCCTGATGTGAGGCGTGATTTCACAACCCTGAGATCATGACCTGAGCTAGAATCAAGAGTCAGATGCTCAACCAACTGAGCGGCCCAGCTGCCCCTATTTGAACCATTTTTAAGTGTACAGTAGTGTTAAGTGTATCCACACCATTGTGCAACAAATCTCCAGAACTTTTTCATCTCGTAGAACTACAACCTGTCCCTATTTCCACCTCTTACAGGCCCTGGAAATGACCATTCTACTTTTTGACTTATGAATTGGACTATTCTAGGGAGGGACCTCTTCTTGTAAGTGAAATCGTACAGTATTTGTCTTTTTGTGACTGGCTTATTCCACTTAGCAGAATGTCTTCAAGATTCATTCAGGTAGTTATGCATGACTGGATGGCCTTATTTATTTATTTAAGACTTTATTTATTTATTTGACAGAGAGAGATCACAAGCAGGCAGAGAGGCAGGCAGAGAATGAGGAGGAAGCAGGCTCCCTGCTGAGCAGAGAGCCCGATGCGGGGCTCGATCCCAGGACCCTGGGATCATGACCTGAGCCAAAAGCAGAGGTTTTAACCCACTGAGCCACCTAAGCGCCCCCATTATTTTTATTTTTAAAAAATATTTTGTTCATGTATTTGCACACGTGAGAGAGTATGAGTTGGGGGGAAGGGCAGAGGGGGAGGGAGAAGTAGATTCCCCCCTGAGCAAGAAGCCCAGTGCAGGGCTTGATCCTAGTACCGTGGAAGCCCAAGGCAGACACTTAACTAACTGAGCCACCCAGGCACCTCCAACTGGCCATTATTGAGTACCGACTGAATGCTGCTGACTGTTGTGTTGTCTTGGATACCCATTACTGAGGCGTTCTCACATTGTCAGGAACGTCCACTGCAGGTGGACCAAGTAGGGTCTTTGTACTCTCCCGCCCTCTTTACTCTTAAGACCCCTGTTTTGCCAGAGCAGCCCTCAAAGACTTCAGCTATGATCCTGTACTGCTTTGATAAGCATTTAAAAAAATGAAAACCGGGAGGCCTGGGTGGCTCAGTTGGTTAAGCAGCTGCCTTCGGCTCAGGTCATGATCCCAGCGTCCTGGGATCGAGTCCCACATTGGGCTCCTTGCTCGGCGGGGAGCCTGCTTCTCCCTCTGTCTCTGTCTGCCTGTGCTCGTGCTCTCTCTCCCTCTCTTTCTGACAAATAAATAAATAAAATCTTTAAAAAAACAAAAAAAATGAAAACCGTAGAAAAAGAACAAACCATGGATTTTGTAGCTGAAAAAAGTTTGGAAACTTCAGCTTTATCTCATTTGGTCATCGTACTGCTGTGTGAGATTTGCGTGGTCCCCATTTTTCAGAGGAGGGTACAGAAGGGTTAAGATCTAGAGGAGTGGGAGGAGGAAGGCAAGAGGAGGCTGGGAAGGTGATAGGTGGTTTTGGGGCTCGGCCGGGAGTAGGGTGAATGCCCGCTTGAGAGCGAGGGCCCTTATGTTTCGTGCCCTAGGCACCTTGCTTGCTGCTCCCTGGTGAGGCCCTGGCTGGAGGCTGAGCCTGAGAGAGGCCTCCCCACGGCCAGGAGCCGTTGTCCACAGCCCTAGGGTCTGAGCTACCCTGACATGGGCTCACCTGCAAGGGACACTGGGCTGGAAGTGGGGGAGTCTTCTGGGAGCTGGGCTCCTGGTGAGCAGGGTTGGGCCTGAGAACAGCAGAACCCCAGGACCTGCGCAGGGCCGGAGTTACAGGCCCGTTCTCTGCCAGTCTCTTTCGTCTGCTGTTTGCTCCTGACGACTGCTTCTCAGTGTCCCTGAGAGGATCCACCTGAAGCTGCTGTGGATGCAGATGGAGAAGCCCACGGCCACGCAGGGCTTATGCGGATGCCTCGTGCCTCCAGAAGGAGAAGCGGGCCACTCTGCTGCATTTAAGACATCCTCAGGTTAGGAATGGTGGGTGGAGGTCTCAGGCCCACAGAACCATCTTCCTGGCTGCTCGCTGTGCCGGGTACCAGGAAACCTCTGTTCCCTGAGGCCGCTGCTGAGTCATAAACACATGGGACACATTTCAACAGAAATGCCCATCTGTTAAGTTTCAGGTGACTTTCTCCGTCTGTTAAGTTTCAGGTGACTTTCTCAGTCTCTTCCACTTAGACCCATGACAGCTTTGGTCATGAGCACCTCTTTCCAAGGGCATTTCTGGAGAAACAGGCCTGACCTGTCTTTGCCTCTCTCAGTCAAGCCGCCTCTTCCATGAATGAGTGGGTCCTGGGGGCAGAGACTCTCAGTCTCCCCCACCCCATCCCACTGGGAGAGAGTGCAGTCATCCATGTGTTAGGAGAGGGGGACAGTGAGTGAGAAGGTGGGGGTGAGCTGTGTGGAGGGACAGGTGCTGAGATATTTGGGGACTGCAGAGGCAAAGGGACATCCTGGGAGCCTGAGGAGTTGGCCTCTGGTCCTGTCCACCGTGAGCAGGAAGGGGCTCAACCTCTCAAGACTGTTCCCTCGTTTATAAAGCAGCAGTAATAATATTTGCCTCTTTGGCTTATTGAGACAATCAAAAGAGAAGCAGGTGAGAAAACACTTGACAAAGCAGAAAATGTTCTGCTGGTGGGAGGCTTTATTTTTACCTCTGAGGAATGGATGGTGGAGGAAAGGAAAATGTTGATATCCGGGGAGAGGTTGGTGGGAGAGAAAGGCACAGGATAGGAGTATTAGGGAAAAGATGATGATGAGAAGTTTGGAATTTGTAGACACTGAGGAGAAAAGGGGAGGGGAAGAGGTAGATAAGCTGGAAAAAGGAGATGCTAGCATCTACCAAAACGGGGTGAGAGATGACATGTGTAGTGTGTGTGTGGTATGTTCGCGGTGTGTATGTGTGCGTGTGGTGTGTGTGGAGTGTGTGTGTAGTTTATGTGTGGGCTATGTGGGGTGTGTGTGTGTGTGTGTGTGTCCCTATTAATTTCCCACCCTTTTAGAGCTTCCTCTGCCTCAGGCTTCCCTTCTGGAGTCTCTGAGGGCTGTGGTCAGGTCGGCCAGCCTGGGCCTGCCACCTGGTGGCCGAGAGTGGCAGGTGCCTGGAGTCTCACCAAGGCTGTGGTTTGGACACATCACATCCTCTTCTAGAGTCGGTTGCTGTCCTCCTCTCCTATTTTCTTTTTGTTTCTGCTCTCCCTCGCCTCTTTTCTACATCCTCTGGATTCTTCTACCTCTGTTCCCAAGGATGGGGCGTTTCTGCCTGGGTTCCCCCAAACTTCTCAGACATAAATGGGGGTGATAAGTCCGAAGCTGCCTGCCTCCCAGCGCAGCTGTGAGGGTAAAATGGATGATGGGTGGGGGGCATGAAAGGATTTAGTAGCTCGCAGGGCCTTGTGAATGTCTGTCATCAGTGTGACAACAGGGTGCTGTCGTTCCTAATCAGGGGGCCGTTTGTGGAACAGTTCCTTTAGGACCCCAGAGGAATTAGGACTTCAGGCAGTGACTGGGTGATGGGGGACAAGTGGAGGATATCACTGGCTTCAGGCACTTCTACTCCACACAATTCCCAGCTGCTTTGTTTTTTCTAGGAAGGGTTTTTAAAACAAACAAAGAAATTATTGCAGAGTAACAAAATTACATTGTGCAGGTTTCCAAAACAATTAAACACTGTGACTAATGGCAGGTGTGCTGCACAGGTGTTGTTCTGCTTTTAGCTACTGATCCCGGCTCCCCTTAAGAGCTGGCCCTGGAGGGCGCCTGGGTGGCTCAGTGGGTTAAGCTGCTGCCTTTGGCTCAGGTCATGATCTCAGGGTCCTGGGATCGAGTCCCGCATCGGGCTCTCTGCTCGGCAGGGAGCCTGCTTCCTCCTCTCTCTCGCTCTGCCTGCCTCTCTGCCTACTTGTGATCTCTCTCTGTCAAATAAATAAATAAATAAAATCTTAAAAAAATAAAAAGAGCTGGCCCTGGACCTTTCAGACACAACCAGCTGAATGGGTTGGTGTCTTTGCTCTGCTCCTGTGATGATTCATTCACTCATTTGTTTCTGAGGCAACTAGTATTTACTAACTACTCAGCACACATCTGGCACTGTGCTAGACACGGGGGTCAAAAAGATAAATAAAACACACACCTCTCAGGGGCACCTAGGTGGCTAGTAGGTTATGGGATCGAGCCCCATGTCAGGCTCCCTGCTCAGCGGGGAGTCTGCTTCTCCCTCTGCCTTTGCCCTCTCTACCCCAGCTTGTGTGAGCATGCTCTCTCTCTCTCGAATAAATAAAAATCTTAAAAACAAAACAAAACAGGGGTGCCTGGGTGGCTCAGTGGGTTAAAGCCTCTGCCTTCGGCTCAGGTCATGATCTCAGGGTCTTGGGATCGAGCCCCACATCGGGCTCTCTGCTCAGCAGGGAGCCTGCTTGTGATCTCTGTCAAATAAGTAAATAAAATCTTCAAAAAACCAAACCAAACCAAACCACACCACACCACACCAAACCAAACCAAAACACACACCTCTTGAGGGTCTTGACTGTGGGCTAGGAAGCTTCTTTAGGATGAATGCTCCCCTGAGGCCGTTAGCTGGGGTCCCCACCTACACTGATGCTGAGATCCCCGAAGGGGTCTGGTATGTGGGGGGTAGCATTCAAGATGTGGTGGTTTAGTGGTGCACAAGCATGGGTCCCATCAGACTCATCTGTGTAAAAACTCATATCTTGATGCTCAGAGATCTTAGTATGTTAGGTCTGGGGTTGGACTCAGGAGTCAGACTTCTATAAAGCTACTGGAAAGCCAGGTTTAGAACCCCTTCTCTAGTCTGTGACTGGAGACAAGTCAGTGGATTTCAAGGTGACTGGCTTGTGGCCTAGTGGAAGAGTGTGGTTCAGAGCAGCCTGTTCCCGCACCTTGCTGGAGTGGGACACACACAGCTGGGTCTGTGCACTGTGTTCTCTGGCCTGACAGAGCTCTGCGACTGGCTGGCCTGGCTTGACTGAATTTTGGAAAAGCAGTTTATTCACCTTCTTGGCCAAACATCACCGGAAAGATTCGCTTCAGGAAAGAAAGCAGCTCTGTATCTATGGCAACATTTCCAAAAGTATGTTCTGGAAACATGAATTCAAAGTAATTTATAAATATTAATGCATAAATATTAATTACAAATGTAAAGAGAAAGAGAAGAAGAGATATTGACTCGTGATCAATTCAAATTAAGATAACACTGCTGTAAAAATAAAGGTTTTTTTTTTTTTTTTAAAGTAGCCACTCAGATTTTGATAAGATGACTTTCCAGGTGGAGTGGTGTTGCATTCAGCATTTCCCAAACGTATTTGGTTGTGGAGCTCTTTTTGTGAACCATCTCTTCTATTTATACTAGGGTTCTGGGGAGCATTGGTTTGGAAGAAACTTTTTAAAATTTTTTTAAGATTTTATTTATTTGTCAGGCATGGGGGAGAAAGAGAGAGAGAGCGAATACAAGCAGGGGGAGTGGCAGGCAGAGGGAGAAGCAGGCTCCCTACTGAGCAAGGATCCTGATGTGGGACTTGATCCCAGGAGTCTGGGATCAGGACCCGAGTGGAAGGCAGATGCTTTACCAACTGAGCCACCCAGGTGTCCCTGAAAGAAACTTTTTTTCGGTTTCCCCATTTTTCCTTTTCACCTACGTCCAACACAAAGAGATAAAATTGGTGAGACCTCAAACCAGGCTGGCATTCTTTTTCTTTTTCTTTTAAAAATTTTAGGGGCGCCTGGGTGGCTCAGTGGGTTAAGCCTCTGCCTTCGGCTCAGGTCATGATCGAGTCCCACATCGGGCTTTCTGCTCCGTAGGGAGCCTGCTTCCTCCTCTCTCTCTCTCTCTGTCAGCCTTTCTGCCTAGTTGTGATCTCTCTCTGTCAAATAAATAAATAAAATCTTAAAAATTTTTTTTTAAAAATTTTATTTGAGAAGGGAGAGAGAGAGAGAGAGAGTACAGTCAGGAGGAATGGCAGGCAGAGGGAGAGGGAGAAGCAGGCTCCCCCTGAGCAGGGAGCCCAACTCAGGGCTCAATCCCAGGACCCCAGGATCATGACCTGAGCCAAAGGCAGATGCTTAACCGACTGAGCCACCCAGGAGCCCCTAGGCTGGCACTCTTAACTAGAGTGATACCACCCCTGAGGGATGGAGTTGGTTTTTGAAGAGTGAAAAAGCCTTATTTTTTATATATAATGCACAGATATCCAGGTAGTAATAAAGATACAGGGTATGTATCTGTGGTATTGAATTTCATGGGACAGGGAGCAGTTGGGGGGTGTGTGTGAAATGTCCAAAGAGGCTCCTTAGAAGAGCAATGCTGAGAAATGCTAACAGACTTCCAGCCAGTCAGACAGGGATTGGGGGACAGCTTGGCCACTGTGTGACCTTGAGGTAAGGCATTTACTTCTTTGGGCTTCAGATTCTTTACCTGGGAAATGGAGGTTCTCACCACCTCATGATATCTCTGTGAGCTTTACAGGTGTTTAAAAACAGAGGCTAAAGGCATTACCTTTAGGTCTGAAACTTTGCTATCCCTCATGAGATTTACGCGGAGTTGGCTAATCATTTTGGGCTTTTCTGCCTTTAGGCTGTAGACAGAAGCATAAAGCTACATGAAGCTTGGTGCAGCCAGATCTAAGGAAGCAAAAATGGGAAAATACTATTTTAAAGCTTGTAAGGTACACAAAGAACCTGGGAAGAGGGGGACCCCAGCAAGTCAGAGCTGGCCATCCAGGGCTGCTGCAGGACTGCCTGTTGGGCGCACCATTGTGCCCCTGGGTAGCAGGGTCCCGGCCCCTGGGGAGAAGCTCCTTCATCTTGCAGGCCCCATCTGCTGGGCGTCCAAGGCTGGGACAGACACTGAGGTGGGTGGGGCAGGACGCAGGAAATGTCCGCTACACCTAAAAATAGTGTGGGAGGGAACAGGAAACAGAAACTTTGGGCCAGCATGGAAATGCTTTCTGAATTATCAGGAAATCAGGATTAAGAGCTGTGGGGGCAGACACCACCCTGTGGCAAATCTGCTGTTCCCTGTGAGCACTCTCCATGGAAGGAAATGGAGGAAGCCAGACTTGGGCTTGGGTGGGGAACGGGGACAGACTGGGAAAGCATTAGGTTCAGTCTTTTGCTGCATTAGTAACACAGCATATCTGTACCACTTTGATCGTTAACTGCATGGAGGGGTAGGTCTTTACCAGGGTGGCCAGCAGTCTTCTTGTTCCCGGACTAAAGGGGTCCTCGGGACGTGGAAATTTGAGTTTTAAAACCAGGGAAGTAAAAAAAAACAAAAAAACAAAACCAGGGAAGTAGGGGTGCCTGGGTGGCTCAGTGGGTTAAGCTCAGGTCATGATCTCAGGGTCCTGGGATTGAGCCCTATGTTGGGCTCCCTGCTCAGCGGGGAGCCTGCGTCTCTCTCTTTCTCTGCTTGCCTCCCCCATCCCTCTTTATTTCAAATAAGTAAAATATTAAAATTTTTAAAAAAGATTTTATCTATCTATTTGACAGAGAGATGGAGACAGCAAGAGAGTGATCACAAGCAGGGGGAGTGGGAGAGGGAGAAGCAGGCTTCCCACAGAGCAGGGAGCCTGATGCGGGGCTCGATCCCAGGTCCTTGATATCATAACCGGAGCAGAAGGCAGACACCTAACGACCGAGCCACCCAGGTGGCCCTCAAATAAATAAGATCTTAGGAAAAAAAAAATCCCAGGACGTAGACTGCAGTCAGACCAATTAGACTCTCAGCGTGGGATCCAGGCATCTGCATTTTATTTATTTTATTATGTTATGTTATGTTACCGATTTTATTTTCTTACTTGAGAGAGAGAGCCAGTACGCATGAACAGGTAGGAGGAGCAGAGGGAGAAGCAGACTCCCAGTGAATAGGGAACGTGATGTGGACTCTATTCCAGGACCGTGGGATCATGGCCTGAGCTGAAGACAGATGCTTAACCGACTGAGCCACTCAGGTACCCCAGGCATCTGCATTTTTCTTTTTAAAATTTTTTAAAATTTATTTGAGAGAGAGAGAACACTTGAGAGAGAGCAAAGCAGTGGGAGGGAGAAGTAGGGGAAGGGAGAAGCAGGATCCCTGCTCACTGATACTGGGCTTGATCTTTGGAACCCAGTATCAGATGCCTAGGGACCTGAGCCACCCAGGAGCCCCCAGGCATCTACATTAAAAAAAAAAACCTCTCATAAAATCTTTAAAAAAAAACAAAAAAAACCCACAAAACCTCTCTAGGTGGGTGATTTCTGTGTGCAGCTAAAGCTGAGAATCATGGCTTTACTGTGGATTAAGTATCACCTGTGGCCTGTTTTCCAGGCTTCCTCCGAAGAGATTCTCAGTATATGATCTACAGTGGAAGCTGGGGATGTTTCTCTTAAAGCAAAGTCAACAGTGATACCCATGCAAGGGTTGCCTAAGGCACACTTCGAGAAAGAAACACTGGTTTAGAATCTTATTCTCTTGTGGATCTGTTAGCTTTGAACAGAAGTGGATGTTCTGATCAATTAAAACATTTATTCAGGGGGTGCCTGGGTGGCTCAGTGGATTAAGCCTCTGCCTTCGGCTCAGGTCATGATCTCAGGGTCCTGGGATCGAGTCCCGCATCGGGCTCTCTGCTCAGCAGGGAGCCTGCTCCCCCCCCACCCCGCTCCCACTCTGCCTAATGATTCACGTTAACTAATTAGATCTGCAATGACCTTACTTCCAAATAGCTCACATTCTGAGATATTTGAAGTTAGGACTTCCACACAGGAAATTGGGGTGGTGGGGGGGACACAATTCAACCCACAACAGTGGAGATGCACTAACAATAGCAGTTAAATTCAATTACTAGAGAAGGCTCAGAGGTTCAAAATGAAATTGCTTGCAGACCTACAATTTATTACAGCATAGCAACATCATCAAAGCTGAGATACCATCACGGCCAGGGGCTACTCAGGGCAAGGGGCCTCGAGAAGGCAAGTCCCAGCTCCTGTTTCCTCCCTCTGTTAAGGTCCGTGGCAGGGCGTGCTCTTACAGATCAGGAACTACCAGTGGGTACATGGAACACTTCAGAGCCCCAGAGTCTTGGCCCGGGTTTCTTATAAGTTGTCATGCAAGCATATCCTCACTATATAACCACTTCCAAATGGGAGAGCCTCTGGGTGGGTGGCGGTGCTCATCTAGGCCAGGTGCAGATCATCAATCTCATTGCTACCAAAGCGCAGTTCAGACAAGCTCGTACAAACCCCCCCAGACTCCTCGGGGGCATTGTTATAGAGCACCAGTATTAATCAGTGTGCTCATGCTTTAACCGGGGTCAGTCCCAGGTGAATCCCAGTCCTGCTGGAATTTACCCTTATAGCCTGGGGGGTAAAAGGAGATCACACAAGTGACCCTCTTCACTAGGTACAGAGTTCCTCCTTACATATTTCAATTTGTGTGAAATTCACATGGACCTTAAGAAGAAGAATCTGAGGCTGTTTGAGAGACCAGGCCTTTCTGTTCCCTTTGTCACTGCCCTTGGTTTGAGGGCTGGTGGTTTAAATTTTTTTATTTTTATTTTGTTTTAGTAATTTCCACACCCAACATGGGGCTTGAACTCTTGACTCCTCCAGCTGAGCCAGCCAGGTATCCCTGGGGGCTGGTGGTTTAAATCTAACTTTCAGGGGCCCCTGGGTGGCTCAGTGGGTTAAGCCTCTGCCTTCGGCTCAGGTCATGATCTCAGGGTCCTGGGATCGAGTCCCGCATCGGGCTCTCTGCTCAGCAGGGAGCCTGCTTCTCTCTCTCTCTCTGCCTGCCTCTCTGTCTACTGTGATCTCTCTCTGTCAAATAAATAAGTAAAATCTTAAAAAAAAATCTAACTTTCACGTGCATGCTTTTTAGGTCTTCTGTAGCTCTAGCTATTAGGGTCCCCTCTACTTTCTTGCTGCTTTCCTGAACTATTGTCCAGGCATTTTTGGTCCAAGATGCCCTCAGCATATGGTATATGGGACAGAAGCTTCCATGACTGCCCTCTGGGACTTTGGCTGAGAGTTCCTTGCTGTCACAGAGAAGTGGGCGTGAAGAGAAGCCCACTGATGTGAGCCTGTTGGCCTGAGCAGGTGCCGATGGGTTATTGCCCATGCTCATTTAGCTTTGGGAGGGCCACCCAAAACTGAGGGTACAGAGAGCCTGGGCAGCTCTTGGGAGCAGGAACAAGAATGAGTTGGAGTCGTGGTTTCGTTGGTTGATGGTCTGTAGGAAGCAGCGTGCTCAGGGCCACTGTAGGCTCAGAGAGGCAGTAAGAGCACCCAATCCCAGGTCTAGGGGAAGCCGAGGGTCCACCTGATTTCTATAGCCGTTTCTTCTACGTGGAGGTAGAGCAGGAACCAGAACTGGGAGTGAAGCTTGCAGAGTGAGGTAAATACTGGAACGAGTAGAGCGAGACAGCTGGTAAGGTTGACGGGTACTGAGTCTCCGGAGGCGCTCCGTAATTTCCCGCCCACCAGGAAGAACCCAGACCTTGGGACCTGGCTGAATCTGCAGAGATGGCAAGGGTTAGCCTTGAGACAAAGGGTAGGGAAGAGTGAGGCCTCGGTGGGGTTTCCTGGCAGTGCTGAAGCAGTGTTAGAGGTGAAAGATGCGAGGAGCCATAGTGAGGAGAGCAGGACTCTTGCTTCTTCTGGGAAACTTGCAGTCCTGGCTGAGGGGTCTGCCTGATCTCCCCGGGTCCCCAGCCCCACCCACCCACGTTTTCTCTGCCTCGACTTCTTGGTGTCTGTAGCTTAGTCTTATTTTATTTTATTTTTTTTAAAAGATTTTATTTATTTATTTGACAGAGAGAGAGATCACAAGTAGGCAGAGAGGCAGGCAGAGAGAGAGAGGAGGAAGCTGGCTCCCTGCTGAGCAGAGAGCCCGATGCGGGACTCGATCCCAGGACCCTGAGATCATGACCTGAGCCGAAGGCAGCGGCTTAACCCACTGAGCCACCCAGGTGCCCCGCTTAGTCTTATTTTATAAAATCTGCCCCTGTTCACCTCCACCCCTAACCTGGACAGACACAAGCCATGGTGTTCATGAATTTGTTTTGTGTTCAGGAAGATCAAAGTAACAAAAAGGGCATTAAAAAGGGATTGGAAAAGTACACAGATTTAGGCCATCCCTGTGTAATTTTGCATCTCCCTCAGTGGGGTAAGTGATTGTCTGTGAAGTGTTTGTGTAGCTGGTGTAATAGTTTTGGACAAGTAGCTTTGTGGTGGGTAATGATGATTATTTATGTGTTCTATGCCTGCTTTATAGTTGAGGGGTCTCTTGAGTAATCAGTATGTTTATTTGCCTGTTTTATGTGACTTAAGAGTAAAATTTTACAATTTTAAACAGTTGTGGAGGCTTGAGTTCTAGAAGCTTTGCATTTGGTCAGCTTTTCATTATGTGTATGATTCACTTGAAGCTTGGACCTTACTTAGTTTTAAGGGGACATTGGAAAGGCCGCTGAACTAGGCAGGTCCCTATTAGCCAAGTGACCTTGAGCAAAGCATTTCTCTAAGCCTCAATTTCTTCCATCTGTGCAATGAAGAGAATGTATTATCTACTTTCTAGGACTAATGGCAACAGTGTATGTGAAAGTCCTTTTTGAACTACAAACATCTATGCAAGTGCCTAGTATTTATTCCTGCTGTTATTATTCAATATAACATTGTTTCCATGGGAAAGCGCAACTTGCTTTATGACAATTGGATTTACAATGTCGTTTCCAGGAATGCATTTATCTCGAAGCAGTCTTTGGCCAAAAGCAACATAACCTGACCTGAGGATAAAATGCACTGTGGCAAAAGACAGGAACTGCCCAGGCAGATTTTGAAATAAAAAGAAAAGAAAACGAAAACTTTCCCCAGCTATGATGCTCATCTTGCTTCACCTTGCCCTCCTGCAGAGAAGTCCTTGTATTAGGGTTCTCCAGAGAAACAGAAAAAACAGGATGCCCGTGTGTGTGTGTGTGTGTGTGTGTGTTTATCTATTTATTTTAAGGAATTGGCTCATGCAACTGTGGAGCTTTGGTAAGTTCAAAATCTTCAGGGTAGGCCAGTGGGCTGGAGACCCATGGATGGGCTGATTTTGCAGTTCAAGTCCAAAGGTGGTCTTCTGGAAGAATTCCCTCTTTTTTGGGGGAGGTCACTGTTTTACTTCTTCTTTTTTTTTTTACAGATTTTATTTATTTATCTGATATGGAGAGAGATCACAGGTAGGCAGGGAGGTAGGCAGAGAGAGGAGGAAGCAGGCTCTCCGCAGAGTAGAGAGCCCAATGTGGGGCTCGATCCCAGGACCCTGGGATCATGACCAGAGCCGAAGGCAGAGGCTTTAACCCACTGAGCCACCCAGGAGCCCCCAGGTCAGTGTTTTTCTATTAAGGTCTTTCTTTAAGTGATGGGGTAAAGCCCACCCACATTACAGAGGGTAATCTGCTTTCTTCAAAGTCTATTATTGATTTAAATATTAATTTCATTGAAAAACACCTTCATAGAAACAGCTAGAGTAATTGACAGAATATCTAGGTACTGCGGCCTAGCCAAGTTGGCACATGAATTTCACCATCATAATCTCTCTCTGTTTCTCTCTGATGCCCTTCTCTTTCTTTAACCCCTTCCTGGGGGCTATGGCATCCATCCTGAGGTTGGTGTGTTTCGTCCCATCTGTGTTTTCATACTGTTACTACATAGGTTTGTGGATCAGTATGGCAGGTAAACTGAAAGTTTCAGTTGAGGTATCCAGTTAAAGGATGAAGTGTGAGGCCATGTTAAAAGAATTTACAAAGGAAAACCAGCTGCAGAACCATTAACCCTTATCTACCATGACAGTATACATGAGTTGGGGATTTAAGATTCAAGGAGGATTTATGGCATCAGCTGTAGTCAGTGAGCTCTGGGCTGTGGACACCATCCTCCACCCTAAAACTGAAAGGCATCAACCAGAACTCTGATGATCCCCGAAGACTCAGGAAAAACCAAAGAAGGGAGTGTTTGTGAGTCACCTTAAGTATCTCTTGGCTCAGAGACAGTGATGCTGGTACTGGACCAGTAAGAGCTTTCCTGCCCCTTCCCTTTTCTTGGACATGGAGAGATCAGAAACCAGGGTTGGCAAGGTGGGAGAGAAGGGGCAAAAGCACCAGGGAGGGCAGGTAGGAAGAAGCCAGCCTCATTTCCCACTGGATGGCTGGACTGCAGCTGGCCTGAGCTGCACAGTGGGAGAGTGGCTTTTGATCTTGATTCTGTAAACTTGGTGCACCGCCCCCCACCCCCGCACCAGCCCAGAGTGTATTTCCCTACCCTGTTGGTATTGGGCTTGGCCATGTAACTTGCCAGTAGGATGTTAGCAGATGTCACACGAATAAAGCTTGCATTGAGGACTTCCCTCCTGTGCTTCTGCCATCATCAGAAAACATGCCCCAGGTAGTGTGGTTCCTAAAGAATGAAAGGCTTGCAGTAGCCTTGAACAGAGCTCACAGCCTAGAGCCAGCTGAGATCAGCAGAACCATCGCAGACTTGCGAGTGAGAAACTGATGCTTATTTCTGTGTGTCACTGGGCTTTGGGGTGGTTTATTATGTGGCATTAATAATGAGAGCGGTGGCAATAATTGGTAAAAGGAGTAACCAAGGGCGCCTGGGTGGCTCAGTGGGTTAAGCCACTGCCTTCGGCTCAGGTCATGATCTCAGGGTCCTGGGATCGAGTCCCGCATCGGGCTCTCTGCTCAGCGGGGGGCCTGCTTCTCTTCCTCTCTATCTGCCTGCTTCTCTGCCTACTTGTGATCTCTGTCTGTCAAATAAATAAATAAAATCTTAAAAAAAAAAAGGAGTAACCAAATAAAGTTGAAAATTGTAATGATTACATTAAGGTAGACATTGTTTATTGACCAGAACTAAGTTTCATTCTGGGGTGGGGGAAGAATTTGTCTAACCAAATAAATTTAAAGGAGCATTAATAGACAACAGTTAAGTTGCTTTCTGATGATCCCCATGCATCTTGCCTGTTCAACTTAACAGTCATATATGCTTCCATTAACGGTGTGTAATAACGCTATATGTGTTTAAAATTTACATAAATGGCATCGTCTTACATTCTGTAAATTGCCCTTTTCGCTCAGTGTTATGTTTTTGAGATTTAATCAGGCTGATGTTTGTAGTTTGAATTTTTCATTTAACTTGTTGAAGGGGAGGGGAGCACCTGGGTGGCTTAGTTGTTAAGCAGCTGCCTTCAGCTCAGGGGACCTAGCCCCTCACTGCGCTCTCTGCTCTCCCTCTCCCACTCCTCCTGCCTGCTGGTGTTCCCTCTCTCGCTGTGTCTTTCTCTGTCAAATAAATAAATAAATAATAAGTAAAATCTTAAAAAAAAATTGTTGAAGAGTGCACCTCTTCAACACTGGCTCAGTAGGTGGAACACTCGACTCTTGATCTCAGGGTTGTAAGTTTGAGCCCCACGTTGGGTGTAGAGAGTACTTAAAATTAAAATCTGAAAAAAAGATTAAACAATTTGAAAAATGAATACACCACACATTTTTTAAATTTTCTGAGCTTTTAAAAATATTTCATTTCTTTCTTTCTTTGATAGAGCACAACCAGGGGGAGTGGCAGGCAGAGGGAGAAGCAGGCTCCCCGCCGAGCAGGGGTTGATCTTGGGACCCTGAGATAATGACCTGAACCAAAAGCAGATGTTTAACTGACTGAGCCACCTGGGTGCCCCAAACTACTGAAGTTTTAATCCATTCTCCCAATCATGGGCACTTAATTTGTTCCTGTGTGTGTGTGTGTGTGTGTGTGTATTTATTTATTTTGGGTTATTACAAACTACTCATTAGGAAACATGCTTGTAGTTGAGTCTTCCTGTTCATGTCAGCATGAGTCTCTCAAGAATGTACACTAGCAGGGAAGGGTAATCACTGGTGCTATGCACCACTCACCAGTATTGCCATTTTCCTCCTGCGGGGGACAAGACAGAGCTGCGTCCCCATCCCCTTGAGGTTAGACCTAACTTTATGACTTTTTTGGCTAGTGAGATATCAGTGGAGGTGCCGTATTTCACTTACAGGTGAACAGCTACTGTGTGACTTGCCGTTTCTCTCCTCCTACTACAATGACCAGCATTGTCCTGGATGATGAGGTCTGTCAGCGAGCTGCTTTGAGTGAGAATAATGTGGACCTCAACCTCTAGGCATCCCATGATGGTTGTGTAGCTTGAGGAAGAAATTAAACTTGATTTGAACCCTTGAGATTTAGGTTAGTTTTTCCAACCAGCACAGCCTTTCTATCTTGTCTGAAATGTAAATCAGTACTAGGCACCCCTAACAAAACACCTGACAATGGGACTGGCTTTGTAGCTGGGTGATGTGCAATGAAAAAAACCTACTAACTGCTGGAAAAAATGGCCATTACATTATGCAGCAGAGAGAGATTTTCTTAAATTGCACTTGGAGGAATTTGGGACGCAGCTAATTGACCCAATGAACTTGGAGATTTAAGAAAAGAGGTTGGAAAGCAGAATATTAATGGGGTAAGTTAGTCACTCCTGACAGTGTTTGGTGAGATATTACAAGAAAAAGATGAGGTCAGGAAAGAGTTGGCTGGTGTGCAACACTTTCAGGGATGGAAAAAGCAATCGTTTCTCATTTGAAACAATAAAAGATAAGAAAGGCTTAGAGAGACAAAGAATGATTGAAATTCAGTTTTGTAAGCAAGAGTTACATCAATACTACAGATGTCACATCCATTTTTAAATCTCTGCATGTATTAAGGTGTCTTCTAGTAAATGTCCAGGTTCTTTCCGCTGGACAAAATGTACTGGGTGGGGGAGGGGGCAGGAAGACTAAAGGTGTAGACGAAAATACCTTCAGTTAAGTCCAGAGTGACATGGAGGTAAGGAAACAAATACAGCAAATAGATTTATTTATAAAGGAAATTTGAGTGTGTCAGTTGGTACTTAGTAATGCTGCCTGAAATCATATAATAAGAGACTGAAGGTTTTGAGAGAATTATACTGCCCAGAGAACACTGGCCAGATCTTGACTTTGAATCTTAAAATAATACCTGGGCGCCCCAGGAAGTATGCTGGGAAATATGCTTAGTCCATAGGGAGAACTTAATCTCTGGTGCCCACTTCAGCTTTGGCCAAGGAGCATAAGGAGAAAGGGAAATCTCTGGAGGGTCAGGGCAGAACCTACAGAGGGCATTTCAGGAGGTGGAATTGGGATCTAATCAAAGAATATTCTTCATTCATGGGGGAGAATGCTCTGAGATTTTGGAATTGCTATGGACCAGTGTCTACTGTGTTCGATTATTCTCTTTTCTGAATGGGAGTATTTATTTCTATTTTCCTGTCCCATGTTCTATCATTAAATACTGGTATGTTGGAGAAGGTAACTAGTCTTATTAGTCTCCTGAGGGAAGAGGGATCACATCTAGATGGAGAAGACAATTGCCCCTCACCTTGATGTAGAAGTTACTGTGAAAAATTGGATATCTTAGACTTTGAGCTTGGTCCTGTGCTGGGATAGGGCTCTGGGTTGTCTCCCTTGGGAAAGGGGTGAATATATTTTGCATCCAGAGAATAATCAATACTGGGTATTTGGAAGGGGATAGACTGAAAGTTGTTACTGCTATCACCAATATTTCTGATTCTTCCCTTCTGAGCTCTTATGCTAGGTAGCCCCCTCCAGTCTGACATTGGTCAGGAGTGAATCCCAGAATTCACAAGACATGCATAGAGAAATAGACTTTATTGAAAAAATGGAACACTCAGCAAGATCGAGATGCATGTGGCTTCTCTTTTCCCATCACCTCTGGGAGAGGCATGCCAGGCCAGGCCACCTGCTGCTTGTCATGGCATGGGTTTCATTTCAGCGAAGTTCTCCTTCATACCTTTCCATAGGGGAGTCTCCCTTTTTGTAGGGGAGTCTGAGAATGTGGCCTTCTTAGAGGAGAAGATGTGGGATTTCTGATGTTGGGCAGTGTGGATATGGGATGCTGAATTTACTAGGTTTCTCTAAGGACCTTGAGTCTGTGAGAAGTTCTTTCTTCTCTACCGAGGGAGGAAGGTTCCAGTTCAGGAAACAGAACTCAGGGGCTATCTTTCCATTTGGGAGAAGGGGTCATCTCCCCACTACCAGCTCATGTGAGAGCCTAGGATTGCACTTGCCTCTTTCCTATCCTCTTAAAGGCTAAAGGACCCCTTAAAGAAGGGTCCACATGACCTGCTTTGGCCAATGACTGAGCATTTAAAGCCTCCATGAGCCTGTGTGTCACTTGACCTTTCCTTCTCCTTGCTACGCTGATTGTTGAAGCTCTGGGTGAGGAGGCTCCGTCTGTCTGGGCTCCGGAGTGAGGATGGCGTGGAGCAGACATCCCAGCCGAGCTGTGAGAGACAAGTAGCACGAGATAGAAATAAACATCGGCTGTCTTGAGCCATTGACACTTGTGAGTTGTTTTTAGCTGCAGCAAATTGTTTTGCCACAAATGGGTCTTCTGGGTGATGGAGTGCACACAGCCTTGTGGAGTGGTTGTTTCAGTCAGTACTGTTCCTTACTGACTTCCTTACCCGAGAGAGAATGCAGGGCTTCGTCTTGGGTGTTCCCTCACTCTCCCTGGGGTGGTCATTGTTGGCTTCGAGCTGGTCTTCAAGCCGCTGCTTGTTACCCAGGACTCGGCAGGAGTTAGATAAATCTGTCAAGGAAGAAGCAGGAGAATCTAGCAGAAAGGAGGAAGACTGGAAAGATAGGCATGTCCGAGGGCACATGGAGAGGTCAGCCACGACTGGGAGAAATGAGTGAGTGTCCTGGGTCTAGTTAAGAAGGCCAACCCACATCAGCTTGGGCAGCTGCCTGGAATCCATGTTTGGAGCCAGAGAACAAAAGAACTATCAGGCGCCAAGACCACAGGCCTGGGCAGCTAGGATTCAGAATTCTGGCAAGGATTTTGGTCAAAGGCAGGGTATTCCCAGCAGGCATGGAGCACATGCTACGTCAGCCACCTTCTGGGTCGGGAGCTTCTGACATGGCTGGTGTTGATCTTGGCGCCCAGGTAGAGCTGTTTGTGGAAAGATAGACATCTGAGTGGAAAAAGGTTTGAGCAGAGTCTGTGCTCCTTAGGGAAATGAGGTAAGATTGGGTTCAGTCTCTCTGCGGGTCCTTCTTTGACCTCTCTGGTCCAACCCTCACTAGGGCCTGGGTGTTTCCCCTCTGCACATAACTTTTCTTGGCAGTCATCAATTTCATTCTCTAAATCTTCACTGGTACTGGGCCCATTAGGGAGAAGGAAGGCAAAGGGAAGTCACATTTATCGAGTGTCAAGCACTGTGTGTCGGCATTGAACCACGTGCCTTATATGCACCATCCTGTTTAATCTTCACAGAACCCCTTTGGGCTGCAGCTATTACTATTCCTGTTTGATCGATGAGGAACCTGGGACTTGGAGCGGTGAGTAATTTACCTGAGGTCACATGTTCAGAAAGTCTGTCTGACTGCAGAGCCCCTGCTCCTAACCTCCACACTGCATCTGGGCTTATTAGCGGAATGATGGTCCTTCAGTCCCATGTCATTACCCTTGAAGTTCCCTCTGGAATCCCTGGACCATTTGCATAGGGCAGGACCTTGTCGAGTTCACATTTTACCTGCTTTCTCAGATGGCAGGTCTCAGCCTCATTGGTACCAGGGTCCCCTGGAACAAGACTTTACCCTCATTTCCCCCAACACTGCATGACCTGTTTCAATGTCTGGTTTAAGTGTCACCAAAGGAGGAGGAGCTGCTCCCTCCCTTGGGAGCCAGCAGGTTCTGTCATGTAGGTGGAAGTGTTTTTGGGGGCCCTGGGTGAGTGAGTGATAATCACGACAGGAGAGGAGAGGTGCAGAGCAGGATAACAGCTGCTCCTGGTGACTCCGAGTCACATTTGGAGCCTAAATTAGCCTGTTCTTTTCCAGATCCTCTGTGGGCTTGCTGCAGGCTGCCTGGCTGGCTGGCTGGCTCATCTCCTTTTTTTTTTTTTAAAGATTTCATTTATTTATTTGACAGATAGAGATTACAAGTAGAGAGAGAGAGGGAAGGGAAAGCAGGCTCACCGCTGAGCAGAGAGCCTGACGCGGGGCTCGATCCCAGGACCCCGAGATCACCCCAAGGCAGAGGCGCTAACCCACTGAGCCACCCAGGCGCCCCTGGCTCATCTCCTTGTAGGCATTGTTTTGTCCCTTCCTCCCGTTCCAGTCCTTTCTCTTAGGTTCTTTCACTAGAGTTATCTTACTGAGAGTCTAGATAGGGTCCCCTAAGTGTGGGCTGAGGGATGGAGGAGGTGCTCGAATCTCTCCCCTATCTCTTCCTGTCCTAGGAAGTTTTACCATTAGAGATTAATTCTTTAACTAGAATGCAACTTGAGAGGTAGTCTTATCAGCAAAATGTATCAGATTTCACCCTGAAGACAGTATATTTGCAAGACATACATAGAATTCTCATATAATTCTACTACTGTGAAGGGTAATTATGTCAACTAATAAGGGACACTCCTCTTGCCTCCTGCCTGTCTCACTCCCCCAGCCCCTGTGCCCTGTGACCTTAGAAGTTTGCCCTGATAGAGGGAAGGAGCATCAGGGCTCTGAGTTGAGAGGTCAAGTAGGGACTCCATCTGAGGGAGGCAGCAGAAAGGGCCCCCTGGGCCCTTCTCACAAGCCTGCTCTCAGCCGGTGCTGCTGTGGCCTTGGAGGTGGAAACTCACCTCTTTGGCAAACTTGGTGCAGAACCTGCAGAGAGCTGCTTCTTTCTGGGGCTCCCTTTCCTTTCATGGAAAACAAAGGTTGAAGGAGATAATCCTCAGTATTTCTGCCTGTTGTATTTGGTGAGTCTGTAATTTTTCTCTGCAGAACAGTTTTCTGAGTCTTGGTGTTTGCTGGCTCAGCACTGTGGCTTTTTCTGTTGAAAACTAATCTGTGCCCCACAATTGATCTTAAAAACAAGGCAAAACAACAACCAGCTGCTTTTCTTATTAACTCTGCAAACAACAGAGGTAGTCTGGGACGGGACTGCCGCCCGGTTGTGTGATAGAACTGGGCTCTGCTCCAAGGTGCAGGGTTGGCGGATGCTCTCCTGGGGGGAGCCTTTGATGCACCTAGTATCTACTTGAAGCAGTTTGGCTTTCCACACTTGACATTGTCTTGGCCCGTTGGGGGTCCGATCTGACTGGGGTCCCTACCAGTTGTTAAGCAGAAGGCAGTGTAAGGGCACTTCTCATCACTCAGGCCTGAGTTTTCTTTGGAATCTTCTCCAAAGTAGCTCATTCTTTCAGAGCACATGCTGCTTTTATATTTTTAATTAAATCTTTTATGTCTCATTATTTTAAATATTCTGATTTTATTGTCTCTATCGATTTTCCCTTTATTTGAAATTTTTGGTTTCTAGTATTCTTGTTTGTTTTGCTTGCTGGTTATTGCTTACGACGGGCATTTCCTTACAATTTGGAATTGTAATTTTGGATCATGAGTTCTCGCTTTCAGGGAGCTTCCTTTGTGGGTTCAGTGCATGTTCCTTCAGAGTAGTTTTGCAATTGCTTCTTCCGGGCTTCCTGGCCGTGGAAGCAATTTCTTTTTTTTTTTCTCCCACCACCCCCGTGGAAGCAATTTCATGTTAATGTCTCTACCTGGGGATTCCCGGATTCACAGCATAATTTCAAATCCCATACCCTTGTGAGTCATAGCCGCGATGCCTAGAATTTTCAGGGGAGACTTCTGTAATGGTCTAGGAAGGAACAGATACGTGTCCTTGCAGTCTCCTTCATGTCCCGTGTACGAGGGCATGAATTTTTCTGATCCATCCCATTACTGACATGCCATCTCTTTGAGAAAGTTCTGGCTTTAAGTGGGGATCTTAGTTCCCATTCCCCATCTTGTTCTGTGCAAAGTCTCGTTTCCTATTCTTGGATATGGGAAGCTCCTGAGATGGGATGAACAGTTCAGATTTAACTGGGGCAGATGAACAGCCTCCGATTAGCTGCGGCAGCACTGGTGTCAGCTCATGCCTACACTGTCAGCAGATTTCAGCTCCCTCTTGGGTTCTGTCCCTGGGGAATTCCCCCTTTTTCTTAGGAGTTCAGCTAACCCAAAAGTATTTTTCTGTTACATTTCCCCAAGAACTTCTAGGAGTTTTTCGGTTATTTTGGTCCTCACCTTGCTGGAGTCTGAATCTCCCAGGCCCACCTTTCTGCTGGATGGGAATTATGCTTCTTGCCTAAGTGAGAAGGGAAGAGGGGGCCAGTATTGGTTGTGTTAACTTGTAGATAGCCTCTTTGGAACAGGGGGATATTGCGTACCTCAGTCATCTTTATCTCTTTTACTCACAAGAATTTTGAAAAACGATGTGTTTTGTGGCTCATATTTAAGTTCACTTATTCATGTTTTCAAAATATGTTGAAATAAATGCAAAGGATATAACTCCTGGCATATTTGAAATGTTTTTCATTTAAAAATAAAACTGTTATATTGCTTTTAAAAGTGCTAGTGATTTGATACCTACCATCATTCATTAAAACATACACATAAAGCTTCTTTTTTAACCAACTGAGCCACCTAGGCGTCCCAAAGCTTCTTTTTTAAATGTTTGGAACTTTATATCAGTTTCCTCTTTGAACTCATTTTTCTGCACCATTTCCTTCTAAATAAATTTATCCTGATGTGATGTTTTGCCTTTAGAAGCATTTTATTGATCATCTTCTCATATTTCCTAGCAACGCAAAGATGTTTATGAAATTAAATTTTATTTCCTATGATCATAAGTCCCTAAGCATTGAGCACATTTCTTCTGGGTTGAGTTATTTTTTCTATTATTATTATTATTTTAAAAGATTTTGTTTATTTGAGAGAGAGTAAAAATGAGAGATTACAGAAGGAGAGGTAGAAGCAGACTCACTGCTGAGCAGAGAGCCTGATGTGGGAGTCAATCGAAGGACCCTGGGATCATGACCTGAGCCGAAGGCAGACACTTAACTGACTTAACCACCCAGGCACCCTTGCAATTATTATTAATATGCCATTGACCAAAATGATATGAATATATTGAAAAATTTGATAAATGCTTAAAAATGGAATAGTCATTGAGATGAAACTGACACATTAAGTCAGGTATCCAATGGCATATATCACTATTGCTCAAGTGGGACAGGATTCAGTATACATTTTGCTTTTATTTATTTATTTATTTATTTTACAGAGAGAGAGAGAGAGATCACAAGTAGGCAGAGAGGCAGGCAGAGAGAGAAAGGGAAGCAGGCTCCTCGCTGAGCAGAGAGTCCGATGCAGGGCTCGATCCCAGGACCCTGATATCATGACCTGAGCCGAAGGCAGCGGCTTAACCCACTGAGCCACCCCGGCGCCCCAATTTATTTATTTATTTTTAATAGATGTAAACCCTGAGCAACTTTGTTGGTGTAAATAAGAGTATGAGAAATGAAAGTTTTGTTTTACCCACTATTCAATTCTTTAATTTCACTTAATTTTTAAGCCAAAATCACATTGTGATCTGTCATCAAAAATTATTTTTTAGCGGTTTGTCAGGTAACTTGGTTAGGTTTTCCTCCAGTTTTGCAGATAGCAGAAATTGAAAAATCACATGACTTATAAAATGTAAATGGAGTCACTAATTTTCTCACCATGTAAACTCGTGTTTCAGAATTGTTTTGTTAGGTGCTCCAGAGGTTTACCCACCTGAGAGCAAGGCAGTGAGATTCTGGGTGGGTGAGAGAGGTGCCTTCAGTTAAAACTGGGAGAAGGGAAACCGTTTTGGAAAATCCTCTGTTGTCGGTGTTTTCAGGTAGATCCATATTAGGAAGGGGAGTACATTTGGAAATTGAGTATCTGGAGTGGAAACTGATTCCCCTTGAGACTGACAGCCCTGAGCACCCCCTTGAAAGTTTCCTGGACCCTCAGTCATTTGATCAAGGAAAGCTTCCTAAAGGAGGATGGCTTTGCAGTTCTCTGGGTATGGACACATCTGGCACTGTGTCCTTCTCGTGGTGGGGGCAGCGCTCAGTAAATTCAAGGTGGGCCACAGCCAGCTAACATTTCCTGTGTCTTTGCCGTGCTCTGGCACCGTAGTGATGTCTCGTGAGCCTTAGCTCAGTCAATTCACAAATAAATTCCATGAGGAGTTTATTCATTTTAACTCTATCTACCAGGTAAGACTCTATGAATTGAGGGGCTAAAGAATTTGCTGTAGATTGCAAGAGTGGTAAGTAATAGAACTGGGGCTTGGGCCCCAAAGGGTCTAATACCAAAGCCCATCATCTTTTTTTTTTTTTTAAAATTTTCATTTTTTATTAACATGCAATGTATTATCACCCCCAGGGGTACAGGTCTGTGAATCGCCGGGTTTACACACTTCACAGCACTCACTATAGCCCATACCTTCCCCAGTGTCCGTAACCCAACCACCCTCTCCCTACCCACCTCCCCGCGCAACCCTCATTTTTTTTGTGAGATTGAGAGTCTTATGGTTTGTCTCCCTCCCGATCCCATCTTGTTTCATTTTTTTCCTTCCCTACCCCCCAAGCCCCCCACGTTGCCTCTCAGATTCCTCATATCAGGGAGATCATATGATAATTGTCCTGCTCTGATTGACTTATTTTGCTCAGTGTGATACCCTCTAGTTCCATCCACGTTGTTGCAAATGACAAGATTTCATTTCTTTTGATCAAAGCCCACCATCTTAACAATTGCTAAAAGGGACAAGCGGCAAAGAGAAGTCTCAGGATAGACTCATGAATCCACCTCCCTTCACTTCAGTCAGGGAGAGAGGAGAAAAGAGATCGCTTCCTGGATAGTTAAAAGTAATAGAGTGGTACTGTTGGAAATGGCTTTTTAAAATGAGCAACATGTGGGTACCTGGGTGGTTCAGCTGGTTGAGCATCTGCCTGCAGTTCAGGTCATGATCCCAGGATCCTGGGATTGAGCCCCACATGGGGCGCTCTGCTCTGCTGGGAGCCTGCTTCTCTCTTTGCTTCCTCTGCTTGTCTCTCTCTCTCATTCTCTCTGTCAAATAAATAAATAAAAAATAAATAAAATGAGCAACATTCCAGGAGGTGAGTTAGCTTGTCTCAGTGTTAGTAATTTCATCTGTACAATAGGAATGGAGAGGATGGTGATGATGGGGGTAATGGTGATGATGGTGATGATGGTGTTGATGATGATGGTGGCAGGGACGATATCTACTGTATAAGGAGCAATGAGCTATTAGCCCGTACCTTCCAATCCTGGACATTCCTAGCTCTCTCTTCTGTTTAGGCAATTGTCTTCTATCTCCTTATCTATGAAACATCTCTTCATAACAAGCCTTCTAGCTGTTTGATGTTGAAATACCTCTTCCCTTTGTTGTCTCTTCTCCAGGATAAATCTCCTGAGCTCTTTGTTTAAATGCGTTTTATAATTTTAAGACTCATTATCCTTCTGGTCACTCTCCTGGATATATTCTCATTTGTCAAAATGACTTTTAAAATATGGTGCCCAGATTTTATCATCATATTCCAGATGTGCTTTGACCAGGGCAGACTGCTGTGAAATTGCTCTTTCCCTCATCTTTAGATGTCATCTGAACACTTAATAGTTTTTCCTGAGCATCCTCTCTATTGACTAGGCAAACTTTAAACCACCATCCACAGATTACGATGCAGCTCTGCTACAAACCCAATCTCCTATCCTGTCCTATAGTTTTGCAGTGGACAGTTTGCAAACTTGAATATGGGACTCTACATTTATTTCTTTGAAACTTCATCTTGATGGGCACAGTCCGTATTGTAGCTTACTGAAGAGATTTTGAATTGTGATTCTGTTCATTAGGGAGGAGGGCACAACACATGGTAGTGTATAGTGAACATGAGGGCTTAGGAAAAAGGGCTGTGGATGAGTGGTTTTGTGAACTTCCCCCAGCCAATTAGGTCATCAGTATTTTAGGTTCTTTTTAGTTGATATCAATCATTTCTATTACTTAGAGCTAGATAAAGGATAGTGTTGTTTTCTTCCTACTAAATCGTGTACTGAGTGGTATGTACCAGGGAAAGTAGCCTCAAGCTGAATTCTGTTAAACATGCAAATTCTTTTTTTTTTAAAAGATATTTATTTATTTATTTATTTATTTATGAGAGAGAGAACATGAGAGGAGAGAGGTCAGTGGGAGAAGCAGACTCCCTGCCGAACAGGGAGCCCGATGCGGGACTCGATCCCAGGACTCCAGGATCATGACCTGAGCCGAAGGCAGTCGCCTGACCAACTGAGCCACCAAGGTGCCCTTAACATGCAAATTCTTATCAGCCAACAGATACGAAAGAGTCATAAAGCCCACTCTGAAAAGCTCTATGATGTCCCAGCTCGCTGTCCCTTGGGCATTGTTCTAAGCACTTCGTGTACTAGGGTATGATGAGATGAGGCCATGCTTGATTAGAGGATTCTGTGAACTTGCTAGTTAGGGTCAGGTGACTGCCCTCTATAAGCACGGGGCGAGTCCTGAGGTCCAGGGTGTTCCTCTGGAGGGCACGGGCTGCTGTGTTGAGTGGATTCAGAGCCGTCATTTGCGCATGGCGGGTAATGCCTGTGAAGTATGTTTAGCCAGTCTGTGCATCTTGACCAGCATTTATTGCAGTGATGAAAATATTTTCTAACATCCATTAGACCAGTTTACAAAAATAGTAACGTCGGTCAGAGATTAAGTTGGTTGGAATGCTTATAAGAAACTTTCGAGTGTGGGGTTTCATGAGACTATTCCAAATGCTAACTGTACCCTGCAGTGTGTGTTCCCCATTAAAGAACTTCAAATGCTAAATAACTTCCCCTAGGACTTCCGTGGATAGCTGTGACACGTTACTGTGGTGGTGAATTTCATGTGTCAGCTTGACTGGGCCATGGGGTGTCCAGGGATTCGGTTAAACATTTTTTCTGGATGTGCCTGTGAGGGTATTTCTGGATAAGATGAGCATTTATGTATGTATGAATATGTAATTTAAATTTTAGTTTGTGAACATACAGTGCAGTATTGGTTTCTGGAAGAATAACATTAATTTTTTTTGTTGTTGCTGTTTTTTGGTAAGTAGGCTCTGCGCCTAACATGGGGCTTGAACTCAACCCTGAGATCAGGAGTTGCATGCTCTACTGAGAGAGCCCACGGGAGCTTCAAGATTAGCATTTGAACTGGTAGAGTGAGGAGAGCCGATTGCCCTTCCTAAGGTGAGTGGACCTCATCCAATCTGTTAAAGATCTGAATAGAACAAAAAAGGCTGAGTAAGAGAACTTCTGCCTGACTGCTGAGCTTGGCCGTTGGTCTTTCCCTGCCTCAGAATGGAACTGAACACTTGGCTCTTGTTGGGTCTTGAGCCTGCTGCTGCTTTTGGACGTAACTTGCACCGCCTCTCTCATGGGTCTCCAGTTTTCCAGCTGCAGATCTTGGGACTTGTACTCCATAATCATGTGGGCCAATTCCTTACCAAAAATCTCTTGATCTATGTCTATATGTATATCTGTGTGTGTATTTATCTCCTACCGGTTCTGTTTCTTTGGAGAACCCTGACTGACACGGTTATATATGTATTACCATCTCTGCAGAAGTATATAATGCAGAAGTTATAATAATGAGGCAGATTGGGAGTTGGGCTCCTTGGTTTTCTTCCCAACTCTTCCTGTCAGCTGGCTCTGCATGGCCCAAGGGGGTCCGGTAAGGGTCACCAGAGTGACACGGGGTTTCCATCTGGCTGTTCACCTGTTATGCAGCAGGACTCAGTACGCATTCCACAATGTCACATGGTACAGGTTAAGAATGAGGCTTCTCTTGGTGGGTGGGGGTGGACAAAAAACTTAGAAGCAAAGTCAGCAGAAGGAAAAGGTACAAACCTCTCCCTTCTCCTTGTCCCTCCAAAGGGGCATACCAGGACCGGGTGCTATGGCTTTGCATTCCAGTGGAAGGACCTTACTACCTGGGGTCTGCCTCTTTGGGGGGCAAGTATGAGAGTGACCTGATAGTAGGCAAGGGAACCCTTAGTGCCTGGTACAGGGCAGTCTGGGTTTTAGTACCAGCTGTTACAGAGTTTTCTGGAAACGCTAGCTGTTCAGCACCTGCAGGTCTGGGGCTGTTGGAAGTTGCAGCTCCTCTGCAGAGGCGTATGTGCAGGGAGGGGAAGAAACCCAGTGGTCAGTCTGGACAAGTGGACAAGCTGGCCTTGGGTGCTGCCCTTTGCCCTGGGAGAATTGGGAGCCTCTTCCCTGCTGGCCCAGTGCCCTGGAAGCCCAGCGTGAGGTTTTGGGGTCACTTTCAGACAATCCTGGCTCTTGCATCACATTTTGTGACTGTGAAGGCTGTGCCCCTTCCTGGGCCTCCATTTTCTTTTCTTTTAGAGTGAAGAAATTGGTTTTTGGTATCTCTCAGGCTCTGCATTCTAAATAGGCATAGAAGCCTTTTTTCTCCGCATTAAACAAAAACAGCTACACAGATACTTGATGCAGAAATGGTACGTGTCAAATACATAAAACTCCAAGATTCAAAATATTGAGAAATTTTCCTTCAAGTTTTCTTGCACAAATGAGTAAAATCATGTACATTTCAATATTTTGCTAATAACGATGCTCAGTGACTTGAATGTGTAAAGAGACTTTAAGAAATGCTCTGAAACAACTGATAAAGTCTTGCATCGCTGAGTGACTCAGTGAGCATTTGTAGGACAAATGACGTTTCTTTTGTTTTCCTGAACTCATTAACCAAGGCAAACAGAAATTTTGTGTTCTTAGAATTCTGTCTTTTTTCTCCTGGAAACCAGTACAAATGTTTTAACTCTCTGTGTGACGAATTTTGGAGACACAGAGCCTTCCTCAAAAGTGAACATCTTCTTGACCTCAAAACATTTGTAAAGCCAGTCTTCACATCTTGTGGCTGGGTGTGCTGCAGGACTGTGACAACATTTTGCCAACTGGTTTTGGCAGGGCTGGGGGGCAGAATCCAGAGACGGGGCCAGAAGAGGGATGTCGATGCATACTGCTGAAGGTCTGGCCTTCCCGCCTGGACTCGGTCACCACGCGGTTGAATAATTATGATGGCATCATTTTCCTGCATTCGGCAAAAATTGCACACAGAGCAATCTGACAGTGCACATTGGTCTCGATCATTCTTCTTTGTAAACGCTATTGCATTTGTCTCCTTTTACAGATGACTATGTGACTCATTTCAGAGACAGATAACTTATTTCTAAGGGACATGTGCTCCCCTTTTCAAAGTCCTTGGGAAATTTCTCTTCAAGTTTTCCTTTCCCGCACCTAGCAAAGTGTCCTGCATATAACAGATGGGCAGTAAATACCTCTTGTGGCTGATGATGATGGGGAGTGAAATCAAGGAAGACTTTCATGTGTTTATGATGGCTCTGCTGGGCTGTAGGTTGCTGTGAGGGGCTGCAGGAGCTTCCGGTGGTTACTGCTACAGACCCGTCTCCCCGCACCGACTTGGTGAGCCTTTGATTGAATGGTGATAAAGGTATCATTTTGCTGCATTAGAAGGGAAAGGTATATGGAGATTTGACATGCGTGGTGTTTCATAACTTTCGGTAAAATAGCAACATTTGTCTTCTTTCATCTGAGGCTGAATCATTTCTGAAATGGAGACCTACGTCTTAAGGTACAGAACATTTCAAGTTAAACATCCTTGAGAAAGCTTGCTTCATGTTTTTCCGCCCAAATGGAGAGGAAGACTGCAGAAACCTGTTACCTTTTGATGATGGCAGTTCTGAGTCACAGCATGGTAAGGGCAGCTGCAGGCGGCTGCCTGGCGTTGCTGGCTTGTTTTGCTTCTGTTTCATGTAAGTGCCGTACGTAACTCAGTCGGTGGAACCTGCTGAGGGTGAATGGTAGATGCGGAGCCAGAGGGTGGTTTTGAGGAGAGAGGATAAAGGAAAATCCCGCACAGTGACATCCTTTGGCTGCGCATCAAGTGCCAGGCTCTGTACTGGGCGGTGGGGATCCAAAGGTGAATATGGTCTCTGTCCCCAAGGAGCTCCTGGTTAAGTGAGAGAAATGACTGGAAAGCAAATGCTTACAGCACAGAGAAGTCCATGCTGAGACAGAGGGAGTGTAGTACAGGGCCGCAGGGGAAGTACAGGCGATGGGACACCGTCCAGCTCCGGGGAGTCAGGACAGCTTCCCGGGGGGAGGCACTGTTTGTATTGGGTTCATAAAAGATGCTCCGAGTCAGCCAGGCAAAGGTGGTGTGGGGCTGCAGGTGGTGTCCCAGCAGGGAGAGAAGTATGTGTGGAGGACAGAGGCAGGAGAGGTCTTGGCAAAGCTATTTGGCATTTGGGAAAGGCGAGGTCCTGAAGAGAAGATGGGTGAGGGGGAAGTTAGATCTCACAGCGAAATAATAAAGAGAAAGGACACTGTGTCTCAAATTACCTCTGCCAAGTCCTGTTAGGGTTTCCTCCAGTGTCATTGCCCCCCATACCCCACTTCTTGCCATGGCCTCAGACTCATCCTTTCTGGCCAAGGCCCTTCCAACAGAGAGATCACAAATAACAACAGCTTAAATGTGAGAGTTTATTTCTCTTTCATAAGTAACAGTTTGATCATGGGCAGTCCTGGGACAGCATGACGGCTCTGTGGTGTGTGGGATGCAGGTGCCTTCTCTGTTTCTGCTCTGTTATTCCTGCGTTTGTGTGATCCCATATATCTCACCAGCAACTCTGCAGTCCTGCTAGGGGGAGGAGGTAAAGGAGGAAAGGGAAGGCATGCTCCTTTCTTCAAAAGTACCCCCTAAAAGTTGTTGTCAGTAGGCTCTGCTCACATACCATAGCCAGGGGTCGCATCAGCAAGGAAGGCTGGGAAATGTAGTTTTCATTTAGAGTGACCAAGAACTAAGGTAAAAACTATAGGTTCTATTACCGTGGAAGGAGAGAAGGGGACCATCTGGTCAGCCACTCCCAGTCTTACCATCCTCATTTGCCATCTGCAAATCTCTGAAAGTCTAAGTCATACCACCTCCCTCGACTACAAAATCATGCTGGCAGAGCTTTGTCCCAGCCTATCTGGAAACACTGTGTCCATTCCTCAGTATGCCAGAACCTCCGTGCCCTTACGTGTTTGCTCCTGCTCTGCCTTCTGCTGGAATAGCAGCAGAATACGGTGCACGCAACACGAGACCAGGTGCAAATAGCCCTCTAGCTGTGGGCAAGCTACTCGAATGCTCTGAGACTCCATCGTCAGGTAATAATTTAACTTCAGGGCTAGGACCAGGGTGGAAGATGGTGTAGACAAAGACAGTGTTCAGGTGGCCACTGCAGTCAGCCTCCTCACACCGTTTCCCGTGGGTGAAGTCGCTCATGCATCAGTGTAGATGGAGCACTTTCCCCAGAAAGCCTCCCTCTCAGGGCTTCCAGGCTGGTGTCACCATAATTGGTTCATTTGACTCATGTCCACTTTACCTGGTAGACTGATCACTGGCTCCTGCTGCTCCTAGCACAGTGCCAGCTAAAAGCCAAGGTCAGTGTTGGTTAAAGTGGGTTGAACTGGGGCCATGCAGCAAATCAAGTCAACCTAGAGAAGCAGAGGCTCAGAAACTGGCATCCCAGGGTCACGAAGCTGGTGGTCACAGCGGGGCCTCCGGGGCCAGGTCAGCCCTTACCCAAGGTCAGAGCCTTCTGTGGGTGAGGAGACCAGATTGACAGGCAGATGGCAGGAATGAGATGTGGGCAAGGAGGTCTGGGGAGGAGGGGTCACGGTGCAGCTGAGGCCCAAGAGAACCAAGGGGCAGGGCACCAACCACGTGGAAGGGCCTGGAGTCTCAGCTAGGCAGCGCTGAGGTCAGAAGGGAGCTGGTCCTCATCTGTAGGGGGAAGTAAGAGGAGAGGGAGTTGGGAGCAGAGATCAGGGTCGTTGACCCCCATCCAGGCGCAGCATCCTGGGGGAAAAAGCCAAGGTCAGAGAGGCAGCGGGAAGAACGGTGATTTCTGCACTTGGGTTGTGCAGGGATGTGGTTGCACTGCTGAGGTCTGTCCACAAGAGGGAAGGAGAGACCCACGTATGAGGCTCGAGCGGCAAGGGCTGAGTTTCCCGGAAGGTCCTCGGCCTTGGCTGGGGCTGGGTGGTCAGGAAGATGTAGTGAGGATCAGGGAGGAAAATGGAATCTTCTTCTTCTCCCTAAGACCGATTCTCTAGCTGGACATTTCCCAGCCTCTGGGCTATATAGAGTGATGCTGAAGTTGTGCTGTGCGGGACCACTGAAAAGGTGACCCCAGGTAGCACCAGGGAGGACCTGGTTCAGGCAGTCTCACTGTCCAGTCTGCTTTTAGCCCATTGCTCAGAAACAGGACTTCTCTGTCCCCCTCCCTCGTCTGGGATGCTTATTGGAGAGGACACCTGGTTCGGGAGAGGCACTCATGTAGGCAGAAAGTTCCATACCCTATAGCTGCCCACCCTCCGATCCGAGGACCCCAGCCAGTGGTCCTGTCTCTGTGCGGGGGCTCATCAAGACCCTCCCCATTCCTGGCATCAGTGGAACGACCCTGCCTTGCCATCCGCCTGTGGGCGGTAGAGTACCAGAACTTGGAGCAGAAGTCTAAGCGTCCCGGTCATCTCCGTGAGACTCTTTCCTCTTCTGTGAAGCAGAGATTTGAAAACCAGCTCTTACCCATGGCCATTAGGTATTGAAAGTGAGGTGATTGCATAAACACTCTTCTGAGCAGTTACATGAGATAGAAATGTTACTTTTTGTCATTGACCATCCCTTTTAAGCATGAAGGCTTTGTGAGGACAAAAATGGGGTCTTACTCATCTCTCGGACCCCATGGGGCTGAGCACTGTTTCGGTACATGGAGGGTAGTCCCTGAGAGCAGATGAGTGAGTTAGCACCATCTGGTCAGCACTGGCTCTTACAGGACACGGTGAGTTGGGGTGACAGATGAGGCCACAAGGGACAGACCTGCACAGGCCTGACCTGCCCCAAGACCATGCATACTCCAAGTGTGGGCGGCAGTGATCTCAGAGTCTCCGTGGAGGTAATCCCTTCTAGTAAGCTTTCTGGGGACAGGTTTGGCCCATCTGCACCCCAGGGTGGCAGGGGGGTCTGGGATGGAGTGACTTGTTCAGGTAGGCAAAGACTAGGGCTGGAAATGAGCCCCAGGGAAGCCAGGACTGAGGGCACCGGTGGGCACCAGGCTTCATTTTCTCCTCCGGTAGCTCCCCTTTCTAGCTGGTGAAAGCGTTGATTGGAGCCCCTGCTTGGGTGCACATTTTATTTCCAGAGAGATTGCTCCATAGCTCACTGGGGGTCTTAGATTTCTTAGCTTGTCTTTCTTCTTCCTTGAGAGCAGACATGTGTGGGGGCGTTCATAGGCTCCGACAAGTCCCATTTCCTTACTAATAAATATTCCTCCTCTCCTCTCTAAGCGTTAAAAAAAATCCAGAGGAAGAACAAGTTGCCCATTTGTCACCTGCTCCTCAGTCCAGAGCAGAGGACGCATTTTGCTATTGCTTGTGGCTGACTCAGAGAAGCAGGCATGAGGGATGTGCTTGCTTCTTTCTAATCAGTTTAATCCTGCTTGGGAGGGCTAGCTCTGCCCTTGACCCAGGCCATAGTCTAAGGAAGGGCAGGAGGGAAGGAGGAAAGCAGTCCTGGGCAGTGGCTAGGGCGGAGGCCGTGGGAGACCAACCAGAAACAGGGAGGATGGGGGAGAATGTGGATATGGGGAACTGGTCAGGGCATAATCTGTCTCCAGGGGACAAGAGGAAGGAGGTCCCCAAACCAACAAATATGTGGGTGCACGGTGAGCCCAGATGATGATGGGTGTTCTGGGATGTGTAACGAGACAAGAATCACTTGTTTAGTATTATCTGTCCCAGTTCTGGACAAGGAAGGCAGACCCTGTGTTGTGGGTCTCATTCCGCACCTGGCTGTGTGCCTGTGGGTGAGGGACACCAACCCTCTGGGCCTGCACCTTTCTCATCTGCAAAATGGAAGGAACCCATACCTGCCCCACCATGTCATTTGGGGCTGTCCTGTTTGATGTGTTGTCCAATATATGTGAGTGCTCTCTGCATCCTGTGAAGGACGTAGTAAATGGAAGGAGCTATTACTCCTCAGGGGAGATGGGTGAGCTCCCTTCTTTCTGCTCTCCTCTTCCTCTCTCATCTTGTGTGCTGTCTGTTCTCTTCTGTAAGCTGGCTGACTCTACTGGGTGCCAGTTCCACGACCCCAGTGAGAGCTGCCAATCCTGTGTGTCCCCCAGGGTAAGGATGAGTGGGAGGAGGGAGGATGCTCTTTTTGGCCTGTTCGGCCTTCTCTTTGGCATCAATTGGAGTATCTGGAAGCTGCCAGCAGAGGGCAGTAGCACCTCGTGTCTTGACTCCTCCCCTAGGCTTCCTGGCCTCCGTCTGAAGGCCACCTCCTTCAGGAACTGGTGTGGGTGTGGCAGGCAGGTGGATGTCTTAATGGGCTGCGTGTGATGGGTTAACCGACAGCCTGATGTGGCAGGGCCGCCTGGATCAGGCCTGGCATTAAGTGCGGATTTCCTCCAGGGAGCCCAGGTGGAGGGGGACGGTATCCTAGATGATGCCGACTAATGCTGAGGACCCTCTTAGGGACTGCTTGCACACACCGAGCTTCCTGCTCAGAGGGGGGTCCCCGGTTGTGGCTCAGATGGGCACTGACAGTTGGGTGGAGAGCAGATTGGTGGGGGGGTCTCACCTGGCCAGGCCCTCTAGGGCACCTGCTGAGCTAGGGTAGTGCAAAGAGCAAGGGGGCACCCACCCCAGGAGACCTGCGCCAGGTCTCCTGCCTGGAGGCTGGACCCTTGCCCAGACCCTTGCCCTCAGCCTCCACTCCTAGTAGGAACCCTGACCCTTGCTGGCCCAGCTCCTGGAAGCCCAGCTCCTGCCTGCACTCAGCTATGCCCCACGTCCCTACATTCCTGAGTGCCCCTGGCTTGAGACCGAAGGCAGGTGCCAGGTTCCGTTCCCAGCGGGTACCCCCCTCACCCAGCATCTGAGTACAGTTGCAGGACGAGGCTGCAGGATGAACTTACTGAGCACGAGGGACTTGGCCCAGGGTTCCTAGGGACTTACATGCCCCTTGAGAAAAGACAGAATAATAGGAATCTGTTTCTGTTGTGTTTTGCCCAGAGGGAGTTTTGAGGCCACAGGGGACTTTAAGGCAGATGGAATGTCATTGTTCCCTCAGGGTCGTTGTTCTCTCCCCCATGTGAAACAACAGCCGGCCAAGTCCTGAGCCTTGGCAATCACTCTGGCTTCCCCTGGGTGATGGCATGATCTCTCTCGCAGGACCCTTCTTCCCAGAAAGCAGGAATCTCCCACCGTGTTTGCTCACACCTGAGAAATACCCTGTGCTGCCGAATATTCTGGGATTCTGGATGGGTCTGGTGTCCTCTGCACTCTCACGCTTGCCAGTGTCGCTGTCACCACATTACTCATTCAGTTAGTATTCGTTCATTCACTCATGGGTTTATTGGTATTTACTGAAGAGCCATGATGTAACCCGTCCTTTTTTTTTTTTTTTTTTTATGTTAGGGAGGGGGATTGACGTCCAGTTCCAGGCCCCATGAATAGTCTTGCTCCTCTCCCCACAGTGAGAACCCAGCGTGGCTCCAGATTTGGGATAGAATGGTGAGGAGGATGGAGCCAGAGGACGAGTAGGGGCACACAGCCAGGCGGAGGTGGGAGGGAGAGGTGTTGTGACAGATCCTGGGGGAGAAGATGGACAGATCAGGGTAGGAGGGAGGACAGACTAGGGAAGGGGACCAGATGGATGGGCAGGCCAGATCTGGTGGGGAAGGGATGGGGAGACCGGAGAGGCGAAGAGACAGCGGCAGGGAGGAGGGCAGTTGGGGCCTTCATGGGGATGAGACAAGGAGAAATGCTGGACAGTTGGGGGCTGGAGGGGTCGGGGATGGTGAGAGGACAGGATGGTGTCGGAGAGTGTTTGTGCTTCAGATTTGGAACGGGAAGCCTTGGAGTAGGCAGTAATGAAGCACAGACTAGACAGAGGCCCCAGGGACCTAGAGGTCCCAGCTACAGCTGTAGAGCTCGCCTTGAGTGGACAGCAGTGTGTGTGGGAGTGTGCCCACATAGGGGTGGGTGCCCGATCTCTTAGACCCACGAGTAAAGTCATCAAGGCACAGTCCGTGCCTTCCTCGAGCTCCCCCGAGGAGACAGATCCTCCTGAAAGCAGGGTGAGTGGAGTGGAGGGTTTGGAAGGAAATGAGGTCTATCTCCTGGCCCCTCTCTGCTCCAAGCCGAGCTCCTTCCAGAGCTGCCAGGTCCCTCTGAGGTGGTCCTTTGCCTTTCTCGTGTTGCAGTTTCACAGCATACCTGTTCTGTGTCCTTTCCTGGGTATTCCCCTGGTTGGCAGGAGTTCATTTAATGAGGTTTAGTGTTAAAGACGTAATGACTGAACCATTAATGCCTTGGGGGTAGCATGTATCCTTTGGAGCCATAAATGGCTTCACACAATATAGTAAGTAAAACTGGACCACAGGGCAGCCAGACAGGGCCAGTGAAGAAGATAACATGGGGATTTGGACTCCTGGTGCATCAAACTTTACCCTACTGACGACCAAGCTTTTCGCTTACATGATCAGCTCCTCCTCATCCATGTGTCAGTATCTAAGCTCTCCAAGGAAATCTCCAGGGAAATGGGCTCCACTTCTCTCTTATTGGTTCTAAGATGCCCAAAACGATGCAGATACCCTTGATGCCTAACCAGCCCTCCCTTCCCCACCCCAGCTAGGGTCAGGGTGGTGCCCCTCGCTGCCCTGGTGAAGGTGGACAATAGCTGAGCCTTCTCTTTACTTCGTGAAGGTTCCAAGTCTCTCAGCTCTTTCTTCCTCAAGTTCAAAGAATATCGGTTCCTTTAACCTTTCTGAAGCATCTTGCTTTTTACCCCCAATCATGTTTGCTATTTGTATTCTCTAAATCTTTTCCTCTTCTTGTTCTCAAGTGAAACCTTACATTGGACATATTTAGGGACTTAATGGGATGATTGCTTCTTGCTTCCCGTATGTTTTTTTTTTTTTTAATATTGCATCATAATAATGATAAGTAAAAAATGTTTTCATTCTTTTTTCCTATGTCAGGGTCTGTTTTTAGGACTTCTCTTATGTGTCTGAATTTATTTTTATTTATTTATTTATTTTAAAGATTTTATTTATTTATTTGACAGATCACAAGTAGGCAGAGAGGCAGAGAGAGAGAGAAGGGAGGAAGCAGGCTCCCCGCTGAGCAGAGAGCCCAATGTGGGGCTCAATCCCAGGACCCTGGGATCATGACCTGAGCTGAAGACAGAGGCTTTAACCCACTGAGCCACCCAGGCGCCCCTCTGTGTCTTAATTTAATGTTCTTAACAGCAAGTCTATGAGGACGGCAATATTATTTCATTTCATATCCCCAAAGTCGGCTTAGGGAAGGTAAATAGCTTGTCCAAGGCTGCACAGCTGGTTAGCGTAAGAGCCATGCAGGGTTGGGGGAGGGTGCTACAGAGCTCTGAGCTGCCTTCTATAAATATGGAAACTTGTGTTGTTTAATTTTTAAAATTCATGCAAATATTTTGCATTGTCCTTTACACAAAACCCATGTTTGTTTTAGTGTAAGAATAAGACCTTTCCTTTCTTTCTTTCTTTTTTTTTTTTTAAAGATTATATTTATCTGAGAGAGACAGTATTAACGAGAGAGAGACACCAGGAGCAGGGGTGAGGGGGAGAGGTAGAGGGAGGAGCAGACTTCATGCTGAACAGGGAGCCTGACAAGGGGCTCGGTCCTAGGACCCTAAGATCATGACTCAAGCCAAAAGCAGATGCTTAACTGACTGAACCACCCAGATGCCCAACATCTTTTATTTCTGTGAACCCCAGGATGGAATCAGTGCTCTAGGGAGCCATATCTGTGCTGCGGCTTCGGGTCCCCCAGGCACACACCCACGTACTTCTGGGCTTCAGACACCCCAGTGGAAATATTTCTGTGCTGAGTCATGAGATTTGACTTCCAACATCACCACATGGCTGTATGGCTTTGGCAGTATCTTTTCATTTCCCAGAGCACCAGTTCCTTACCATCTAAGATGGGGATGACTGCTTTCTTAGAGTTGTTATGAAGATAATGTGAAATAATGTATACAAAAGGGTCTGTAACGTGTAAAAGCACGACATCTTTGGTTAACATTTACGTTTTGACATCAGGAGGCCATTTGAACCACAGGGAGCTTCTGATCTACTCTGGCCCCCAGATCTATTTCACTAGATACTGACACATTCATTTTACTTAGTGTCTAGGTCAATCTCAGTTTCCCAGGGCTTAGTTGAAGTCTGTTTCTCCCTGACTTGATTTCTCTGCCTGATTAATAAAATTTCTCTTCAAGTGAAGAGATAGGCATGGTGGCTGCAGAGCAAGGGGGTGTCCCCACCCATGAGAGCAGACATCGCTGTAGCAGCCCCTGAAGTTGGGACTTTCAAAGGACATTCCCCCTGCCTGAACATCAGCATCTTCTAAGTACCCAAGTGAGGGTGTGATGCAAGCTTGCTGCTCGTAGAATGAGGACTGATCCCAAGTTGATGCAACAGTCAGTGGGTATTCCTGCAGCACTTGCTCTGAGCCAGGCTCTGTTCTAGGACTTTAGAGGTATCAGTGAGGGGCAAAGATTCCTGTCTCTGGTTGCTGAGATTCCAGTGTGTATAGATATACTGCATGTAAATGCAGGTAAAGCTAAGAATAAGCAAATTATAGAGTCTATTAGAAAGAAGTGATCTGGAAAAAGGAAAGAGAGGCATCAGGAATGCTGAGCGGGTGGTGTGTGTCAGCAATAAAGCGGGGCTCGGGATAACTGTTGCCGAGAAGTGAGATTTGCACAGACTCCTTTAGGTCTCCATTTGGAGTCAGTCAAATGGCTGTCTGGGGGAAGGTTGGTCTGGCAGAGGGAGCAGATAGAGTATAGGCATTAAGATGAAATTATGCCTGGCATGTCTGAGGAATCAAAGCGGCCAGTGTGGCTGAAGTAGACAGGTGGGGAAGAACACAGAGAAAAGGTCAAAGAGGAGGAGAAGGCTAGATCTGTCTAGAGCCTTCAAGGCTTCTCCTCTAAGAGTAGGTAGAGAAATGAAATAGTGTAACATCCTTCCAATTTAGCCATTCCCCAAATTCCATACAGATTTCTTGGCTGAGGCCTGTAGGTTCTGTGAGCCAGCAGTAGGAGTTGGTTCTGTTAGAACCACCTAACCAGAGAGTGAAGAGAGGTGGCTTCTGAGGGGAACATCAATTGATCATGTAACTATGCCACTATAAAGGAGAATAGATCTTTGGAAGACAGAAACATTGGCCATCCTCAGTGAGCTGGTGATGGAAATAGGACCAGGGCATAAGTAACGTTCTAATAAAAGATTCTTGGAGTTCAGAGAAAGGTGAGACTAATACAAATTCTGAGGATTCAGGGTTTAATTTTGAAAGGTGCCATTTAATTGGGGACTTAGATAATAGAGTTTGGGCAGGTGAATATGAGAGTAGGGGTACCCTCCATGCTGAAGTGTGGTCTGGGGCGCAATAGGACAACAAGTGGTTCTACTTTGCTGGATTGTAGGCTATAGGAGGGGAAGTTTGGGAAATCTGAGATTGGCTCATGAGGGTCTCAGATACCATTTTGGATGTTATGGGGAAAGAAGTATAGCAGTGTTATTCTATGTTTAAAGGATTAGGACATAAACTTGTTAGAATTCTATCAAAATGTCACTTGGTAAGGAGGGAGAGGTTAAGAAAACTAAATTTAGGGGTGCCTGGCTGGCTTAGTTAGTGGAGCATGTGACTTTTGATCTTGGGGTTGTGAGTTCAAGCCCCACATTGGGCATAGAGATTACTTAAAAATAAAATACTAAAAAAAGGAGAAAACCAAATTCAGAGAAGTGGATGGAGTTAAGGGCCTGGTTGGGAAATGATTGTGCTATTATTAAGCTTCAGGTATGTGAGTCATCTCAAGAAACAGGACCACGATGGAGGAAAAAACCATAATAGAAATAAACCTATAAAAGACATATATTTCTTTATTCTTCATATATATATTTATATATATATATATAAATATATATATACATTTTTTTTTGTTAGAGAGAGAGTGTGGTAGGGGGAGAGGCAGAAGGAGAGAAAGAGAGAGAGAATCTTAAGCAGGCTTCATGCTCAGCACAAAGCCCAACACAGGGCTTGATCTCCTGACCCTGATATCATGACCTGAGCTGAAATCAAGAGTTGGACACTTAACCAACTGAGCCACCTACATCCCCAAAAACACTTATCCTAGGACAAGCATAGTGGATTTTTAAAATAAATAATTAACATATTCAGAAAGTTCAAAGAGAAAGAGCATTTCAGCAGAGAACTGGAATCTACAAGCAAAAAAGAGGAAAATTCTAGAACTGAAAAATGCAACCCAATATGGGTTTAATAGTAGATTTGACACACATCAAGAGAATAGTGATCTGAAGTGAGGAAATATCCAGACTAAAGGCAAAAATGTGAAGTTCAGAAAAGAGTATAAGAGATAGAGCATGATGAAGAGGTCCAACATATATGCATTGGGAATCCTAGAAAGAGCAGAGAGACAATGGGGCAGAAATAATAGTTGGAGAAACAATAAGCAAGAATTTTATGAAAGTGATGAAAACAAACTATAGTTTTGAGAAGAACCATGAACCTTAAGCAAGGTAAATGCAAAGAAAACTGTATATTTAAGCTCATCATAGTAAAATAGCCAGAAACAGAAGAAAAAGAGAAGAAAATTGTGAGGCAGCCAAAGAGGAGAAAATGTATGTTACTTTCAAACAGCAGTAAGATTAACAGCTGGCTTCTCACCCGAAATTATGGCCGCTGGAAGACAATGTGATATCTTTTTTTTTTTTTTTTAAAGATTTTATTTATTTATTTGAGAGAGAGACAGTGAGAGAGAGCATGAGCAAGGAGAAGGTCAGAGGGAGAAGCAGACTCCCCATGGAGCTGGGAGTCCGATGTGGGACTCGATCCCGGGACTCCAGGATCATGACCTGAGCCGAAAGCAGTCGTCCAACCAACTGAGCCACCCAGGCGCCTGACAATGTGATATCTTTAAAGCACTTTAAGAAAATATTTGCTAATCTAGAATTCTATGTCCACTGACGATATCCTTCAGAAGTTAAGGGGAGGGGCGCCTGGGTGGCTCATTTGGTTGGATGTCTGACTCTCTAAGCTCATGATCTCAAGGATCCTGAGATCGAGCCCACAATGGGCTCTGCACTCAGTATGGAGTCTGCTTGGGATTCTTGCTCTCCTCTCCCTCTGCTCCTCCCCCCACTCCTGTGCACTCACGCACTCTCTCTTTCTCTCTCAAAAAGAATGAATAAATCTTTGAAAAAAAAGAGTTAAGGTGAAATAAAGCATTTTAGGCACACAAACAGAGATAGAATTCTTCACTAGCAGATCTACCCTGAAAGAAATACTAAAATGATTCTTTGGACAGAAGGAAAAGGATTCCAGATGGGAGCCGAAGGATGCAGGAAGGAATGAAGAGTGACTATGTGGATAAACTCTCATGAATATTGACTGTGTAAAATAATAACAAGAGTTACTTTTTATGAAGTATGCATTGTGTTCCAGGCAATATGCATGTATTATTTTATTTATTCTCTGTAATAGCCCTGTGGGTTTGGTACTTTTATTAGTCCCATTTGGAGCAGAGGGAGGGAGGCTTAGAAAGTACAGGTGGCTTGCCTGAGGTCACCTAAGCAGTGAACTTGAGTTGGTCTTACTACCAAGTCTACATTTCTTTCACTAAGTTGTGCTTTCCTAGAGTATCATTGGTGAGTTCCTTCAAATTCTGGGGAGAACTGGTGAGGTAGGTCAGCTATGGTGGCTTCATTTCCATGTGCTTCCCCTTCATGGTGACAGGTAACCCAAAGTAATTCTGGATGTGGGCGCAGCAGCCAGTTGGACTGCTCCCTCTCTATGTGGGGCTGGCAGGTTCCTTCTTTTCTCCTTTCTACCCATCCAATCACCAGCCACCCTGCAAGACCCAGAAAAAAATCTTGCCCTGGTCCATGAAATTTACATGGACAATTCCCTGTGTTGTGATCACTACTTTTTTAAGTTACCTGCAAAGATAGACCTCAGTACATTATTTAAGAGTCCTCAGTTGTTTCTTTAGTGATGATTTTCTGTCCTGCCAGTAGATGATAAGATCTTAAAGAGCAGAGTCCGTAACTGGTTTGACACTTTACTTGCCAGTGTGCTTGGTTTGGCACCTGGCACACAGAGGGTGTGTTTTGATTTATTAATTAAAGTTCATCCTATCTACCACTGACAGTGGAGCAGAAGCCAGTGTTTCAGCCATGAGTACCATGTGAACATGGTCTGGAGTGTTTCAAGTTGCCCTGAATTGAGCAGAGTTGGAGAACTCAGTGGGATCCAACATCAAGACCTCTGGATTGAAGTATGAGCAGTGAAGTTCGCCGAGTTATAGTTGGGTTATCAACCAGCCAAATTCCCAAGCACCACTAAGAGCAGTTGTTTAATGGAATTTGGCTTTCACATAGAATCTTCTATCAGAATGATTTGTGATGACATCACAGTCAAACCACTCCAGCTGTCCCCCAGCCCCATTATTCTGAGTCCCACCTCAGAGCTCTGTATTCTCCCTGTTGATTCACCACTGATTTTTAATGTGCTTTTCTCAGTGCTGATATTCATGGAAGGCTAGACACATCTGTGGGTAGAGAGAACACCCACAGGGTACCCCATGGTGAATATTAATGAGTGTTCCATAATGAGACCAGGACACCTGCATGCCAGTGGGAGCATAGAGGCAGAAAACAACGTGGATGAAGATCAAAGAATAAATGGCATTCTTGGATGGGCAAGATTCCTGGATGGGGAGAACGCTGTGTGGAGTTAAGACAAACTGAGTGGATATTGGATTTTTTTTAGATTGGCAGAGGCCAACAGGAAAGTGATGTGGGAAAGTGACTAGATTAAGAGTCAGTTCTGGAGTTTATTGAGGACCTTGTCTGTGCTCACCTAATAATCTAATATCTAGTATTTAGATCATCTGCATGTGAGGGAGAGAAATACTAGATGTGAGGGAGAGAAATACTAGGTATTAGATTATTAGGTATTTATATATAATATTAGATATTTGCCCTGTGTTGGTCTCAGATGAGAGTGAAGGAAGAAAAGGGAAAGTGAAAGTGTGCCCGGACACAAGATATGACATGCAGTGGTCCATACATGTCTTTGTTTCATGTGTGGTTCTGTTTTATATTTTTTATTTCATATAAAGTGAACTTAATTGAGGAGGAATGAATAGCCATGAATAGCCAAGCATAACAATGGGTTGTATTTCACAGAATTGAATTAAGGCCTAATCCTACACACATACACATACACACAGGTATTCATTCTTTTAGTTGAAATCTGTAAAAACTGGTTGACCTAAGGAAAAAAAAATTAAGTAATCTCTATACCCCACGTTGGGCTCAAACTTACAACCCTGAGATCAAGAGTTGCGTGCTCTACTGACTGAGCCAGCCAGGTGACCCAGAAATTTTTTAAAGTTGTAAAACATTGACAAAAATTCTTGCTGGGATTTTGCTAGGAATTTATTATACCTGTACATCAGTTTGGAGAGAATTGACATCTTTATTACCCTGAGTGTTCTTTTTTTTTTTTTTTAAATTTTATTTATTTATTTATTTGACAGAGAGAGAGATCACAAGTAGGCAGAGAGGCAGGCAGAGAGAGGGGGAAGCAGGCTCCCCGCTGAGCAGAGAGCCCAATGCGGGGCTCGATTCCAGGACCCTGGGATCATGACCTGAGCCGAAGGCAGAGGCTTTAACCACTGAGCCACCCAGGCGCCCCATACCCTGAGTGTTCTAATCCATGAATACAGTGTGTGTCTCCACGTAATTAGATCTTTGATTTCTTTCACTAGTGTTTTGTAGTTTTCAGCATGTAAGTCTTATACATATTTTCTTAGATTTGTATCTAAGCATTTCATTTACTCTTGAGTGGCATTGCATTTTTATAGTTTTTTAATGTTGATCTTGAATCCTGTGACCTTGCTGGACTTACTTAATAGTTTCAGGAATTTCAATTTTGCTTTTACAGATTCTGGAATTTTTTGCCCAGATGTTCCTGTCATGCACAAATAGGGACAGTTCAGTTTCTTTCCGATCTGTATGTCTTGTCTTTTCTTGCCACAGTATGATTGCTAAAACTTCCAGTATTATGTTGAAAAATAGTGGTGAGAGTGGACAAACTTGCTTTGTTCTTGCTCTGAGAGGGAAATCCGTCACTAGTAAGTATAGTGTTAGTTGTATCTTATTTGTGGATGTCCTTTATCAAGTTGAGGGAATTTCCTTCTCTTTCTAGTTTTCCAAGAGTTTTTAATCATAAATGGGTGTTGAATTTGTCAAGTGCCATTTCTGAATCAATTTATATGATCATGTGATTTTTCTTCTTTAGCTTTTTGATGTAGGGATTACATGGATTGATTTTAAATTTTTGACTGTTTTGTGTATATTGAGACTCATTGTAATAGCTCTAGTAACCAAGGCAGTGTGGTATTGGTAGAGGGATAGGCATATAGATCTATGGAATAAAATAGAGAACCAAGAAAGTGCCCCACACAAGAATGGCCAACTGATTTTTTGACAGTGGTGCAAAAATAATTCAGTGAAAGAAGTATAGTCTTCTCAACAAATAGTGCTGGGCAATTGGATATCCATAGGCAAAAAAGCTCCCTCAAAACAAAAACGAAAAGAGCCTTGACTTAAAACTCACACCTGTACAAAAATTAACTAAAAATTGACTATGGACTTAATATCAAATATTTTTCAAAAAATTTTAAGTCATCTGTAATAGCATTAAGTAGTGTTTTATGATTTATCTATAAAAATCTTGTGTACCTATTGTTACATTTATTCTTAGGTCATTTATAGTTTAATTTGCCATCCTAGGTTGTATTTTTGAAATTAAATATTCTGACTATTTGATATCAATGTATAGGATAATTCATTTAAAAAATGTTTACGTATTTGTTTGAGAGTGAGAGAGAGTGCGCATGCGCACAAGCCAGAGGAGGGGCAGAGGGAGAGGGGGAGAAGCAGACTCCTTGCTCAGCAGGGAGCCAGATGTGGGCTCAATCTCAGGACCCTGAGATCGTGAACTGAGCTGAAACCAAGAGTCATATGCTTGACTGACTGAGCCACCTTGCCACCCCGATAATTCATTCTCTTTTAAAGATTTTTTAAAATTTATTTTTAAAAAATTTTTAAAGATTTTTATTTATTTATTTGACAGACAGGGATCACAAGTAAGCAGAGAGGCAGGCAGAGAGAGAGAGGGGAAAGCAGGCTCCCTGCTGGGCAGAGAGCCCGATGCAGGGCTCGATTCCAGGACCCTGGGATCATGACCTGAGCCGAAGGCAGAGTCTTAACCCACTGAGCCACCCAGGTGCCCCTAAAGATTTTATTTTTAAGTAATCTCTACATCCAACATGGGGCTTGAACTCATAAACCCAAGATCGAGAGTTGCATGCTTTACTGACTCAGCCAGCCAGGCACCCCTAGGATACTTCATTTTTGTATAAAAATTTTATATCTCACAACTTTGCTGAATTCTCTCATTAATCTTAATTATTTTAAAATAGTTTTGGGTCTTCTATATGGAAATCATATTATTTGTGAGTAATCACAGTTTATACTTTTAATGAAATGGTCAATAGAGGCAATGAAAGTGCTGCTCTTACCTTGTTCCTGATTTTATTTATTTTATTTTATTTTTAAAAAATATTTTATTTATTTATTTGGCAGACAGAGATCACAAGTAGGCAGAGAGGCAGGCAGAGAGAGAGAGGAGGAAGCAGGCTCTCCGTGGAGCAGAGAGCCCGATGTAGGGCTTGATCCCAGGACTCTGGGATCATGACCTGAGCTGAAGGCAGAGGCTTTAACCCACTGAGCCACCCAGGTGCCCACCTTGTTCCTGATTTTAAAAAGAAATACTTCTTTTTCATCTTTTTTTTTTTTTTTTTAAGATTTTATTTATTTATTTATTTATTTGACAGAGAGAGAGAGAGAGATCACAAGTAGGCAGAGAGGCAGGTGGGGTGGGGGGTGGGTAGCAGGCTTCCTGCTGAGCAGAGAGCCTGATGCGGGGCTTGATCCCAGGACCCAAGGACTCTGAGGTCATGACCTGAGCTGAAGGCAGAGGCTTAACCCACTAACCCAGTCTGGCGCCCCTTCTTTTTCATCTTAAGTACAATATTTGATAAAGTTTTTGGTGGCTATTAAGAAGATCCCTTCTATTTCCAGTTTGATAAAACTTTTAAAGTCCCTAATGCTTTTTTAATCAAAAGATTTTCTGTCTCTATTGAGTTGGTTATGTAGTTTATCTACCTTCTTTTAATGCCATTTATTATGTTGGTAGATATTCCAGTATTGAACTTTCGTTGCCTTTGAGAGACAAATCTTACATGGTTGTATTATATTATGATTTTAAACATTATTTGATTCAGTTAAACTTTTATTTAACATTTTTACATCTATTTTTTATGAATTTGGCTGGAAATATTTCCTTCCTTCTTGGTTTTGGAGTCAGCATTTTGGAAGCCTCAAAAGTTGATGAGTTTATGCCTTTTTCTCTTTAAACCAGTCTGAGTATGATTGAAATTATTATTTTTTTTGAGGGTTTGAGAACATACTTATAAAGACCCACTCCCCAAAAGTAAGCAATGATTTGATTACTTTAATGATTGGTTTATATTCTATTTTTCTTGAGTCAGTTTTTATAAGTTTTGCTACAAAACTGTCCATTTTATTTGACTTTCAGATTTGGGGTTATAGAGTTTCCATCCTGTCTTCTTACCTACTATATGCATTTAAGACTAGAAACATTCAGGGCACCTGGGTGGCTCAATCAGTTAAGTGTCTGTCTTTGGTACAGGTCACGATCCCAGGGTGCTGGAATCGCGTCCCACATCAGGCTCCCTGCTCAGCAAAAAGCCTGTTTCTCCCTCTCCCTCTGCTGTACCCCCTGCTTGTCCTCTCTTTCTTTCTGTCAAATAAATAAACAAAATTATTATTAAAAAAACATCTATTTTGGGGTGCCTGGGTGGCTCAGTGGGTTAAGCCGCTGCCTTCGGCTCAGGTCATGATCTCGGTGTCCTGGGATCGAGTCCCGCATCGGGCTCTCTGCTCAGCGGGGAGCCTGCTTCCTCCTCCTTCTCTCTCTGCCTGCCTCTCTGCCTACTTGTGATCTCTCTCTGTCAAATAAATAAATAAAATGTTTAAAAAAACAAAAAACAAAAAACAAATTTTTTTGTTTTTTACTATTTACTATTTTACTAATTCTCTCTTTAGATTGTCTAAACTGCTGCTAAATCCACCTACTGAGTTTTTTATTCTCATTATCTTAATTCCAGAATCCCATTTTGGTTCTTTTTCAGATCTGCTTGGTCATTTGGATTATAGTTTTCTGTTATCCTGCAGACTTTCTTCCAAGGTTGACTTTTATTTATTTAAAGCTACGTGTTTCTTTTATAATCTAACCCTATAATTTCAATATATGATGCCTTCGCAGGTCTGCTTCTGCATCTTGTTGTTTCTGCTTGTTTTTAGTCATGAGGCTTTGCTCCCTTGTGTGGTTGGTTATTTTTGATAATAAGTTGCAAGTTTTCTATGTATTTTTTTTTTTAATTTGTGGTATTTCTTTGAGTCTTAGTAGACTTCATTGAGATTTAAAATTTAATGATTATATAAATTATTTATAGAAATTCTACACCTTTCTTTTTTATTATCTTGTTCCTTTCTTGTTTTTGACTCTTTATTTTGTATTATGAATGACTTGAGGTTTTGATTTTATAGTCTGTATCAAGTGATTCTGTGAACTAAAACTCCCTTGGGTCACGTTCTGCTGTTTATTGTTTCCGATAACTCCTATTCACTTTGTTGTGTTTGCTCACATGTTTTGAAATTTGGGCTGACCAGCTTTTATATAGTAGGATTTAACAATGGTATTCTGTACAATGTATAGAAGAGCATATCTTTCTGGAGGTGGTTTGCATTCATTTCTATCATGTGCTTGGGGCACTGCAAAGGAGCCACTTCTGTGTGGCTTTCTCAGTCAGTAGGTTCTGAGACTGCAGATAGTAGAGGGCAGATTTGTGGTTATATGTTCTTAGGAAGACATTTTTTGGCTACCTGGGTCTCAGGCCCTGCTAGATAGGCTTCCGTGCCACCTTCCTTTGACCATAGACAGAGATCATAGCCTTCAGATGTATTATTCCCCATTTCATCCAGGCCCCCAGCTTTGTTGTCCTTATGTGGCTATTCAAACCCAAACTTTGTTATTTGCCTTTTTTTTTTTTTAAAGATTTTATTTATTTATTTGACAGACAGAGATCACAAGTAGGCAGAGAGGCAGGCAGAGAGAAAGAGAGAGGAGGAAGCAGGCTCTCCGCGGAGCAGACAGCCCGATGTGGGGCTCAATCCCAGGACCCCGGGATCATGACCTGAGCCGAAGGCAGAGGCCATAACCCACTGAGCCACCCAGGCGCCCCTGTTATTTGCCTCTAATCAAGATCAGTAAATGCTCCAGGGGCAGCCCCAGCCCTAGCACCACTTTACCATTCTGGATTTCAGCTTCCTCTTTCTGTTTTTTAATTAATTAATTTATTAATTTTGCTTCTAGAGATTTTACTGCTTTCTTTTGAGATCATGCAAGCATTTAAAGGATGTTTACTTTATTTTATCCAGCATTTCTAAGCATTTGGTTAACGGGAGATGTTTTGGCTATGTCATCTACTGTATTACTGGAAATTGATATTAATTCATTTTTAGGAAATACATGGTATCTAATATCTGATTGATATTTGATTCGAATACTTTTTAAAAAAAAGTTATGACCAGTCTTTTTGAAGATTGAAAACAGTGAAGGCAAGAACCTTATCATATTTATTTTTATATTTCTCATGCCTTGATATAAAGTCCCAATAATTGTCAAAAAAAAAGAAGAAATAGGAAGTTTATCTAGAACATATCATTTGCTATTCTCTCAAGACTGCACTCATTTCTAAGCAATGATAAATAAAATGTCCCAGCTAATCTCAAAATTGTTCTCAAGTAGACAGCTGATTAGAGTATCTTTGTTCAGGAAAAGTTTCTTCTGACTTTGTGATATTAAGGCTTTCCTACATTCAAACAAATGTTGGCATGGAGGATAAAAATCCTGCGGCTAGCAAGGCTTTTTCCTTCCATTTTGATGACTTACGTCCTGGGCCAAGTTTCATGTGGACATTTTTATTCTACAGTTGTTTGTAGACTGGATGCCTCCCAATGCAGCATGATTCCATCAAACAATATAGGTAACAGGCTCAATCTTCCCTGCCCTGTTGGTGTGCCCATGTGCAGGAATACATAAACACAAACACACACAATACACATCCACAGAGAGTATGTCAGAAGAGCAGTGTCTTCTGGGTGAGTTATTATGGGCGCCTCTAGGAATTTGCATGGCCAGAGGGAAGGCATGGCTGGGTACAGTAGGCCTTGGGAAATGGCCACTCCAGTAACTTCTTGCCCTTCCTATGGTGTTCTCACCTCTGCCCAAGCAGGTGTGGCTTTGTCCTTGAGGTGGCTCTGCTAGGCCTTGCTGATTAATTGCTCACCAATGGGGAGTTTAGAGATTTCCAGGGCAGCTACGGTGGGGGTTGGAGAGAAAACAGAGGAAGTGGCCACCAGACACTGTTGTCTATCAGCATGTCCTCTCCAGGATACTCAGGAGATGAATATTTGAAGGCAGCCTCTGAATGAGATGGTGTTGACCGCACACACTGTTGCTCTGGGCAGCTCAAGAAGCAACAAGTGGAGAGTGGGAGGGTGGCAGGGAAGGTGGGGGTGAGCCTTAGAGCTGAGAGTAGGAGCAGAGCGACACGGGGTTTGCTCTGCGGGTGGTTGGGAGCCCGCATGGAGAGGCTACTTCTAGCTCAGAGACAGAGAGACTCCTTCCTGGGAGCTGTGGTTTATAATGCCTGTATATTTGCATTTGGTGCTTCAGAGGGGCGTTTAAACCAAGGCAAATGGATGCGGCATTGAGTGTCAGATAGTAAGAGACCACAGACCCATCCCTGATCGTCTTGTTTTCTAATTGGATAGGCAGACAGGCCAAACATGCCAGGCCTTATCCCTCAAGCATTGGATGTAGCTCCAGGGAGAAGCCAGCCAGACATCAAACTATGCCTTCACTGCTAGGTTCTGTAGGGAGATACATGTCGATTATACAACCCACAAATAAGCATTATTGGCTACTATGATAGGGATTTGGCCCTGAACGCTCTTAGCATTCTGGGTCTCAGGAGATCAAATCAGTTCCCTTATGTCTAAGCCTGAGCGTTCCTGCACATGCCTCTTTTCTCTTGGCCCCACCTTGGTTTCTGTTTAGTTTTCTTAGAGAGTAGGACATGGGAAAAGGGATTCTGCTGACAATCTTTTTTTTTTTTTAAGATTTTATTTATTTGAGAGAGAGCAAGCGGGGGGAGGAGCAGAGGGAAAGGGACAAGCAGACTCCCCGCCAAGCACAGAGTCCAGTGACTTAATCCAGTGATGCTGAGGACATGCTGAACTGAAGTCAAAACCAGTTGTCCAACCCACTGAGCTTCCCAGGCTCCCCTCCTGATGACCATCTAAGAGGAAAAGCCAGGCAGCCCCGACCCTTGTGTCCTTAAGCAATGAGTGTCAGGATTTCAGGCGTTAGTCTTTTTACCTCTTCTGGTATCACATCTTTTCCCATCCCCTTAGTGTCTTTGGTCTTGGTTTTGATTGTGGCTCTTCGAGATGGAGGCAGAAGGGGAGACTTAGTTCCATTTGGGGTTGGAGTAAGTCAATATTAAAGCGACGTGGGGGATTTTCTTAGGACCTCTAATCTCAGGTGGGCAGTGATTTTGTCTAAGACCCTTTTCTGCAAGTGTCTCCGTGTTGTGGCCTTTTCCCTAAAATATCCCTGCCTCGGATTTCTTCTATTTGCTGTTATTTGACTAATGCCAGAGATTGTTGTGTCCCTGAGATATGGAGCTTGCCCTCTGAAAGGAACTCTTTTTTTTTTTTTTTAAAGATTTTATTTATTTATTTGACAGACGGAGATCACAAGTAGGCAGAGAGACAGGCAGAGAGAGAGAAGGAAGCAGGCTCCCTGCTGAGCAGAGAGCCCGATGTAGGGCTAGAGCCTAGGACCCTGGGATCATGACCTGAGCCAAAGGCAGAGGCTTTAACCCACTGAGCCACCCAGGCACCCCTGGAAGGAACTCTTTCTGCTGGTCCCTAAAGCAACAGCAGATTCTCCAGGGCCTGCTTTGCCCTCATTAGATGGGGGTTAATGTTAGATCTTGGACCCTCCCTGTTTGCCTGGCCATCTGCAAGTAACTGTTTACTCCTGGGCAGTTCCCGAGGTGTGACAGCCACCACACAGGATCCTTCTCACTGCTGGGTTGAGAGCTACTGTCGGGGCAGGCCTGGAAGCAGAGAGAACATTTCAGAGTCCACTGCACTGACCCAGGTGAGAGAAGATGGTGGTGTCCAAATCATGGTGGAGTGAGGAGTGACTGGATTTTGATTACATTTTGTAGGTAGAGCCAGCGGGATTTCTTGGCAAGTTGGATCTGGGGTGTAAGAAAAAGCAGGTAGTCAAGGGTGACTTCAAGGTCTTAGGCCTCAGCAACTGCAAGGATTGCACTGTTATGCATTGAGATGGGGGATTTAATGGGGGGAGCAAATTTAGGTTTGAGGAGTGGAGGATTAAGAATTTAGTTTTATTGGGTTATGGACATCGGGGAGGGTGTGTGCTATGGTGAGTGCTGTGAAGTTTGTAAACCTGGTGATTCACAGACCAGTACCCCTGGGGCTAATAATACATTATATGTTAATAAAAAAATTAAAAAAAATTTTTGTTTTAAATATGTTAAGTTGAAATAATTTTATATATATCCAAGTGGCAATATATATCCAACCGGCCAAAAGTAGACATTTGGCTAGAAGTCTGGGTTTAGGGAAGACACCAGGGCACTCACCAGTGTGGGTAGAGACAGAGAAGGCAGGAGGAGAGGAGAGGCCCAAGGACCGAGCCCTGGGCCGCCCCACCCTTAAGAGGTTGGGGAGATAAGATTTTGTTCATGTCTATGCTTATTTTGTGTTTTCTGTCTCCCACTAGAATGTGAGCTCAGTGAGGGCAGTGATCTTTTCCATCAGTGGCCCACACTTAGTAAAAATCTGTAGGATGAATGAATGCACAGCTTTATACCACCTATGCCGTCTCTGACACCAAAGTGGGCTGTTGGCAGGCTTCTCTGCTTGGATGCCACTGAACCAAGCCAAGCCAGGCCTGAGGTCACAAGATGTGGGTGGTGAGGGGCAACTCTGGCATATCCGCCCACCCAGCCTCCCTGTTGTTCCTTGAAGCTGCTTCTCCGGGTCCAGAAGATGAGGGCGGGGCTCCTGACAGGACCCAGGAGCCCTGCAGGATGACCACAGAGGCCACAGCTTTGGAAAGTGGCCGGTCACATGTGCCCCATGGGGTGCTCTGGGGGCAGGGGACCCTGAGGCTGCTCAGAGCCGGCTCCTACAGCTCATCTTCCTGCTGTGAGTCTGTGTGTGTGTATGTCAAAGGCACAGGAAGTGCTGTAATCCTGTTATCCCCGTCCCTTCCCACCCAGGAGTCTAAAATCCAATTCCCCGAGAACATCGGCAAACATAATGGATGCAGACATAGGGGGCAATGCCAGAAGGCCTTGGGTGTCTCTGCCAGCTCCCGGTGGAGCCCAGCTCAGATGAGCACGGTTTTGACGGATGAACCTGAGAAAGGGTCAGTTCTGTCCCAGACCTTCCCACCCTTTCCTTCCTGGGGGCTAATTGCTGTGTCTCCTCCCAGGTGGCGGCACATCCCCATCCCACTCTTACCCTTGTGCCTTTAACCCTGTACCCCACTGCTCCCCTTCTCTATATATCAGATTCCCTTTCTAGACCAGCATCAGCTCCTTTAGCGGATTTCCTGAGATCAATGCTTTCCTTTCTTAGCCTTCTTGGCTTCTCCCTGTTCTCAGCAGAGCTTTCCTCTTTTGGCGTGATCTCTACCTGCAATCTTCAGGTATAGCCCTGGGCCTGGCTCTGAGGGTACTGACCCGGTGACCCTGTGTCCAGCCTGCAGCCGCCCGTCTCCTGCGTGTCTGGGGCTGCTTCCTGCGGTTGCAGCCTACGTCTGTCTCCTCTTCACTCTTTCCTAAGAAGTTATCGACAACATGCTTTCAGACTGGTCATTGAAAATGCAACAAGAGCCTGCAGGCTTAAGGATTTATAGCATACAGACTCTTAAGAGTAATAAAGTAATTAAAGGCGAGGGCTGATGGGGAAGATACATAAAAATCACCCACAATTCTATGACCTAGAGATAACCACTGCAAATACTTAGGTGTGTTTCCTTCCAGTTTTTATCTCATGCATATTTATAAAGCATTGCTGTGCTCATACTACTGATTTCACTTTCCACCCAGTCTGCTTCTGGGTGGGCATTACATGTTCATGAGAAATAGGCGTCATTCTGCAGGTCTTGTGCAGAGAAGCCTCAGCTCCTGGAGCACTGTTCCAGCTACCCAAAGCCAGCCCCAAAGCTAGCCCCATCCGAGACCAGGTCCTGCTTGCCCTGTGGGCACTCTGTTTTCTTTGGGTTTCATCAGCTTCAGGCTCTTACCCACACTGAGCTCTACCTGCCCTCGCTCCCGAAGAGGACAGTAGTTCCTCTGGTCCCTGTATATTTTTTTCCCCCTGAGCATAGCAACATTGCACCACGACCCCTGCCCCCACTTGGCTTTGAGCAGAAAGGACCTCCTGGATCCCCTGTCCCTTGGAGCTGAGGCCTCTGCCCACCCCTTTGTGTCAGGGACGCCCCACCCTTTTTTTGATCTGTTTTTCCATTTGGAATTCAGAGCACTTTCTGCTTTTCTCCTTTGCAGAAAGGGCCAGAGGCTGTTTACTCTCCCATTACCAGTGAAAGCTAGCATACACAAGCAGCCGCTTCCCATCGATTACCGGGAAAGCAGCTGCCGGAGGAGGGCACAGGTAGGCAGAGGCTTTTCTTTACAAAGTCAGAGTCTCTTCCCCAGCAATGACTGATGCCCTTGGAAGGGCCACAAGGAAGACTGCTCCTGCCCTCTGTGTCCCACCTCTGGGCCCCACAAGGCTTCCCACGGTGGAGCATAATCTTACCCCTGAGGGAACTGATTGTGTCATATCTGTTTCAGGTTTCTCTCTTTGCACTGGTTGACACCCTTTGAAATGTCTCTGTCCCCTTTGTTTATCCAGGCCTTGCCCACCCATGCACATCCACCCACCTTCGCCTGCCCCTGAGAAGCCTCTTCCTGACTCTGCTCCAGGCCATTCAGCACACTTGGTCCCTCAGCACCACCTTTGGCCCCAGACCTTGGTGCCTGGTTAGGGCCCTGCTCTGGGCCTGTGCTTTGGAAGGTTTCTTTCCCACGCTCCTCCCACTACCCCTCCCACAGGGAATCATAGTCCAGCTCTAAGGTGTCACCCTTTTTTTTTTTTTTTTTTTAAAGATTTTATTTATTTATCAGAGAGAGAGAGAGGGGGAGAGAGCGAGCACAGGCAGACAGAGAGGCAGGCAGAGGCAGAGGGAGAAGCAGGCTCCCTGCCAAGCAAGGAGCCCGATGTGGGACTCGATCCCAGGACGCTGGGATCATGACCTGAGCGGAAGGCAGCTGCTTAACCCACTGAGCCACCCAGGCGTCCCTATGTCACCCTTTTTCTCAACCCAGCCGGTAGACAGGTGGCTCTCAGAGAGCAGGGCCTATTTTATTCTGGTGTTCCTTGTAGAATTTGAAAGACGACTCGGTACACAGTGGGGCTTCAAAAAATATGGGTGGAGTAAATATGAGAGTGATACCACAGGCCTAACTCTTTCCAGGCAAACAGTAGGTAGCACAGGCAGGCCCAGGAGGTGTGTGTGACGGATGGGAAGGGGCGCTGTGGGAGGGACCCTTTAGGAATGTCGAACAGCTCCGGGAGGAGCAGACCTTAACAACAGTGAAAATGCTTTGGGCAAATACCATCATGAAATGCTGTAACCCAGAAGTACAGAAACTCAAGGGCACCTGGGGATCTCTGTGGGGGAAGAAGCCTGGAGAATGAGTGTCCTGGGGGGGGTGGCTCTGGGCTGGAGACCTCACCTTTGGGGTGGGGGTTGTAAGGCCAGGCTCCCCAGATTTCTCGAAATGCTGGAGGTTCCATCTCTCTAGGGGGACATCGAGCGTTGGAGTCCAGCCTGTTTGCAGGGAACGGGGATCAAGTGGAAGAGGAATCCTTTCTGAGCCTACCTGGCTGACTGGCTCTGGCCCCAGAGTTGCTGTCGGGCTATATGTCCCAGGGAGCAGAGAACAGAACTCCTAGGATTTAAAATGGCTGAGCCTGCTGCCGGGTCCTTGGGCTTTTTGGTGGCTACTACTGCCTTTCCCATTCTCTTAATCTAATGCATGAGACGAAATTCAACTTAATTAGAAGGATTATATGTCTTATAAATTTCATATTTAATATTCAAGCAGATGCTTTCCCCCCTCAGCATATTTATTAACGATATCCTGGGAGGAATGTTAATGAGTCATGACGTCATAAATAGTTAGACCCAAGGAGCTGGAAACAGGAGCCAGGGAGGAAGGGAAAGAGGAAAACACATCACTTTAGGAACCAAAAGGGAAAGAGATTTTGTTCTTGGATTGGGGCTTATTGTGGAGGCAGCTTGGGCAGAAATTTCAAGATTCAGAGCTGTGAACGCTGCTCTTGTCCAAAGCCGAGTAGTGTTGGGGTGCCACGTGCGCTGGCTCAGTCTGCCTTGTTTTGCATTCGAGTGTGTGCTGTGCCTTCAGGAGGCCAAAGCACACATTCTAATGAACAATGGAAGAGAACACCCTGGCTGGATGTTGTGCCCATTCTGTCTTCTTCTCCAGTTATTTGGAAATGGCACTGGTGTTGACTTAGCATTAGCGTGACTGACCTTAGTGCTGAACTTTGATCCAGATGCTTAATAACTGATAATCAAAATAATATGGGGAGGGGAGCGATGGGGCAGAGAGGAAGAGAAGGAGCCTAAAAGCTCATCTCCCTGCCTTAGAAGGAACTTCTCCATGGTTATACTCCCCAGTGCCCTTATTTCTCCAGATCCACATGAGACACAAATTATTTTCTTTCCTGATGGATCTGGCTTATTGAACAATCTGAATTGAGTAGGATACAGAGAAGCCAGGACAAGTCTCCTGTCCCATCCCCTGATGCCGTCTCACACAGAGATGGGCTTTCCAGCCCCTTTAGGGAATAAAAGACAGCTTGGCATACAGCTCATCCCACCGCCCACCCAAGTCAGCGGTCCTGCTGCCCTCCTCCCAGAGCATGCTGCCGCAGTGGTACTGGGCCTGACTGATTTTCCAGGAATACTGTAAGCCAATAAAAAACAAGGTGTTTCTCAAATCTGCCCACTTATGTCCGGTTCTCTCTGGTACCAGCCCAGTCCAGGCTACCAGTTTCTCTCCCCTGGATGAGGCTAATGTCAAACAGGACCAGAAAAATGTGGGAGCAGCCTCCTGTTGGGTCTCCCCGTCTCCAGGAGAGGCCCTACAATCCCTTCTCCACCCATTACGTGCCCTGTTTTGTAGCTGGAGAAAGTGTTTTATCGGCCTCTGCTAGACACTATCCATACGCTGCCTGTTACCCTCAGGATAAGGTCCTGCACTGGGACGAGGCATTTCGTGATCAGACTCTGACCAACTCTCTGGTCTTAGTTATCCCTTTATCCCTTAACCCTCACCCCCGCCCTGCTTCGTGTGATCTAGCCGCTCTGAAGTTCTTGTAATTCCCCACATGTATTTTTCTCTGTCCTCTGGGCCTTTGCAAGTGCCGTGTCCTTTGCCTAGATTTGTCTAGCTAATTCCTGTTCAGCCTTCAGGGCCCCTCTTAGTTACCACTTAGTCTGGAGAGCCTTCCCCAATACCCACCCCTCCCCAGCTAAGCTGGGTGCCTGCACGCTCTCCCATGCTTAATCTTTCCCCTCCTTCAGGGCTTATCATGTAGATGAGCTGGTCTGCATTCTCATCTGACTCTCTGCTCCTTGAAGACAGGAATGATTGTCTTCATTCACTTCTGGGTCTCTAACACTGAGCCTCTCACAGGTCACAGAGCTGAGAAATCCACGTGTGACTGACTGACGGACTGAACGACAGGACATGGAAATGGGAGGGCGCCTCTACACGGGTGACTTCAGTTCCAGAGACGCAGTGTGAGAGCTTGCCCAGCGACACTTCTCCAGTGGTGTCTGCTTGCAGAATTGCAGGTAGGGCCTCAAACCTGAAAATAATAGGTACTCCCACCATTCACATTCCAGAAACTTCCAGAAGGCCCTGTCACCAACCACTGTCACACCTTCGTCCCCATCCCCAGTTTGTTTAAGCAACAGACAAGGGTGACGTCAAGATAATTTTCAGAAATACGGAGTTTAAGTCCTGGTGGCAGAAGAGTACTGTGGATTTTCCCTCCCCTCTCCGTGGGAAATGTGTCCCTGAATCTGAGGGAGGTGAAGGTAGCCTCCGGGGAATCAGCTGTGGAGACTGGAAGTGGCTCATTCCTCCCTAGGAAGAGAAGGGGGGCTGGGTGTGCCGGGATGTGGTTGGACATCTCTTATGCCTCTCCCCACCCTGCAGGGCTCAGACAGCCAGAGCACACTCAACAGCAGGAAAAAAGTACTCGGTAGGGTCTGATAGAAGCCATTTCCGTTACAAAATGCTCCATGGTTGTGGGTGGAGAAGGGACTCAGGCCTCTCCTGGAGTCAGGGTGACCCGTCACAGGCTGCTCCCACATTCTTCTGGTCCTGTCTGCCATTAGCCTGGTCGGGGGGAGAGAAGCTGGTGGCCTAGACTGGGCTGGTGCCAGACAGGACCAGAGAAAAATAGGCAGATTTGGAAAGTGTCTTGTTTCTCACTTCATAGGTGCTTTCAGCTCAGTGTCCTGCCTGTCTAGGGGCTTCAGTGGTGGGCATCCCAAAGAGCTGAAAGTACAAATCCTAGTCTCTTAGCCATAGGGGTCAAGGCCCATGTGATGGTGACATGAGTTACCATGGCAACCCAGAGCAAGTTTGGGTTTGGCCTGGCAGATTGGAGGTAATGGGGGCAAAAATGCTGTGATGAGCTAAGGCCTTTGGCTCAGATAAGAGACCCCTGGGACTCTGAGCCACTTTAACCCAGAGCAGAGGAAAGGGAGTTGTGTATGCCTAGCAACATGTACCTGTCAGGCTGGGGAGTGAGGCTGGGCAGCCGTGGAGTAGGCAGGTCTCAGTTCTGACCTGCTAGGAGGTGTGTGGTAGCTATGGGAACCGGAAGTGCACCAGACTGTAAAGAATGGGCCTGGGCCCTGCCCCACCTGTGCTGAAGGTGCCCGGTGGGAGGGGTTTGGGGTGAGCGGGCAGGAGGCAGATCATAAGCAGATACGTCATTGTCACTGGAGACCAGGAGAGAGTTTGCTGGGAGGGGCTGTGGAGGTTATGGGAGTACCCCGGTACTGGCCAGTGGTAGTATCATGGCACACACTGGGCCCTCAGCGCTGTGAGGTCTTCTCCTATCATCCAGGAAAGCCTTTCCTCCCTGCCTGCCTCCCTCCATATCCCTACCGCCCCCTCCCTGTGCTCTGATTCACCACTCTGCTCTGCTCTAGCAGGGTTAGTGAGTTCCAGTGCATTACTGGACTTCTCTCTGGGGTTATACTTCCCTTGTCCCCCTGTTGGTCCTCATGCCCCTTGTAGGGCTTGGGTGACATCCTGGGGAGAAGGCTTCCAATGTTTTAAAGCCTGGGAGAAAGAAGCAGGTGGTGGCTAGAATCCCCAAAATACTTCCAACTTTCTTCTCCTTGCCTACAGGAACCTCCCGCCTCCCTCGTATTCCTTTTGACATTTGAAGAGTAGAGGAGGAGAGGAACTTGCTGAATATCTAATGCTACTTACTCAGAACTATCATTTGCCATTGTCAGGTGCAGTGACAGGCACTTGGAGTGACTTTCTGTTTTCAACCTAACAGCTCATCACAGCCACCTGATGAGATAGGTACTATGCTATCCCTGTTGGACAAATGGAGAAAAGAGTGCCTGGGAAGTTAAGTGGTCTCATTCAAGGCAAAAGCATTAGTGAAGTCCAATGGCCGGTCCTTTGTCCTCATTTTTAGTCATCAGCAGCTGGGCACCACTGACTACTCTCTCCTGTTTGAAATCCTTAACACCTCCTACCTTGTTGGTTTCTCCTTTTCCAACTCCGGTTGGTTTCTCCTTATCTTTTGGACCTCCAGTCATTGATGGCTCCGTTCTTGATCTCTTATCTCTCTGTGTTCACTCCCTCGGTGACCCCATTTAGTCTCCTGAATGTGCCAGCTTTATGCTGACCATTCCACTGCATTAGGTGTGTGTTTTTATCCAGCTGGCTCTTCGACACCTCCGCTAGATATCTACTAGGCATCCCAGAGTTGCCCTGACAAATTTTAATTCTGCATCTTCCATTCCAAACCTGCTCCTCCTCCAATTTTCTCATCACAGTAAATGGCAAGTCCATCTCTCCATGGCTTGGGCCAAAAAATCATTGAGTCTTCTTTGACTCCTTTTTTAATTCTCCACATCTGGTCACCAGGACTGCTTTAAAAGTATGTCCACATTCGGACCCCTTCCTATCCCTTCCTCTACCCACCCTGGTTCAGGACTTGCTCATTTCTTTCTTCTTTTTTTTTTAATTTTTAATTTTAAAAATTTCTTCTCAGTGTACTGGAATTGTTTATGCACCACACCCAGTGCTCCATGCAATATGTACCCTCCATAATACCCACCACCAGGCTCACCCAGCCTCCCACTCCCCACCCCTTCAAAACCCTCAGTTTGTTTTTCAGAGTCCATAGTCTCCCATGGTTCATCTCCCCCTCCAATTTCCCCCAACTCCCTTCTCCTCTCCATCTCCCAATGTCCTTTGTGTTATTCCTTATGCCGCACAAATAAGTGAAACCATATGATAATTGACTCTCTCTGCTTGACTTATTTCACTCAGCATAATCTCTTCCAGTCCCGTCCATGTTGCTACAAAAGTTGGGTATTCATCCTTTCTGATGGAGGCATAATACTCCATAGTATATATGGACCATATCTTCCTTATCCATTTGCAGGACTTGCTCATTTCTTGACAGTTGCACAGTCCTCTGGCTTCCCCGTCTCCCCACATCTGTTTGTCACAGTAGCCTGACTTTTCTCTTGCTATCCTCTTTGTCTGGAATGTCCTTCCCCAAAATAAGTATGTGGTTGTGCACAGGAGAACCTGCTTGGGAGCAAGAGAGTGTTGAAACACAGCCCGCATTTTGCTCAACAAATGGTGTTTCATGAGACTTTATTCACTTTTGGGTAAGCACTGTTTTCTGATTTGCACAGGGCCAGACTGTTTTGTGGTCCCCTAAACTCTGTGGGCCTCAGAGATACTTGGGGATCCCCTGGAGAGTGCAGGCTATGGTGGGTCTGAGAAGGTGGCTTTGCCAGTGAGAGAGGGGTGGGGATCCTGCCCAGATTTGCTCTAAAGTTGTCGATTGCCTGCAGAGGTTTTCCTGGGATCCCCCTGGAAGTCTTACTGACAACAAGAGGGTGCTAAGTGGAGAGAGGTCTCTCATAGGCTTCCTGGAGCAGGTTAGCAGCATTCATAGAGCTACTTAGTCACTTCCACATACCTGAGGTCTCTTAGACCTCTTAGATCTGCATGGGGCTTGGCATGAAATGGGTCTTTGATTTCTGTCTTTCCCAAGTTCTACCTTTGTCCAAGCTTCTGGGTCCCAGAGGGTTCATCATATGTCAAGGACAGAGGAGAGAGCATGCACTCTTGAGCCAAACTGCTGGGTTCAAATCCCAGTTTCTCCCATCTACAAGCTGTGTGATCTTGGACAAGTTTCCTAACTTCTCTGTGCCTATTTCCTATCTCTCAAATGGGGATAAGAATAGTACACATTAAAGAAGTTATTATGCATTTCACATAAAAAAAATTGGGCCTGGAATACCTGCTAGTCTAATTCACTCCGTGGGGAAGCATAAAAGAATGTGCAGTGTGATAGTGTGGTTGGCTGCAGAGAGAGGGTGGGAAAAATTGAGCAGGGAGCGTTGTACGTGGAGAAACCATCCCTGTAACCTCGAGTTGCCTGGGTCTGGAGCTCTGGGGTGATGGAGAGTTCAGTGTGGGAGGAGTCCTTTGGGGATCTGGCTGCAGCTTATATGTGACAGGGTCAATGTTGAGGTCTCTGGGGCTATCTGGGGCATTGGTGATTCCAGGAAGGAAGCAGTTCTCAGAATGGTCCTCTCGTTAGCTGACTGTGCATCTGAATTACAAACAGGGGTAAAGTAGAGGCAGATGGGAGCAGAGGGAACCCTACCAGCAGTGGGGAGCTTGGGCAGAGGCGGAGATGAGGCTAAGCATACACGTGTTTTACCTGCCTGGCGGGTGCCTGACTCAGAGCCGAGAGCCTTCTTCAGAGAGGACAGGCTTGGTTTTGGGATGGCTCTGCTATCTCACACACTCACTGATAGCCCTTTGTAAGAATTGAAAGCTTCCTTGGGGCAATGACTAACACGAACTGTGTCAAAACTGTTGGTTTATGTCTGGAAGGAGATGGTACAGGTGGACACGAAGGTGCGACCCTCTGAGTGTGATGGGGCTTCAGGTGCCCCTCATTTTCTTAAGGAGATGGTTGGGGGTCGGGAGCCTCCCAGTTCTGGCTTCCTGCTGCATTATGAGAAAGGTGCTGGAGGCAAGCCCCTAAAGGGAGGGAAGGTAGAACCTCCCTCGGGCCTCTACATCAGTCTTACAAAGATGGGGGTGAGTTGTGGTCTCTGTACTGCACAGTCCCAGTAAAAAGTAAAAACCAACCAACCAGCCTGCTGATGGGGACTAACATGAGGGAACTGAGTTCTTTTTTCAAGTGATTTTCTTCTTCTTCTTCTTTTTTTTTTTTTAAGTAAACTCTACACCCAACATGGGGCTTGAACTAACTTGCTCTACACACTGAGCCAGCCAGGTACCCCTGTCAAGTGGGAATTTAAAAAAAGAAAAGGATGGGTATTAAGGAGGGCACTTGCTGTGATGAGCACTAGGTGTTCTATATAAGATGAATCACTAAATTCTACTCCTAAAACCAATATTATACTACATATTAACTAACAGAATTTAAATACAAATTTGGAAGGAAAAAAAAAAAAGAAAAGAAACATGGCCATAAAACAACAACCATAATAAAACCACCATTACTATTATTACCTATTCACAAAAGAAAGGATATTTTAGGGGCACCTGGGTGGCTCAGTGGGTTAAGCCTCTGCCTTCAGCTCAGGTCATGATCCAAGGGTCCTGGGATCGAGTCCCACATCAGGCTCTCTGCTCAGCGGGGAGCCTGCTTCCTCCTCTTTCTCTCTCTCTGCCTGCCTCTCTGCCTACTTGTGATCTCTGTCTGTCAAATACATTTTAAAAAAATCTTAAAAAAATAATAATAAAGACAGGATATTTTAGGGACACCTGGGTGTCTCAGTTGATTAAGTGTCTAACTCTTGATTTTGGCTCAGGTCATGATCTCCGGGTTGTGAGATGGAGCCCTGTGTGGGGCTCCATCCTTAGAGGTGGGGTGGAGACTTCGGAGGTTTGCTCCCTCTTCCTCTGTCCCTCCCTCTGGTCTCTCTCTTTTCTCTCCCTCTCCTCTCCCTCTCCCCCTCCCCCTCACTTGCCTGTGTGTTCTCTCTTTTTAAAATAAGTAAATAAATCTCTTTCTTTAAAAAAGAAAAGATATTTAATTTTTAAAATTATTTATTTGTTTATTTATCTTTAGAGAGAACATGCAAGAGCAGGATAGGGAAGGGCAGAGAGAGAGGGAGAGAGAGAGAGAATCTCAAGCAGGCTTCACACTCAGCTTGGAGCCTACACAGGGCTTGATCCCACGACTCTGAGATCATGACCTGAGCTGAAATCAAGAGTCAGATACTTAACTGACTGAGCCACACAGATGCCCTAAGAAAGGATATTTTAATCTGAAAAGGGGGCTGTTCTCATAGTCTCAGAATAAAAGTTTGTTCTGAAAGGACAGTTGGCAACCTCTCTCTCTCTCTCCCACACACACACACACACACACACACGCGTGCGCGCCCGCGCGCGTGCTGTTGTGCATCCTGCATTATCCTTATTATAATTGTTTCATTTTGATAAATCTGACAAAAGTGTTCCCCTGGGTAGATCTGGTCTGTAGAATGACCTTGAAGACAAAGGACTCGGAGGCTCCAGGAGCTGTGGGGTCTGGAGAGGGAGAGGGGATGGCTGGAGTTGGAGAGCACCCTTTGCGCTGAGAGATGGCCTGCCCTAACCTCAGGGGCTGATAGAGCTGAGGAATCTTCTCGAAGCAGCCCAGGTTGACTCTTCTAACATAGCACATCTTAGAAACGGAGAACTGGAGGAGGGAGGGAGTAACAATGGGCTTCTCCCTGGTGGGATCGCCTCCCAATCCCCCCTCCTTTTCAACACACCCTTCCCATTTGCCGTTCCAGTGGGCACGTCATCTCCTAGATGTTTCCATTCTTCCTTCCAGTTCCCATTCTTGGAAGGAAGCTCTGCTCCAGCCAGAGTCTTGGCCACAACTTTCTAAAGTCCAAGTAGAGTCCAGCTGGAAGCCTATGTCTAGAGCTCCTGGGACCAGTCTGTGTGAACCCCGTCTGAGTTTGACTCTGGCTAGTGGATCGCTCCCCGTGGCCCCAGGTGACAGGCTGTTAACAGTTTCCTGAGGAAGACACATTTTTTAGCTGCATCACCTTCAGAGCCTTTTATCATTGGTTCAGCCTTTTTATTTGTTGTTCAAGCTGCTGACTTACATTGTCTTTATCTGTTCTTACCGTAAGTTCTGACCATCTCTCAAGTGGGAAAATGCCTGGCAAAACATCAATTTCCTCTGAGCGGAGATTCTGAATTGTCCATGAAATGAAAGCTCGTTCCCGAAAGAACTTTAATGGAGCTGCAGCACAAATGTTGCTGCTCAGCTACTTGGGCCTTTGGTGGCTGCAGGGACAAAGCACCTCAGTCCCGGCATGTGCCACGTTAACGTGTGCCGGCACACATGCGGCTGCGCTTGGGTACTGACGTGCCCGCATGGGCAACACGTGCCACTGCTGGGGGCCGCAGGGGCAGGGCTTGGCGGGGCAAGGAGCGGGAGTTTGAAGGAGACAGCCTTTTTTCTCTTCACCTGCCACTGACGTGAACTCTGAATTAGATCAGAAGGTTGAATCCCATGCCTGTTCTGTCTCTAAGGTGCTTGTGGAGCCTTGGAGAAGTCACTTCACTTCTCTGAGCTTCATCTGCAAAATGGATACAAAGACCTTTAGAGACTCTGTGTCAGCATTTGAGGCGGGAAACAGAAACCACTGTAGGTATTTCAAGCAGAAAGGACTTTTTAAAAATCTTTTAAAAAAGATTTTATTTATTTAAGACAGACGTAGAGACAGGGAGATAGAGAATGAGCAGGGAGAGAGGCAGAGGGAACGGAAGAGGGAGAAGCAGACTCCCCGCTGAGCAGGGAGACCGGTGTTGGGCTCAATCCCAGGACCTTGCTGAAGGCAGACGCTTAAGCAACTGAGCCACCCAGGCGCCCCTCATGCAGAAAGGAATTTTATACAGAGAATTAGTACTTCACAAAGTCACTGGAAGAGCTAGAAGAATGAAGTAAAGGGCAGGGTCAGCTTCTGTCATTGTCATTGCCTCTGCTGTCATTGTCACAGCTGCCCCACATCCTTGAAGCTGGTGATGTGACTGTGGACCCTGGGGTCCAACCATCTGCCTGGCCCTGCTTGTCTGAGCTTTGCAGAGACATGGTCCCTGTGGGCACCACTCTCCAAATCTGGCAGAAATGCATCAAAGCAGCAGAACCTGAGCTGAGCTACCAAGCTGTCTGGGAGGTGGAGTTTTTAGCTTTGCAAGCCCTGGAGGTGGAAGGGGGAAAGGAGGTTAAGACTCAATTGGAGTGTCTAGCCAGTCTTTTTGTTCCAGGGTTCCACGATTCGGCTGGGGATCTTAGCCCTGAAGCAGATTTCCAAAGTTGTTGGTTTTACTACACTTCACCCAGGCTCCTGTGTGCCCCACTGCGTGCCGTGCAGTGGGTACGGATGACCGTTGAGGTCTCCTTGTGGCCTCCATCCTCTGTGGTGAAGGAATCTGCCAGTTGCCTTCTCTTCCCTGGGTCTACTCCAGCTCCTGTCCTCAGGTGAGGCTGAAAAATAGGATCTGGAGGATGAAGGGGTTCAGGAGGAATTTTAGGAGGAAATCAAGGGTTCTCTGGAGGTACACGGTGGAGCCCTGAGCCCCATTATCGAAGCAGAGATGGTCCCCTTTTCTGCCGGGAGGGACCTGGGCAGAGTCTGAGTTCAGTGGGTTCTGACCTGGAGCAGGGGTGGAGGAACAGGCTCCATTTCCTTACTCTTTCCTGCTGTGCTGATGTGGCAGCTTGGGGTCCTGACCCGAATGGTGGGCGGGAGGCTGGCTGCTGCTGGTGGAGTACCAGCAACGGGGGACAGAAGGAAGGGACAGAGTCTTATGCATTGTTTACTGAGGAACATCCCCCATGCCTGCATTGCTCCTCTGCATCGGTCCTAAGGGCACCCCCACCCCCATCCCTGTCGTAGAGCAGTGGGGGAGGAAAGGGGGTGGCTTGGAGTGAGGCGATAGCTCTCTTTCAGAAGTTGGCCTCCATCTAAGAGGCAGTGATGGTGAAAGTGAGTGGGGAAAGTAGGAGAGGGTGGAAGGGTAGCTCTACTGGAGACCTGGGGATACCCAGAGAGCTTTAGTCTCTTTCTCCTGGTGCATCCCTTGGACTTTGTCTCATGGAAATGGCCTGAGCAAGGCCTGGGAAACAGTTTTTTGAGGCAGCATCATTCAGAGGTAGGTAGGCAAGTAAAATTTTGAGCACTTGGATGACACCATATCTGTCCTGGTCCCCTGGGGGCAGTGATGTGACTTATGGGCAGCACAGTTGGTTGTCAGGATGGAATGTTCCATCTGAGAAGGCATTGAGGGACCAACCCCCTTTTCTGGAAATTTATGAGCTAAAAAGAAGAGCCCATGGATCCTTCTGGGTGTGGGCCTCTCCCACAGTGGCAAGAGCGGCTGTGTACGTCAGTGGGAAATTCTCCAGGCCAGCTGGGCAGGAGGTCTGGCCTTGTCTTGGATCCATCACATTACCTGCAGGGACTGAGCTGTCAGGGGACATAATGGCCTCACCTGCAGAGAGCCCCCTTGGTTCTGGTGGTCTGTGATTCCAGGCCTCCCACTCACCTGTCCCCTTGCCTTTCCTGCAGACTGTGTGTTGCTTCTCCCGCTGGCCTCAGAGCAGAAGCTCAGTCGCCCCCACACTCTTCTCTCAGGCAGGTGGAGAGGCAGTCCTGCGTGTCAAAAAGACCCCCTTTGGCTGTTGGGAAAGAGCCCGGATGTGCACAGAATACAACCCCCGATGTTGTTATTCAGCAGGAAGAAAGACCGGAAAGAAAAGCAAAGGGAGAAGATATTGTTTGGGTACAATCTGTGTTTGCAATTTTCCACATCGGTTCTTTTTATGAACGCTCCAAAAACAAGACAACAGCGGCGGCTGATTCAATATGCGCCATGCAGGAAAACAATAAGGAAAAAAATAAGGGTTTTTAATAAGCACTTGGAAAGGCTGTAATTAAATCTCGGGCTCTGTTTGGAAAACAAGAATCTCATTTAGTGCTTTTGCCCCAGCGTTCCCTAACATCTGCACCCGTGTTTTCTGCTGGGCAATTACTGCGTCCTCTGCGGCTTGATTAACAAATACAGGTGCAGGGACTGCTCGGGAGGGGGATCCCAGCATGGCGGGAGGGGCAGGCGTGGGAGAAGACTTGGCACTCACCCCAACAGGTGTCGGGGACCTGAGGGAGGGAGATGCCTGCTCTGCCCAGAGTTGGAGGGCGGGGAAGGAGGAGTGAGGGAAAGGAGAGTCTCCCCCCCCACCCCACCGCCTCTCCTGCCTGCTTTGCTTAGAACCTGATTTCACCAAGGGGCCCAGGGGTTATGGGAACATCGGGGGCCCCTCCAGCCTAGGATTCAAGGACTTTAAAAGAGGTAACCAGAGGGAGAAGGGACATTTCAGTAAAAGAATGGGATCCCCCAAATCAGTGAGGGTTGTGGGCCCATAAGCATATTTCTTTTTAGGAAATTTGCTAAGTATATAGGAAGGATGGTTGGTCCGTATCCCTTCTGTAGTTTAAAACCTCCTCCTCCTGGACCCTGGCCTTCCTCCTGTCCTGTGGAAATGACCCCTTCACCCATTATAGAACTATTTTTTGCCCCATGGTCGCTAGGGGTCAGGCACCTGCTAGGCACTGCCCTGCGCTCTCACCTGAGTGGCTCAGCCTTGCCGGGGCATCAGTGCTGCTGTTAGCATCTTTGTTTTCTGGAAGGGGAAGTTAAGGCGCAGAGGTTAGATAATGCATGCACAAGTACAGAGCAGGTAAGAATGGAGCTACTTCTTGAACCCAGACTGTGTGGTTCCAGGAGTCACTGTTAACCCCTGCCTGCCTCAGTTCCCCTGCTTGTTTATCAGACACTCGCATAGTTCTTCCTGCACCTTGCTCTGGGTGCTTGCTTCTCAGATCTTCTAGCAGTGCCTGCTGGGAAAGGGCAGAAGGTGTCTTGGTTAGGTTTGAGTTAGGGGAGTGGCTGGGATCCCTCCTCTGGAGCCCAGGGTTTCAGGGATGTTATAGGGAAAGGCATGGAGGAATAGCCAGGTCCAAAGAGATGTCGGGGCTTGCACCTATAGACGATGGTTTGGTGGGAAATGGGGTCTGCAATCTCGACTACCAATACTTAAAGCCTTTTCTAGAAGGCTCTTTCAAATCTTATACATTATCCAAATGTTATGTACTATGAGATATATAATATTGGTTGGGTGCTTTGTCCAGAAGCACTGCTCAGGTTGGCAAGACGTAGAGAGCTGAGAGAATATGTTTACTTTTGGTGACTTGTATTTATTTGCTCGCTGTCTCTGTTTTCAGTTCTCTGAAGCAGAGCCCAAGTCCTTTGGAAAAGTTTGGCTTTTCCTTTCCATCACCATGTGACCTTCAGAAAGGATTCCCCCTCCCCGAGCCTCAAGGACAGATGGATTTCCTTGTTAGAGACTGGGTCCAACTCCATGGTGCTACCTTATGGCTTTGAGATCCCCCACTCTTGCCATGGCTACATCTCAGCTCTAGCCAGAAGCTGGCTCAGGCCCCCTCCTTCCCAGCTCCTCCCAACAGTGCTGAAGGTACTGCTCTCTGTGCCAGCTGGAAGTTGCCCTGTTAGTGTGTGTATTCATGGCAACTCCTATTCCCAGTGCCAGGCTCCTGGAGGAGGGCTGAGACTCTACAGCAGCCAGCCCCCTTCCCATCATTTGGCATTGTGTCTCTCACTCCTTGAAATGAAGAGAAGGGAAAGCTCTGATGCTCTGTTTACCTCTGCCTTTTCTGCTGTTGAGGCTGCTGTTGCTTGTTGCTGCTGTGGCTGTGTGGGCTACAACTGCTGAAGTGTGGCCAGTATCACCTTGATAGAGAAGGGCAGGGGAGAGGGGAGAGGAAGAAGGGAGAGAGAAAGAGAGAGAGGGAGAAAGAGAGAGAGAGAGATTGAGAGAGGGAGAGTGAAACAAGTGAGCATTACCAGATAGGGAAGTCAGTCTACATCCTTGAGTCCAACTGACTTAGTAATGTCTCTTCTCATCAGGAAGCCGATACAAATGCTGAAGTCCTGAGAAAGACGAGAATAGGCCATTAGTTCAATGCTAGGACATTCTGATTGACATAGTTTTGGAGATATGAAATAGTTAACTGTTTCCCATTAATATTAGTTCTAACTTTAGAAGGCACCTGAGTATGTCTTTGGCAACACAACCTTGAGTAGATACTATACTCTCTCCAGACGGTTCTGATAGTAGTGAAGACATGATTTCATTCATCCTCACTGCCAAGTCCCTTCATTTTGCAGATTCAGACGGAGAGGCCAAGGAGATCACAGCATGGTAATGGTCAAATTAAGTTTCTAGTCCCAAACTATGGCTTCTTCATTGAAATTCCTTAACTCAATAGGATCTTAAATTTAAGCCACTTTTGAGAGACCCTCTGTCACCAGAGCTACTTAGCACGGTTGATAAATGGTTCTTATTCATGGTAGTTGCTAAATTGCGGACTGTGCTGGTTGATGTCTGTGAGAATAGTTGAAGCAACTGTGGTGGCCCAGTCTTTTTCTTCCATGGTACAGGTGGGAAATTGACCTAAGCTATGGCTTCTATACTCTTTGTCAAGCCTGACTGCCAAGTTCTGCAGCTTAGTTCTTACATATTGTCTTCACTGACTATTTATTTATTTATGTATTTTTAGAATTTTATTTATTTGTTTGACAGAGACCACACGTAGGCAGAGAGAGAGGAAGGGAAGCAGGCTCCCTGCTGAGCAGAGAGCCCGATGTGGGGCTCGATCCCAGGACCCTGGGATCATGACCTGAGCTGAAGGCAGAGGCTTTAACCCACTGAGCCACCCAGGGGCCCTGTTTTTTTTTTTTTTTAAGACTTTAAAAAAAAAAGATTTTTATTATTTATTTATTTGACAGATGGAGATCACAAGTAGGCAAAGAAGCAGGCAGAGAGAGAGGAGGGAAGCAGGCTCCCTGCTGAGCAGAGAGCCTGATGCTGGGGATGATCCCCGGACCCTGGAATCATGACCCAAGCCAAAGGCAGAGGCTTTAACCCACTGAGCCACTCAGGCACCCCCCCCCCTTTTTTAAAAAATATTTTAAAGATTTATTTATCAGAGAGAGAGAGAAAGCATGAGATAGGAGAGGGTCAGAGGGAGAAGCAGACTCTCCACCGAGCAGGGAGCCTGATGCGGGACTCCGTCCTGGGAGTCTGGGATCATGACCTCAGTTGAAGGCAGATGCTTAACGCAGGCAGCCTTCATTGAGTATTTGCAAAGAATCCAAAGATGACCTAAACAGACATGGTTGATGCACCTAAACAGACATGGCCCTGCTCTTGATGAATGGGTGCTCTGATGAAAGGAAGATTACATGACTTGGATGTCAGGCACATCCGCAATGATGGAGGCCAAGCTTGAAGAAAACTTTAGGCTTTGATCTTTGGCCACTCCCTTTTCATGCCCCTCCCTCCAACAAGCAGAGGAGCCGTGACTTTCTCTGACACACGTGGTTTCTGAGGGTAGTCAGAGGTGATGAACTCAAATCATAAGTGACTCCGTTTCTAGTATTAGTGCTTTTTGGGTAGCAAAGTCTGAAAGCATGATTGAAGGACATCAAAGTAGTGTAAGGGAACATGCTTCCATTATTCTCTGGGGGAAGCTAGACTTCCACATAGTCTTTTTAGTGCTCTCTGGGGAATTAGAGGCAGCTCTGCTAGCCATTTAAGTAGCCAGACTTTGGATATACCAGGTTCACACTGTTGATATGGATCAACAACCTTTCAGGTGCTAAGTAATGCAGATGGGTTCATGCCTCTTTTGGATGAATCGGTGCAGTCCTCACATTTAATGGGGGAGAAGAAGACAACAGAGACATGAAGGACAGGACTGTATTGGGTGGGGCCTAAAATTCTTTCTGCATTCTATAATGCAGAGTCTGATTCTATAAACAGTTGAGTAGTAAGGAAGAGATAAATATGAACGTGAGGAATGTGGGGAGACGTGGGGGTCAGTTAGCACCAATTTCCCAGGGTAACCTGGCCTTTCCCTTTCCCCCAACTGCTGCCCCCACATTGCACTGAGGATGGGCTCCAGTGTGGCGCAAAGCCCAAGGCTTGATACCTTCCCAGTTTCTAACTCTGGAAGCAGCTCTGCTGGACTAAGCAACAGTTTCTCTCTTCTTTTGCCCTAATCCATGAGTCGTCTCGCTGATGCATCCAGCATTCCCTTGGGCCTATTCCCTACCACTGTATGGATAGGAGGCCACACAATTGATTCATCCTCACCCCCCCAAAACTGCATATTCCAAGAAGGTCAGCTAACCTGTAAGTGTTCACAAAAGTTTTGCTGGAGTGATTTGAACTGTTCTGCCTCAGCAGCACAATTAATGGCAACGCTTTCAAAACTCAATGTGCATGAGAATCATCTGGGCAGGATGTTAAAATGCACATTCCTGGATCCATCCCCAGATTCTGACTGAACTAACTCTCGAGCTGGTGCTGGACCAGTCACAGCATGTCATTCTTCTTTGTGATGGAGCCCATGACTTCTGGACTGTGATGGTTCTCCTTTGACTTCTTCCTTAATGGAAGGTGCTCCTCTGTGCCTGGCTTAGGAATAGGGACCTGGGTTGTGGCTCTGTCTTCTGCTTCTCACAGAACTCAGTTTTACTGGATTTAGCCTGGTTTTAAAAGCTCTCTCAGAGCAGAGTTAGGGCTTCCTGTCACTCATCTATTTCCTAATTTGTCCTGTTTTGATGTCACTTCTCTCATTCCCAGACTCAGTGTTTGGAAAAACCAACTTCTCGGGTTGGCTTCAGCAGCCCACATTTGGATTTTCTGTCCCTCGTGAGCCCCTTCTTCACTAGGACAGTCATGGCACGGGGCTTTTCACATGACCTCATCCTGAGGTCAGGCTTTTCTCCTTTTGAGGAGGTTGTGTGCATCTCTCTCTCAGCTTGGCTCTGAGATAAGAACTTACATAAAAAGGTTAGATTTAAGATTCTGAGCATTTCAGAAGCAAACTCCTTTGAGGAGATTCGGAATGATCCATACTGTATGCCCTTCATGTTGATAAACTTCTGACTGAGGGAGGAACATGGGTGTCATATCCACTGTCCTTTTCCAGAGGGCAGAAGGACAGCAACAAGGTTTATGGGCTGAATGGTTCATGGAGATGCTGTTTACTGTAGAAGAGGCTGAGATAAAACTTAATATATTGGATCTCTGGAGGCACAACCTTCTCCATGCTGAGCCTTGTCTAGCTTTAGTCAGGTCTCATGTCAAGATCTGAAGAGCCAGGCAGGCCCATGGAAGGCAGGATTCTTTTTATCCTTTGGTGGTTTTTTTTTTTTGTTGTTGTTTGTTTGTTTTTGAGAGAGAGAGAGAGAGAGCATGCAGTAGCTTGGAGTGGAGTGGGAGGGGGCAGAGGGAGAGAGAAATTTTTTTTTAAATAAGTTTTTATAAAATCATTTGAGAGAGAGAGAAACACAGAGAGACAGAGACAGTATAAGCATAGGGAGAGGCAGAGGCAGAGGGAGAAACAGACTCCCCAGTGAGCAAGGAGCCTAATGTGGAACTTGATCCCAAGACCTGGAGATCATGACCTAAGCTGAAGGCAGCCATTTAACCATCTGAACCACCCAGGTACCCCAGAAAGAGAAAATCTTAAGCAGTATCCATAGCCAGGGTGTGGAGTCTGATAACAGCTCTCGATCTTATGACTCTGGAATCATGACCTGACCCAAAACCAAGAGTCGAATGCTTAACTGACTGAACTGAGCCACCCAAGTGCCCTGGGAGGCAGGATTCTTAAGTGTGCCTCCCAGGACAGGGAAGCCTTAGAGTTTTGCCAGCCTTCAGCAGTCTCCCCAGAGGCCCAGGCTGGCTTCTGGGTGGGAGTGCAGAAGATGAAAACTGTTACCCAAGGATTCTTCTGGAGCTATGGGGACCTCCCTCTCAGGCTGTATGTGAACACTACATTGGGTTAGGTGCTATCCCAGTGAAACAAATGTCCTAGTGAAACAAACGTAGTGAAAAAAAAGGTTTGTTCTTAATTCATTTTTCTCTTGATGTCTAGTGATTTATATTTTATAGGTGGGGCACATTCTTTTAATGTCTCAGTTTGTTTCTGTGTAAAATAGAAAAAAAATTTCTGAATAATCACGTTGATGATAATAATGTATTTGACAAGTAGTTTTGAACATGCCAGGTACTGATTAATGGCTCTAGGGATACAGAAGTAAACAAGATTCATGTCCTCATGGAGCCTATATTCTAAAAGACAAAAGAGAAAATAAAAACACAAAAATACTATCTAGTACATCAGAATATGATATACTTTAGAAAGAGAAAACAGGAGTGGGGGTAGGGCATAATAGAGAGAGGTATTTTATAGAGTGTGGCCAGGGAAGATCTCATTGATCACCTGAAGGAAGTGAAGAAGTAAGCCACCTGGATATTTGGGGAGAAAGCTTCTCAGCTAGGAGATAGCCAAGGAAAAGGCTCTGAGGTAGGAGTACGCTCAATCAACAGTGTGGCCAGATAATGGTAATGAGGGTGACAATAACAACAAAACCATTTATACAGTACTTTCTGTGTTCCTAGCAGTGTGTTAAGTGGTGTGTAGATATCCTATTTTTTGTTCTCACTGATCCAGTGAGGTTGATACTATTATCATCTCCATTTTGCAGATGAGGGATCTGAAGTTCAGGGAGGTTATGTAACTTGCCCAAGGTTACACAGCCGCTACGTGGGGGAACTTAATCCAGGCAGCTCAGTTCCAGCACCTGCTCTCTCAGTCACCAAATGGCAGAGGGTGGGAAGGAGGAGTTTGTACAGTTGTTGTCAAACACAGTTGGCTTCTTAGAGAGGGGAGGGAGCTGTGTATATATGTAGTGGAGGGATGGGGTGCTTTACCTTCTCTTCCTCTGCTGGTTAATCTGTGAATATGTTAGCATGACACAGTCAGTCTTTTTGGTCACCCAGACACAGTGGTCCTGAGTGGACCCTAGGGAGAAAACATCAGAGACAAGAGAAAGAATCAGGGGCCCCGTGGCTAACTATGGAGAGAATGATTATATTTTCCTGGCTGCCCCTTCTGCTGCCTCAGGCACTGGCCATGGTGCTGAATGCTGATGCGCTGAATGCAGGGAGAAGTGGCATGTGGCTGGTGATTTTAGCTAGTGCAGCAGTCAGCGCACAGGCTGTTCGCGTGCTTGATGCAGGATATTGATGTGGACAGGTGGTGAGAGCTGAAAGAAAGAAGGTGTGGCAGGAGTGAGGTTGGAGAGCCCATTTCTGATTCTAAGATTAGTCCACAGTGAACTAAACATAATAGTCTTAGTGGTCCCATCCTGGGATGATGCTAGGTGGCTGTGCCAGGATAGCCGTTGGGAGCACCTTCTAGCCTCCTGCTGCCCAGTACTGATTACTGTTCACATCAGCAAAGCTGCCTTTTCTGTGATTCCAGACCGTATACATTTCTACATTTCTACCTTGGTACTTTTTTTTTTTTTTTAAACACTCTCCCCCCTCACCCAACCCCAGTCAATTTTCTTAACTCCATTTGTGGAATTCTGATCTGTGGTGTCACCTCTGTTGCAGTATACCTGGGTGTATTCTACCGTGGTGCTTTGATTGCTGTGTTTCTCCATTCCAGAATGTTTAAAATGTGACTTAAATCATTATTGACTTCCAGAAACCATATTCTCTATTTCTCTTTTGAAGTACAATTATATATGAGATTTATTTCATATGATCTAACAATCACTGATTCTTTTTCTGTTATCTAATCAACATTTTCTTGAAATCACAGAAGTTATGTTTCATTTCTTTTGTACTTTCCACTGTATGGTTCTGGAGATGTGATAGATTCACAAAAAATACCAAATCTTTTTGGGTCATGGTGCTTTTCAAAAGCTCCTTGTACCTTTCCTGGACCTCTCTTGTACAACAATCATGCAAGCTTTTGTAGGCCTAAAATCTCATTTGTTAAGCTAGTAGCTTTTAAAAGAAGTCAAATAGCCATATATGTATTGGGGATTATAGAGAAGGGGTAGAGAAATGTGACTGAATGATGAGGAGTCAAGGGTGGGTAAAATGAAAGTGATAGCATTGGTGGTTCTTAGCGGGGAGAGTAACTGTGTTGCATTTTGTGGGTCAATTATGAAAACTATGGATTACTTTCGCTTCTCTCAAACTGATGCCCCAGATGGCAGCCTGCCAGGTGATTGGTCTCATATGGATGCATACACAGATCAAGCACTTGAGTTACTGGCATTTGGCTATATATATATATATATATATATATATATATATATATAAGTTTGACTAGAAATATATATATATATATTTTTTTTTGACATATTGGATAAAAGTTCTTTTTCCAATTTATTTATTTTCAGAAAAACAGTATTCATTTTTTCACCACACCCAGTGCTCCATGCAAGCCGTGCCTCTATAATACCCCTCACCTGGTACCCCACCCCACCCCTCCGCCACTTCAAACCCCTCAGATTGTTTTTCAGAGTCCATAGTCTCTCATGGTTCACCTCCCCTTCCAATTTACCCAAAAGCACATACCCTCCCCAATGTCCATAACCCTACTCCCCTTCTCCCAACCCCCCTCCCCCCAGCAACCCACAGTTTGTTTCGTGAGGTTAAGAGTCACTTATGATTTGTCTCCCTCCCTATCCCATCTTGTTTCATGGATTCTTCTCCTACCTACTTAAGCCCCCATGTTGCATCACCACTTCCTCATATCAGGGAGATCATATGATAGTTGTCTTTCTCCGCTTGACTTATTTTGCTAAGCATGATACGCTCTAGTTCCATCCATGTTGTCGCAAATGGCAAGATTTCGTTTCTTTTGATGGCTGCATAGTATTCCATTGTGTATATATACCACTGGCCATCTATATTTTTAAGTAGATATTACCTCATTGTTCTAGTTCTTTGACCTGGATATTTGAGTAGTGCCAGTAAGCACTATCCTGCCTTGGAGGAATCTAGATCTGTATTCTTCTAGAGGCAGAGAGGAAGGAGAGAATGGAAGAAACGGTGCTGATCTGTATGACTCCTTCCCCACCAAATCTGTCCCACATGGTCATGTAGGTAAATGCTGCCAATATCTTTTTCCACCATCTTTTTTGGGGATATGGCAGCTGCTTTTGTAACTTGGACAGCAAAGACATCCTCAATAATAGAACTTTTTCTTAGCTGTGGGAGAAACTTGCAGATGTTTGATGACTGTAGGGATATCTCAGAAAAAAAATTAAATTTTCCAACGCGGCTGGGCCAAATATTAATCATCTGTCAGACAGAAATCGCAGTGAGCAGGAAGGACAGGATATGTGAGGGAGTGGGGAGAGGCTGAGAGATAGCACTTCAGGTGCTAGGTAGGATGAGTGCAAGGAAGGGGAGGAAGAAGAAATGATGAGAAGATAGGCAAGTGGGAAGAAAAGCAGATGAATTTGGGAGGAAAGTGAAAGATATGAAAGATGTATGGAGAAAACGGAAGGGAAGGGGAAAGAATGCAAGATGGATGTGAACATTGTTTGACTAGAATAAGGGTCTGGACAGGTGCACTGTCATTATAGGTAGGCGTGCAGAGGTGTGGAGAGGAAATGGCAGAAAGAGGAAGAGGAAGAACAACAACAAGGACATGGAGATAGACTGAGAACAGAGAGGCAGAGGCAGACACACACAGACAAAAAGGAAATGAATATTCCAGGGCCATAAGAAATCAGGGACTACAGATATTGTGACATCAACAGAAGGTGAAGACTGCAAGACAAAAGGCAACTTAAGCCATTTTCTATTCTGTTAAGTCACCCAAGGCAGCACAATGTGCTGGGAAATGATGTCTGCCTGTGATCATTGTTTACTTAGAAAGCCGACTGACATGAGATGAAATTAACACAATAGGATGGAAAATTGCTAATAAAACAAAAATCCCTGCCGTTAGATTTTCATAGTCTAATTATTCAGCACGTTACTCACTTACTCATGGCATGAGACATTACCATGCTAATGTGTGGTTTGCATATGTCAGAGGAGGAAGATTAGAGGGACTTTGACTCTCTGTAAGTGGAAGAATTCCTTATTCCCAGATGGAGGATGGTTGAGATCACTGGGGCACTCACTGGTGGCCAGGGAAGGGGAAGGGAGACAGCCACAGACTTTTCTAGACCTGGGCAGGAAGTAGAGCCCTAAGGCTTGTTCCTCTGTATTTATCAAAGCACCATAGGCCCTTCCAATCCAAGGTACTCTCTGTATCCACCACGTGTCCCTCTCACTTGAAGATCACATTACTGATAGTGATTAAAATTTGAGTACAAATGACAAGAAGCAAAAGCTGTCTCTAAGTGAACTCCATAACTGTGGAAACCTGGCTTTTTTTTTATGAGGTTACTTGGCACTCTCTGATCACTAATGAATTCGAATCATACGGAGTTAATTTATACTTGTTGCTACTTTTATTTGTGAATCTGTTCTGTTATGTTAAAAAGGTGTTCCAAGTATACTTGACAAAGTAAAAAGATCCTGGAGTCAGAGACATATCTTCTACTTGCTCAGAAACTCCTTATTCTGTGTATTCATGGATCCATAGACCCAGGAGTCCATTCAACACTGGTTGAATGAGTGTTTCTGGGCCATGTGGTGGAATGCAAAGAGAAACACAGACTAGTGTTTTCTTCAAGATGCTCATGGGCTCTTGGTGAGGGATGGGGTTCGTATGCATGCCACATAAGTGTTCAACCAAAGAGAAGCTGAGTGCCACAGCAAGTCCCATCTTCATGGAGCATGGGAGCGGGGCTACAGTTATGGAGGAATGATTCTGTCATTTTCAGCCGTAGAAGATCCTGGAGTCATAACACATGTTCAAGATGGGTAGTTTGGGAATGGAAGGGCTGTCTGAATATGTGTGTGGGTTTGTGTGAGCCTCTCTTCCCATTTCCATAGGCTCTGATAGTGGTAGTGTTAGTTTCTTCCCTTCTTCTTTCCTATGGAAACAGAAATCCCTTTTCTAAAAAGAAGCCTATTCCATTCAGAGATGGTGAGATCAGAATACAGTGTCCATGGAGATTGGTTCAAAGATGGTCATGTGCCACAAGCTGGATCAAATCAGCATCCTTCTGGTACTTTTGCTAGAATCAGTGGCAGAAGTATTCTATCTCTCTGTCTCTGTCTCTTTTCCTGCAAAAGCTAACAGTCTGGGATAGATTCAACTCACTAAGTTTAGAGGTGCAAGTGGCCAGTTTTGTAGCATATGGGGGAAGATTACCTGAGAATGAAATCAACACAGAAAAGCAGCCAGTTAACCAGGATGGATTTTGGAGGTTGGGCATGGATGGTAGGGAAGGAGGAGGGATTATTTTTTTTTAAAGAAGTATATATATTTTTATATACAAAACTGAGGTCCCAAAAAGTGGTTTGTTGAAGTAGCTATCAACAAGATGTGAAATCATTTTCCCTTGGCTTTGGTTAAAACAGCCAAGGAACGCCAGTCAGTTCCACTTCCAATAACAGCATATAAACACAGTGACAGGACTACTTTTAGGACAGAATAAACAACTTTAAAGAAAGGAAACTATTATAGAGGGCACAGCTTGCATGGAGCACTGGGTGTGGTGAAAAAATAATGAATACTGTTTTTCTGAAAATAAATAAATTGGGAAAAAAAAAAGAAAGGAAACTAAATTAATTTTAAACTAAAGTAAACATTTTACCAATGAATAAGTCTCTTTAAAAGGTAGCATCTTTATCCTGGGCATAACACATACATCAATTTACAAACTAAAATTTAGGAGAGAGGATTTGATGACATTATTGAAATGAATCCCTTAATCTAGACATTTCTGTGATAAGCCCTGCCCCTTGGACTTCCTGGTTATATAGACTAGCTCATTCTTTTTTTGTTTAAGCTGGTAAGAGTCATTTTTTTTTTTTTAAATAGGCTCTGTGCCCAACATGGGGCTTAAACTTATGAACTCAAGATCAAGAGTTTTGTGGTCTACTGACTGGAGCAGTCAGGTAGGTGCTCCTGGTTAGAGTCAGATTTTTGTCACATGTTCATTAAGTAGTCCATAATAATACTTTCTCGTCCATTTATCTCAGCTTTAGAATACTTAAGGCATTCTTGGCCACCATGAGCAGAACAAAAGTTTATAATTTTTTACCACTAATATGTCCTTTTGTAGGCTGACATCCACTTTTGTGACAGCAGAAGAGGCAGGTCAAGCAGTTTGCAGAGCCATACTCAGTGGGGTGAAATCTGGTCCTGAGGTCCTTGATCTTCTTACCTACAAAGGCTTTTGGAAACACACAGTTTTCTCAGTCTTGCTTCTGTCTCTCTTCAGACTCCCTTGTGTAAATTGATTCCGCAAGTATGAAGCCAAGGGAGATCTTCATAAAAGAGCTAGGTTTTTCAGGAGGGATTTCAGAGTGAAGAGGCAATTAAACAGGCAGGGCTTGAGATGAGCAAGTAGGGATTAGTGGGCTTGCAGAACTTCTGTTTCAGGGCAGCCACTGTTTCCTTACATTGGCCCTGAAGTTCCTTGTGCACAAGTGTCTTGCCGCTGTGTCCTTGTGATGATGTTGCACCAGGGGGAAGGAACTAGGAAGAAAGCGATAGTAGTTTTTAGAACTAATGACTCGTATTCTGATTTTCCTTTTTTTGCACACATGGTAAGAGTTCATTATCCACCTGCTTGAAGGTAGTTGTGGCTATATGACTTGCTCACAGTAAAATATGAGCAGAAGTGATGCACTCCTAGGGAGAAAGTTTTAAGAGCCATTGCATGATTTTCTATTTTATTTCTGCCATGGTGCTTGGTGATATTAAAGATGGGGGGGCTCCATCAAACAGGCTGTCCCCAATGAGGAAAAGGCAGCCAGCCTGCTATGGACATGAAATATGAACAAGAAAAAAACCATTGCTGTTTTAAGCCACCAGGTATTTTAAAGAAAATCAATTGGTTTTATTTTTTAGCACGGTTTTAGATGTACAGAATTGAGAAGATAGTACAGAGAGTTCCATGTATGTCCCCTCTCAAAGATCCCTCTGTTATTAGCTTCGTGCTGTAGTGTGGTATATTTGATTAATGAATCATTATTTGTATATTATTATTAACTATAGTTCACAGTTTATATTAGATTCACTGTTTGTGTTGTACAGATTTACAGGCTTTGACAAATGCATGTCAGGTGTCCATACCTACACGGTCATGTGGAATAGTTCCACTGCCCTAAAAATCCCGTGCTTCACCTGTTTGTTTATCCCCTTGCCCTGAGCTCTTGCTGATCACACACACACACACACACACACACACACACACATATATATATATATATTTTTTTGATCATTGGTATTTTTAATGTCTCTGTGGTTTTTCCTTGTCCCAAATGTCGTATCATTGAGATCCTAATGGTATTTAGCCTTTTTGGAGTAGCTTCTTTTCAATTAGCAGTATGCGTTTTAGTTTCCTCTGTGTGTTTTCATGGCGTTAGAGCTCACTCATTTTTATCACTGGATAATACTACATTATATGGAGTGCAGGTTGCTTATCCATTCACTTAAAAAATATATTTAAGTGTTCTCTCCACCCAACATGGGGCTTGAGCTCAGGACCTCAAGATCAAGAGTCACACACTCTTCTGATTGAGCCAAGCAGACACACTTCCATTTACCTATTAAAGGACATCTTGATTGCTTTTAGTTTTTGAAAATTGTGAATAAGGCTGCCATAATCATTCTCGTGCAGATTTTGTGTGGGTGTAAGTTTTCATTTCAATTGGGTGAATACATAGAAGTGTACTTGCTAGATAGTGTGGTAAAACTATGTTTAACTTCATAAGACATTGCCAAACTAGGGGCACCTGGGTGGCTCAGTGGGTTAAGCCTCTGCCTTTGGCTCAGGTCATGATCTCAGGCTCTCTACTCAGCAGGGAGCCTGCTTCCCCCTTTCTCTCTGCCTGCCTCTCTGCCTACCTGTGATCTCTCTCTCTCGATCAAATAAATAATAAAATCTTAAAAAAAAAAAAAAGAAATTGCCGAACTGTCACTCAAAGTGGCTGTACCATGTGGTATTCCCACCAACAATGACTGGAAGTTCTTGTTGCTTTGCATCCTCTTCAGCATGGGGTGTTGTCAGGTTTCCTTTACATAGTAGTGATTCTAATAGGTATGTAGTGGTATCTCATAGTTGTTGTTGTTTTAAATAGATTTTTTATTTATTTAACAGAGAGACAGATCACAAGTAGGCAGAGAGGCAGGCAGAGAGAGAGCGGGAAGCAGGCTCCCTGCCAAGCAGAGAGCCCAACGAGGGGCTCAATCCCAAGACCCTGAGATCACGACCTGAGCCAAAGGCAGAGGCTTAACCCACTGAGCCACCCAGGTGCCCCCTCATTGTTGTTTTAACTTGTGTTCCCTAGTGACATATGGTGTTCAATATCTATTCATATACTTGTTTGTCATCTGTGTATCTTCTTTGATGAGATCTCTGTTTAGATCTTTCCTTCTTTCTGTCTTTCTTTCATTTTTAAAATCAAGTTATCTTAATTCTGGTATAGTTAATATACAGTGTTATATTAGTTTTAGGTGTACAGTATAGTGATTCAACAATTCTTTACATTATTCAGGTCTTTCATTCATTTTGAGCTTATTTTTGCAAATGGTATAAGAAGGTGGTCCAGTTTCATTCTTTTGCATTTTCCTGTCTGGTTTTCCCAGCACAGTTTGTTGAAGAGACTGTCTTTTTCCTATTGTATATTCTTGCCTCTTTTGTCAAAGATTAATTGGTTTGTTTCTGGGCTTTCTGTTCTGTTCCATGGATCTATGTGAGTATTTTTTGCCAGTACCATACTGTTTTGCTTACTACAACTTTGTAATATAACTTGAAATCTGGAATTGTGATACCTCCAGTTTTTTTTTTTCTCTTTTAAGATTATTTTGGCTATTTGGGGCCTTTTGTGGTTGCATATGAATTTTAGGATTATTTGTTTTAGTTCTGTGAAAAACCTTGTTTGTATTTTTCACCCATTTTTAAATTGGGTTATTTTCTTATTATTGAGTTTTAAGAGCACTTTTTCTATTTGGCATACAAAGCCTCTATCAGATGATGTTCTACAAATATATTCTTCTTGTCTGTGGCTTGTCCTTTCATCTCTTAACAGTGTCTTTTGCAGATTAGAAGTTCTTAATTTTGATAAAGATCAGCTTGTGATTTTTTCCCCTTCATCTATTGCCCTTTTGGTGTTGTATGTGAAAATTCATCTCCAAATCCAAGGTCATCTAGATTTTCTCCTATGTCATCTTCTAAAAGTTTTATAGTTTTGCCTTTTATGTTTATGTTTTATTATCCACTTTCAATTAACTATTGTGAAAAGTAGAAAGTCTATATCTAGATTAAATTTTTGCATAAGAATGTCCAATTGTTCCAATACCATTTGTTGAAGACTATTGTTTCTTCATTGAATTTCCTTTGTTCCTTTGTTAAAGACCAGGGACCTATATTTGTGTGGGTCTATTTCTGGACTCTTATATTCCATTGATCTGTTTATTTCTTCTGCAGTACCAAGCTTTCTTAATAACTGTATCTTTAGAGTAACCTTGAAGTCAGGTAATGTCAGTCTTTTGACATTGTTTTTCTTTAGTATCATATTGGCTCTTTTGTGTCTTTAGCCTTCTGGTATAAGCTTTAGAATCATTTTGTTGATTATCACTTTGTTGATATCCACAAAATAACTTGTTGGGATTTTGATTAGGATTGTGTCAAGTCTGTGATCAAGTTGGGAAAAATTGACCTCTTAACAATATGGAGTCTTTCTACCCAGGAAATTAGAATATTTTACCATTTATTTAGATTTTTTATTTACTTCATCAGAATTACATAATTTTCCTCATATAGGTTCTATACTTATTTTGTTAGATTTAAGCCTAAGTATTTCAGAATTTTTTGGTGCTTATCGGTCATATTGTGTTTTTAATCTCACAGAAATTCCAGTTGAGCATTGCTGGGATAGAGAAAAACATTCAACTTCTGTATATTAACCTGGTATCCTGAAACCTTGCTAAAGTTGCTTATTAGTTTCAGAGTGGGTTTTTTTGGAGGGGGGATTGGGGCAGGGGTCAATTCTTTGGGATTTTAGATATCATAGACCATCAGGTCATCTGCAAACAAAGGCAATTTTAATTCTTCCTCTCCTATCTACATAAATGTGATGTCCTTCATGATACTGGTGAGAGGAAACATCTTTTCCTGTTCCTGATCGTAGGGGGAAAGCATCTAGTTACTCACTGTAATAGTAGCTTTGAAAGGCTTGTAGATGTTCTTTTTTATTTTCTTATTTCTTATGATTTTATTTATTTATTTGACAGAGAAACAGCAAGAGCAGGAGCACAAGCCGGGGAGTGGGAAAAGGAGCAGGCTTCCCACTGGGTAGGAGGCCCAATGTGGGGCTCGATCCCAGGACCCTGGGATCATGACCTGAGCCAAAGGCAGACTCTTAACGACTGAGCCACCCAGGTACCCCATAGATGTTCTTTTTAAGTTAAGAAAGTTGTCCTCTATTCTTAGCTTGCCCAAGGTTTCTATTCTGAATGGGTTTTGGATTTTGCAAATTTTTTTTTTGTGTGTGTGTTTGTTGATATGATCATATAATTTTTCTTCTTTAGCTTTTGATACTAAAGTTAGTTGATAATATTAATTGGTTTTTGAATGATGAACCAGCCTTGCATATCTAGAATAAATCCCATTTGACCATGGTGTGTAATTCTTTTTATACATTACTTGATTTGATTTTCTAATATTTTGTTGAGTATTTTTACCTCTGTGTTAATGAGGAATACTTGTCTGTAGTTTTCCTTTCTTGGAATTTTTTAAAAAACTTTTTTATTTTTAAGTAGTCTTCACAGCCAGTGTGGGGCTTGAAATCATAATCCTGAGATCAAGATCACATGCTCTACTGACTGAGCCAGCCAGGTGCCCCTCTTGGAATGTTTCTGTTTAGCTTTAGTGTTAGTGCAATGCTGATCTTACAGAATGGGTTAGGAAATGTTTCCTCTGCTTTTCTTTTCTAGAAGAGATTATAGAGAATTGGTATTTCTCTATGAAATGTTTGGTGAAATTCACCAGTGAAACCATCTGCATTTGGTGCTTTCTTTTTTGGAATGTTGCTAATTATTCATTCAGTTTCTTTGATATAATAGGATTATCCATATTACCTAGTTCTCCTTGTATGAGCTTTTGTAGATTATATATTTGAAGGAATTGGCCCATTTTATATAAGTTAATCAAGCTTGTGTTTAATAGAGTTGTTCATAATATTCCTTTGTTATGGTTTGATGTCTGTGGGATCATTAGAATAACCCCTATTTCATTTCTGAAGTTAGTAATTTGTGTCTTCTTTCTCTTTTTCTTGGGTAGCGTGGCTAGAGATTTATTAATATTATTAATCTTTTAAAGGAACCAGCTTTTGGTTTTGTTGGTTTTTCTCTACTGGTTTCCCGTTTTCAGTTTCATTGATTTCTGCTTTAATTTTATTATTTCTCTTATTCTGCTTCTTTAGGTTTGTGTTACCAGTTTTCTTTAATTTCCTAAGGTGGAAGCTTGGTAATTGATTTTAGGTATTTTTTTTAAAGATTTTATTTATTTATTTGACAGAGATCACAAGTAGGCAGAGAAGCAGAGAGAGAGAGGGGAGGAAGCAGGCTCCCTGCTAAGCAGAGAGCCTGATGCGGGGCTCGATCCCAGGACCCCGGGATCATGACCTGAGCTGAAGGTAGAGGCTTTAACCCACTGAGCCACCCAGGCGCCCCAGGTCTTTTTTTTTTTTTTAAGATTTTATTTTTTAAATTAATCTCTATGCTGAACGTGGGGCTTGAACTCATGAACCCGAAATCAAAAGTCCCATGCTCCGCTGATTGAGCCAGCCAGGTGTCCTAGGTCTATCTTCTTTTCTAATATATACACTCAGTGTTACAAATTTCCTTCTAAACCCTGCTTTTGCTACATCCCACAAATTTAATAATAAGTGTATTTTCATTCAGTTCAAAATATTTTTACATTTCTCTTAGGAAAATTCAGCCAACCTGATGCATAAGAAGTGTGATCAAGATAGGAAGCATTGTTGTTTGGAGACGCTAAGGATTTTTTTTTTTAATTGTAGAAAACTAGCCTATCTTGTAGGTAAATGGGAACAGTGGGCTTTGTGAATGTAGCAGTCATAGATCTAAGTTTTAGGCAACAGAGGTCAAATCCAGTTAATTTAAGCAGAGGGAGAATTTATTAAGAGGAGTGCTGGGTAGTTCCATATAACTTCAGGAAGCCTGGGATATGTGGATTATACATTACACAGCTGGGAGAATATTCTGTGCAACAACAACAACAACAAAAGGCAGCAAAGACACCACTCTTGCTGCCCTGGGGCACTGACACTGAAGATTGCCCTGCAGTCCCCCCAACTAGATGCCGCCTTGGTTAACTAGAAATAGCTGCTGCCACACATGAATGGAATGGATTCTCTCAGCTCCTGCATGGTCACTGCCCTTGCTTCCAATATAAAGTCAGGGGGAGTGTTGTGTACTAAGTAAGAAAGGGATATAACTGGAAGACCACTAGACTAGCAGATGATTTAGGTCAGAGCACAGACTTCCAGAAAAGGGAGCCTGAGCAGACCCCTTTACCTTTTTGAGCCTGTCGGGTGGTGTGAGGACAAAAGGAACTTAGTGAGAGCCTTAAAACTTGAGAGCTGTAAACCTCTCTATTAAGGTATGATATGTGTTTGCATGCCCAGAAACAGTAAGTATAGAACCCAGCACCAGGCACAGATTTGTCACTCAATATGGAGAGCAAATAAAGGGTCTAAATTTGTGTAGGTTCGAGATCTTGGCCTCTCAGTACACATCTGTCTCCTCCACTGGAATGTTGTTCAAGGATGTAAGCCCAGCAATTAGAACAGGCTTAGAAGAGTGAGCCTTCATCAATAAATACTGGTTAAATAAGTAAATGAGGAGTAAATGAATGACTATCTCTATTCTGTCATCTGAGACCAGAATTTTCCCAGCCTAAACCTTCTTTATCCAGAAAGCTTCTTCTTGACTTGGTTCCACCTTTCTTTAGCGTTAGCAAATGGACTTCCCAAGAACATCCTGCTGTACAGACCACCAGCTTCTTTCATTGTTTCTCCACGTCTTATGATAAGGATCTGAGGGCTGCTTTGGGAGGAAGCTGGCCACAGTCTCTATAATCCCATTTTTAGCCCTCTACCCAATTATTTCTTTGCTTTTTTGGGGCATACTCTTTTCCTTTCTGGTCTTTGTTCTAGTTTTCCTATTGCTCAGTTGGACCTCAGCAGAACTAGTCTAACCAGATCACCCTCTACCTCTTAGTGACTGTAATCAGCCCATCAAAGAACTGTCAGTTGATGTATTCTGGTGACACACACAAAAATCATAAAGAACATGAGATAATGGCTGTTGGACCTAGAAAGAACTTTAGAAGCTGTCTGAGCTTTGCCTCTTTGGGGAAGCCTTTGCATTTTCTGTTCCTCTGCGTGTACAGCATCCCCCTTTCATCCCCCGCTTTTGTTGTTCGAGGCCTCAGTATAGAAATCACCTCCTCACGTGGGTCTCCCTGAGTATTCAGTCTAAAGTGACCTCCCAGTACCTCTCCATCCTAAGACTATATTTTAATTATCTACTTACTACTTACCACTGTTTCACATACCTATTTATTAATTTATTGATCATGCAAGCAGATGAATAGCATCTGGTACATATCAGAAGCTTGATAACATTTGTTGGATGGCTGATTCTAGTTCAAGTCCCTCTGGAAACTGAAACCCAGAGAAGTAAAGGGACCTACGTTGGGGTGCCTGGGTAGTTTCATTGGTTCAGCATCTGACCTTGATTTCGGCTCGGATCATGATCTCAGGGTCATGGGGTCAAGTCTTGTGTCGGGCTTCATGCTGGCTGTGGAGCCTGCTTGAGATTGTTTCTCTCCCTCTGCTCCCTGCCAGCTCATGTGAGTGCTCTCTCTCTCTTAAACAGCAACATCAACAACAACAACAAAACCCATAAGTCACATAGCTCATTAATGGAAGGGCAGGAACTAGAACTCATTGCCCTTGCCCTTAGTCCTGTCCATGTCCTTTTCCTACTGTACCTTTATAGCGATAAAGATAAAAAGTACAAACATTTCTCGAGTCCCCCCCTTGTTTCAGTCTCTGTGTTAGTTCTCTGTGTGTCAGTTAGTCCATCCTTATAATGACAATGCAAGGTTGATAGAATTCATATTTTTGTAATAAGGATGCAGAGTCTTTGGGATTCTAAGTAATTTGCCTAGTATCACACGGCTATATAGAGAGCTGGGATCTGAATCCAGCTTGGTCTGAGTCTCAGTTTTCTCTGCCATCTCAGTTGCATGACTCCCTTCAGGTAAAATTTGTGCTTTACTAGAATTTCTGTTCAGTAAACCTGAGCAATGAGTACAGGGAAATTTCAAGCACTATGGCAGGCTGACAAAAGACATGGTAAGTAAGGCTGTGCAGCTTTCCCTTTGCCCTTCAAATTACACTAGAGAGGTGACATCTGGGTCCTTTTCTCACAAGTGAGGCTCATCCAATCTAGAGTCCTGGAACAGAGCTGTCAGGCTGCATAAGCAGCCCTCAAAGGTGTGTAGTGCAAATAGAAACTGCCCAGCTCAATTCCATTTTCTCCTCAGGTGGACAAAGGAAGTTGGGATATATATAATTGAGGCCAAAATAGCTAGAAAATAAACTATCCCATTAATGACTTATACATTCCCAAATATAAAACTCTTGGACCAAATGATAACAGAGATCACAAGCCTCTGCTTTCTTCCCATTGTCTCTGCAGCCTGGACCCTGTGTCATTCTGACTCCCCCCCTCCCTGTCCCCTTGAGCCTGTGCTGCACTCATCTGGCTAATTCCTGACCTTGGACAAGTTCAGTAATACCATTTCTCTTGCTTTTTCTCCAGGCGGCAGAATATTTCTGGAGACACCACACAGCTGTCCTGTCTGGCTCCCACACGGTCTGTGTCCTCTTGCTTTATTTGGTCCTGGGATGCAGCTCAACAATCCTTTTGCTCTGTTCTGGTTTTCAGCTCCTTCCCTTCCTTACTGTTATAGTAAAGCTGTCTATGACGCATTAAAAAATGCCAGCCCAAGTGCACATGCCTGGTTCCACAGCATAAAGAGGGCTGTAGTTCTGGGGAAAGGTGGGTTCCAGTATCTACAACTTTTCTCAGGTAGTGACAGTCCAGGAGGTACTGGGCACAACCTTGGCCTCTATTATCAAAATGGAAAAATTGCCCTTTGAGCTCAAACTCTTGTTCCTTACACCTCTAATGAAGAATTTGAGGGTCACTGTATTAGAGAGTGTGGACTTCCTGCCTCCTTTTCTTCTTTGCTGTCTCACTTCTTTCTTTCTTTCAACAAAACCAAACCCCTGCTGTGTGCCAAGCACTGGTCTAGCCTCTGTAGAAGGAAAGCAAAAATTTTTGCTATCTTGAAACTGCCGTGTAATCAATGGTTGACGTCTCTGATGTACCTTTTGAGGGCAAAGTGCCTCCAGAGCACCCTCTGTCCCTCACGCACATTTGTTGGCTTTTCCTCCATGAATGTATGTACATGCTCATTAAGCTTAGTTATATTCATGGGCTGAAACAGCCTCTTGGGGCTCAAGTCTAGCTCACTAGATTTCTCTTTGGAGATGGGCAAGAACAAAGGCAAAGGCAATAAGGAGAAGATACACCTGCTCAGGACAGAGACCCTCAAAGCAGCTCTTGTAGCAAGCCATACATTAAAAGTAATTTTGGTTGAGTTGAGATCTCCCTGAACTCAAAAGCACAGGTGTAGGGAGATGAGAGGGAAGAATTATCTTGGAGATACAGTAATAAGCTAATACAGCATGCATGACAACTTAGGGACTGAGAATTCATAAATATATTCATGTTTTCTCCCTAGTAAGATTGATTAAATACCCAAGCACAAAGTTAGAGTAAAAGAGAGATTGAAAGAGCAAGAGGGAGTAAGGGGGAGCGAGCTACAGAAGATCTGGTAAAACATATCAACTCCGGACAAAGAATACTTCATCAAACGCATAAACAGCCACTGTCTGGTACATTAGAATCTGGAAGTATCATAAATTAACCTGCCAAGAAACTTTGCAAAAGGTCATATTTAACATTAATCAGGCTCTGGAAGGCAGTGTGTATTTTCATGGCTAGGAGAAAAAAAAAAGACTGCTCTCTTTGCATTGCATTTTCAAAATCATTTCCAAATTATTCAGCAGGGGAGGAAAAAAATCATTTCCAGCTGATTTAGGGACAGAGAATTGATTCCATTGCCACCTAGGCATCCCTTCAGTGTGAGTGTTGGGGCATATAAATGGAAGGGAACATTGCCTGGACCTGACTGTTCGGCCTTTCTCTGGCTTTTGACAGCACGGTGGTCTTATTTTGAAAAGTGCCCTCTTAGAGGTGAAAGGTGCTTGTGAGAGCCACACAGTAAGAGAGCAGCTCCAGAGAAGGGACAGGAAGTTGTAGGTGGGAGAAAATGAACAATTACCCTAGTGGCAGCTGGTTTGGAGAATGAGTCTGCTTTTTCTTTCAGGCTGTAGACCCTGAGCCAGGGCTGAGTTCAGATCATTTAGTAGGACCATATGAGGTACTAGATGCTAGACTCTCTGTTGCCAGTAATTAGTTTCCCCATCCACTGAATGGGTGCTAACATTATCTGCAAAACAGGAAGAGGATGTATTTACTCATCCAGGTAGGAAAGGTATAGCTTCAATCTAGGTCATTACTTTTCTGTGTCTTCTCTCAGGAGGCGCATTTCCTTGATCTGACTTTATGTGGATGTTTCTGTCTCTATTGCTGGTTATGCCAGATTCTTATCTATTCCTTTCCTGTCACCTGCCTTTCCTACTTGGCAATTCTAATTTGGCCCAAGACAGAGCTACATTAATGTATACATTTATTCAACGAATATTTTTTTTTTAAAGATTTTATTTATTTATTTGACAGAGAGAGAGATCACAAGCAGGCGGAGAGTCAGGCAGAGAGAGAGAGAGAGAGAAGCAGGCTCCCGCCAAGCAAAGAGCCCGATGCGGGGCTCGATCCCAGGACACTGAGATCATGACCTGAGCCGAAGGCAGCGGCTTAATCCACTGAGCCACCCAGGCGCCCCTATTCAACGAATATTTATAAAGCATTTGCTATGTGTATGAGGCTCTGTTCTAGGTGCTAAGGGTGTAGCTATGAACACAACAGACCATAGTCCTGGCTTTCAAAACACATAAGTAACTAAAGACAAGAAGTGAATAAATTGCGTGACCATATAACAAAGATAATGAATAAATGTAATAAAAAATAAAGGGTATGGTAAGTTAGAAGATGATGAGGGCTGGGGGAAGGTAGAGGAGTATGACAGTGTTGGGGGTACCATGGTGGTTACAATTCAATTTAATTTTTAAAAGATTTTATTTATTTGAGAGAGAGAGAGAGAGCGCACATCACACAAGTAGGGGTGGGGCAGAGGGAGAGGGAGAAACAGACTTCTCACTGAGCAGAGAGCCCAACGCAGGGCTGGACCCCAGGACCACAGGATCATGACCTGAGCCAAAGGCAGACACTTAACCAACTGAGCCACCAAGGCATCCCAGTTACAATTTTAAATAGAATAATCAATGTAGGCCTCAGTGAGAAGGTGATATTTATTTATTTATTTATTTATTTTAAAAAAGATTTTATTTATTTATTTGACAAAGAAAGATACAGCAAGAGAGGGAACATAGCAGGGGGAGTGGGAGAGGGAGAAGCAGGCTTCTTGCCAAACAAGGACCCTGATGTGGGACTTCATCACAGGACCCTGGGATCATGGCTAAAGCAGAAGGTGACATTTAATAACCGAGCTACCCAGGCACCCTGAAAACGTGATATTCATTCATTCATTCATTCATTCATTTTATTTATTTATTTATTTTTAAAAAATATTTTATTTATTTGACAGGCAGAGATCACAAGTCGGCAGAGAGGCAGGCAGAGAGAGAGGAGGAAGCAGGCTTCCTGGCGAGCAGAGAGCCCGATGCAGGGCTCGATCCCAGGACCCTGAGATCATGACCTGGGCCGAAGGCAGAGGTTTAACCCACTGAGCCACGCAGGTGCCCCGAGAACGTGATATTTAAACAAAGCTTTGCAGGAGGTGAGGACGAACCATTTGGATATCTGGGGAAGGAGCATTCCAGGTATGAGAATAGAACAAAGGCCCTGAGTTGAATGTATGTGCATGTTTGAGGAGCAGCAAGGAGGCTGCTATGGTAGGAGTAGATTGAGGGACACAAAAGAGGTGCCTGAAGAGATTATGGGAGGCCTGGCAGGTGGGTGTGATGGATGATGGACTCTGGCTTTTACCATGGAAGAAATGGGGTACCTTTGGGGGTTTTGGAGCAGAAGAGACATAGTCTGACTTAGAAACTGACTTTCAAAGGTGTCATCTCAGTGCTGCTCAGACACACTCTACTAAGAGAGAGGAATGGGAATTCTACCTCTAAACCTATGGGTCTCTGGGGAGGCCATGGACAACGTGGGGCTCCCTTAGAGCAGCCCCTCCTTTGCTTACTCTTTCCTTTTACAGAATCCTTGTCAGCCCTCAGCAGCAAGGCATGATCAGATGCTTATGGGTTGTAAAGACTCCCATTCTGGATCAGGCTGGGCCCCTGGGGCAGCCACAGGCATAGATGGGGAGTGTCCAGGTAACCCAGTAGAGCTCCTGGATGGGAAGCAGATGGGGGGGGTGACAATTTATCATAAAGAATATGGCTGCAGAGCTGAGACTGCTCATTACCCTTGCAGTATCTTTCCCTTTCTTTGTAAACAGAACCCTCGTTTTCTCAGGTGTCCAACTTCCCTTGCAGCCAGAGTGTGTAGTTACAAGCAAAAGTCACAGAATGGGGTTCCAGGAAATCTTTGGAAAGAGGGCTGACTCTTCTGGGAGGAGTGTCTTGTTACCCCTTCCCATTCCATTTCCTGCCAGTGACCAGAAGCCCAGCAGCTGTCTTGTGACCTTGAGGATGTAAGCCGAGAGAGCAGGATGGCAGAAATGTAGGCGTCTGTGTTCATGGGCCCCCTTGCCATCACTGTGCTTCACTTGGTCTTACTTATATGAAAGAAGGTACCTCCAATTTTTTAAGTCACTGTTTTCCGTAGGGGAATGGAAGTCCTCGCTGAAACAGAAAGTGACTAGGAGTCTCTGACCCCCCTGAACATGAACACTGATGTAGAAATAACAAAGAAATGAATCTGAGTCTTATATCTGAGAGGAATTCTCTGAATGATTTTGGCCAAGTTATTTAATAATAGTGGTAACTGTTACCATTAATTATGTAGTCACTTACTGTGCTAAGTGTTTTATTTCCTTCATGATCCCATGTGAGCATCAGAAAACATCATATGAGGTGAGTTTTATTATATGCATTTTAAGGATGAGAATAGATTCATAGAGATTAGGTTAGAGATTATAGAGCAAACATGTGTAAAGTGGGGGTTGCAACCAAGTCCGGAGCCCTTGTTCTTCACTACCGTGCAGTACTCTTACTTATTTTCTTTGGGTCTTAGTTTTCTCATCTGTACAGTGAGTTGCAGGACTAGATGTTCTTTGAAGCCCTTTTTCGTCTCTGAAACTCTCTGGCATTCTCAGTCTTGTGTCTGACTTGACCTTGACGCCACTGCTGCGTCTTCCCATTCTCCACATTTCCAAGTGAAACCTGCATCAAAGATGCTGTAATCTGAGCTTTTGTCTGCTCCCTCCGCCTTGAGAAGAGCGTCTCTTTGGGCAGTCTGAGTAGGTAGCCCCAGCCAGGGGCCCCAGAGGGTGTTCAGAGGAGGTTCTGCAGGGGCCGCCTGCCTCAGCCGGCTGGAGAACTTTCTGTCAGCCCCTGAGCCGGCTCACTCCGTCGGGAAGAGGGTTCGTGGTGGTGCATCTCTGCACTGCCAGACGATCTGTCTGTTCTGATGATCAAGGAGGGACTTGGTGAGAGCAGCAGCTGAGGGCCCTCCCCGGTGATAAAACTTGCCAGGGGCTCTCAGGAGAGGTGGGCTGCTGGCTAAACGGGAAGAACAAGCCCGTGCTGTGTAAATACATTTACAGGACGGAGCCGTGCTTTGGCCCTCGGGGGCCCATTTCCTGAGCGGTGTGGCAGGAGCTGTCTTCCTCGGAACAATTGACAGGGCCAGTGGGGAAAGCTAAACAGATCTTGATTTCTTTCTTTGCCTCGGCGCATTTACCTAATGAGCCAAAGGAACAGGCCTGGAGAGGTGCCTTAACTGAAGACCACAGGTGGCCTTGGAGCAGAAAACTCGCTCATGTTGCAGTGTGGGAAAATTTCACGCCTCTTTCTTCACATTCCAGTTCTTCTTGGTCCAGGTCCTGTAGGACCTTCATTTTCCTTCAGGGCCAGACAGGAAAGTCTCTTTGTGTCTTGCCTGGATTCCTGGTGTTTCGCTGCTGCAGTTAAGGAGACCTGCCCCTGGCTCATCTGGAAGGTGCTACAAGGGGGTGTGGGTGGGTGAGGTTGGTGGGTCAGAGATGGTATCTCTGTATCTAACCATACGGGCATGGTGGCAACTCTCTTCGCTTGGACCAGGCCCTTGGCTTTAGATAATGGGATTCTGGAATTCTTTCTGGGTACAGCTCAGTTGCCAGGAAGCTCTCAGCAAGTCACAAAGGGAGAATGTGACCTCTTTGCAATGGATGTGGAGGGCACTCGGTCAGGCCAGAATACTGAAGTGTTTCAGACTCAGTGTGTCTGGGATGTGCAGAAAACATCCTTCCATTTAGCCTAGAGGAAAAAGGGAATCCAGGACCTGCACTGGAGCCTGAGGGTCTCAGGTTCGTTCTTGCCTCCTCTTGGGTCAAGGGCGGTGCTTTGTTCTTGTTACACTGCCTGGAGACTGGGCTGGGGTCTCTTCTCCCGGGTGGGTCTGCTATTCCCGGTTCTTTGGCATCTCCCTTTCCAGGGTGGGCTCTTGGTAAGGACTTGCTGATGTGGGCGAATGGAGCTCTCAGCAAATCTACGTAAACAGCTGGGAAGAACCTGCTGCTTGGCAGGGGTGGGAGTTGGGGAGGCATGGGTTGTAGTTTGGTTGTTGAACTGCTTTTTCTGAGGTGAGTAGTCCTGTCATCCTTCCAACTGGTATCCTGGGGTGGAAGAATTCCTGGTGCTGAGGCATATTAGAGGGCAGATTCCTGCCCTCCAAGGGCAGTAGCAGAGGCTCCAGCTTTTGAGTCATTCCAATTGAGTCATTGATTGGGGCAATTCCTGAAGATGAGTTTGGAGATGCATTCTCCGTACCAGTCTCCCTAGAGATGAGGCGCCTGACCCACTGGGCTGTTCCTACACTGCATTTCTACAACTCATCAGTTTGGTCTCTAGGGGAAAGAAGCCAGATAGGTGGAAGGCCTTGAACTGTGCCCCTTGGGGTAGCTACTGCTGTAGTTTTAGCATCTTCATTCACAGCTTTCAAGTGTTCCACCTCTGACCACCCCGCTTCTCTTTCATCTCTCAGCCCAAGGACAGCTGGTGGGCAAAGCTGCAGGGCCATCATTCCCTGTGGGGATTCTTTCCTATTAGTTAGTGCCGGAGGCGCTTGGAAAAGGATGGGTTTTGCTTCAAACTGCAAGCCCAGCCTAGATCTCCTCTAGCTCAAAGGTTCAAAAAGCAGAAGGATTATAACTGGTGACTTGGTAAGGGGGTTTTCTGTGAGAATATTGAAGCTGTCCAGGGAGGAAGTCAACATGTGCCCAGGGTGGAGAGAACACATTTCTAATAGTGTTGACAAATGAAGCGGCATGTCCTTCTCCCCACCCTACCCTTCCCCAGCCATAGAAGCAGCATCTTGCAGATCTCCCCTATAGAAACAGGCTGGGTCTGAGGTCCTGCCCTCAGGATGCTCCAGAACTTACACTTACATAGCATTGGATTCCTATCCCAATTTTCCACTGAACAACAGAGGAAGGAGGAATCTCAATAATCATCTGTTTTTAACATTTTTTTAAACAGATAACTGAGTCCCAGTAGGAATAATAATAATAATAATAACAATAATGGCAGCAGTAAATGCCTTTACATTGCTCACCATGTGCCCATTACTATTCTAAGCACTTCCTCATTTTATCCTCCTAGAACTCTGCAAGGTAGATACTATCATCTACATGTTAAAGATGAGGCAACAGAGGCTGAGTAACTTGCATCTGTGGCTTGCATCTGTGGCTCAGATTACATAGATTGTTTTCCAGTTTTATTGAGAAATAATTGGCACACCTCACTGTATAACTTGGAGGGGTATAGCATGATGGTTTGATTTGGATATATTACAAAATGATTACCACATTAGATTGAGTTACCATCCATCATTTCATATGGATACAATAAAAAGAAAATAAAAAAAAGATTCTCCTTGTGATTAGAACTCTCAGGATCTACTTTTTAAATAACTTTCTTGCATACCACACTGCGGTGTTAGCTGTAGTCACTATGTGGTACATCACATCCCCAGTACTTACTTACCCGGTCGCTAAAATTTTGTACCTTTGGATCAACTTCCTTCAGTTTCCCACCTTCTACTTCTCTTAACCACAAATATGACCCCTTTTTCTATCTGTTTGTTTTTTTAGGACAAAATTTTAGATTCTACATATAAGAGAGATCATTCAGTATTTGTCTTTTTCTGTCTGACTTATCTCACTTAGTGTAATACCTTCAAGGTCCACCCATGTTGTTGCAAATGGTAGGATTTCCTCTTTTTAAAAGACTGAATAAAATTCCAGTGTATGTATACCACAACTTCTTATCCATTTATCCTTTGATGGACATTTAGATTGTTTCCATGTGTTAGTGATTATGAGTCATGCTGCAGGGGACATGGGTGTGCAGATATTTTTTTGAATTAGTGTTTCTGTTTTCATTGGACATATTTCCAGAAATGGAGTTGCTAGATCATGTTAAAGTTCTCTTTTTAATTTTTTATTAATTATTTTTATTAACATATAATGTATTATATACCCCAGGGGTACAGGTCTGTGAATCATTAGGCTTACACACTTCACAGCCTTCACCATATCACATACCCTCCCCAATGGCCATAATCCAACCATCCTCTCCACACTTCCCTGCCCCCAGCAACCCTCAGTTTGTTTTGTGAGATTAAGAGTCTCTTATGGTTTGTCTCCCTCCCGATCCCATCTTGTTTCATTTTTTTCTTCCCTACCCCTCTAACCTCCCACTCTGCCTCTCAAATTCCTCATATCAGGGAGATTATATGATAATTGTCTTTCTCTGATTGACTTACTTCGCTCAGCATAATACCCTCTAGTTCCAAACACATCGTTGCAAATGGCAAGATTTCATTTCTTTTGATGGCTGCATAGTATTCCATTGTGTGTGTGTGTGTGTGTGTGTGTGTGTGTGTATCCCACATCTTGTTTATCCATTCATCTTTTGATGGACATCTAGGTTCTTTTCAAAGTTTGGCTATTGTGGACATTGCTGCTGTAAACATTTGGGTACACGTGCCCCTTCGGATCACTACATTTGTATCTTTAGGGTAAATACCCAGTAGTCCGATTGCTGGGTTGTAGGGTAGCTCTATTTTCAACTTTTTAAAGAACTTCTTTGCTGTTTTCCAGAGTGGCTTCACCAGCTTACATTCCCACCAACAGTGTAGGAGGGTTCCCCTTTCTCTTCATTCTCTCCAACATCTGTTGTTTCCTGACTTACTAATTTTAGCCATTCTGACTAGTGTGGGGTGGTATCTCATTGTGGTTTTGATTTCTATTTCCCTGATGCTGAGTGATGTTGAGCATTTTTTCATGTGTCTGTTGACCATTTGGGTGTCTTCTTTGCAGAAATGTCTGTTCATGTCCTCTTCCCATTTCTTGATTGGATTATTTGTTCTTTGGGTGTTGAGTTTGGTAAGTTCTTTATAGATTTTGGGTACTAGCCCTTTATATGATATGTCATTTGCAAATATCTTCTCCCATTCTATCAGTTGTCTTTTGGTTTTGTTGACTGTTTCCTTTGCTGTACAGAAGCCTTTGATCTTGATGAAGTCCCAATAGTTCATTTTTGCCCTTGCATACCTTGCCTTTGGCAATGTTTCTAGGAAGAAGTTGCTGTGCCTGAGGTTGAAGAGGTTGCTGCCTGTGTTCTCCTCTAGGATTTTGATGGATTCTTGTCTCACATTGAGGTCTTTCATCATTTTGAGTCTAATTTTTAATGACTGCTTCAATCTCCTTACTGGTTTTGGGTTTGTTCAGGTTTTCTATTTCTTCCTGGTTCAGTTTTGGTGGTTTTTATGTCTCTAGGAATGCATCTATTTCTTCCAGATTGTCAAATTTGCTGGTGTATAGTTGCTCATAATATGTTCTTATAATTGTTTGCATTTCTTTGGTGTTGGTTGTGATTTCTCCTCTATCATTCATGATTTTATTAATTTGGGTCCTTTCTCTTTTCTTTTTTGTAAGTCTGGCCAGGGGTTTATCAATCTTATTAATTCTTTCAAAGAACCAGCTCCTAGTTTCGTTGATTTGTTCTACTGTTCTTTTGGTTTCTATCTCATTGATTTCTGCTCTGATCTTTATTATTTCTCCTCTCCTGCTGGGTTTAGGCTTTCTTTGCTGCTCTTTCTGCAGCTCCTTTAGGCATAGGCTTAGGTTGTGTACTTGAGACCTTTCTTGTTTCTTGAGAAAGGTTTGTATGGCTATATACTTTCCTCTCAGGACCACCTTTGCTGTGTCCCACAGATTTTCAACAGGTATGTTTTCATTATTATTTGTTTCCATGAACTTTTTCAATTCTTCTTTAATTTCCTGGTTGACCCATTCATTCTTTAGTAGGATGCTCTTTAGTCTCCATGTATTTGAGTTCTTTCCAACTTTCCTCTTGTGGTTGAGTTCTAGCTTCAGAGCATTGTGATCTGAAAATATGCAGGGAATGATCCCAATCTTTTGGTACAGGTTGAGACCTGATTTGTGACCCAGGATGTGATCTATTTTGGAGAATGTTCCATATGCACTAGAGAAGAATGTGTATTCTGTTATGTTGGGATGGAATGATCTGAATGTGTCTGTGATGTCCATCTGGTCCAGTGTGTCATTTAAGACCTTTATTTCCTTGTTGATCTTTTGTTTGGATGATCCATCCATTTCAGTGAGGGGGTGTTAAAGTCCGCTACTATCATTGTATTATTGTTGATGTGTTTCTTTGATTTTGTTATTAATTGGTTTATATAGTTAACTGCTCCCATGTTAGGGACATAGATATTTAAAATGATTAGATCTTGGGGCACCTGGGTGGCTCAGTGGGTTAAAGCCTCTGCCTTCAGCTCAGGTCATGATCCTGGGGTCCTGGGATCGAGCCCCACATCAGACTCTCTCTCTCTCTGCTTAGAGGACCCCTTTCAATATTTGCTGTAGGGCTGGTTTGGTGTTTGCAAATTCTTTCAATTTTTGTTTGTCCTGGAAGCTTTTTATCTCTCTCTTCTATTTTCAGTGATAGCCTAGCTGGATATAGTATTCTCGGATGCATATTTTTTCCTCATTTAGTGCTCTGAATATATCATGCCAGTTCTTTCTGGCCTGCCAGGTCTCTGTGGATAAGTCTGCTGCCAATGTAATATTTCTGCCATTGTATTTACAGACTTTTTATCCTCAGCTGCTTTCAGGATTTTCCCTTTGTCACTAAGACTAGTAAGTTTTACTATTAGATGATGGGGTGTGGACCTATTTTTATTGATTTTGAAGGGGGTTCTCTGTGCCTCCTGGATTTTGGTGCTTGTTCCCTTTGCTGTATTAGGGAAATTATCTATTATAATTTGCTCCAATATACCTTCTGCCCTTCTCTCTCTTTCTTTTTCTGGAATCCCAGTTATTCTAATATTGTTTCATCTTATGCTATCACCTCTCTCTCAAATTCTCCCCTCGTGGTCCAGTAGTTGTTTGTCTCTCTTTTGCTCAGCTTCTTTATTCCCCATCATTTGGTTTCTATATCACTAATTCTTCTGTCTCATTTATCCTAACAGTAAGAGCCTCCATTCTTGATTGCACCTCATTAATAGCTTTTTAAATTTCAACTGGGTTAGATTTTAGTTCTTTTATTTCTCCAGAAAGGGATTTTATTTCTCCAGACAGGGTTTCTCTAATATCCTCTATGCCTTTTTCGGGCCCAGCTAGCACCTTGAGAGTCATCATTCTGAACTCTCCATATTACCAATGTCTGTATTGATTGGGTCCCTAGCCATTGGTACTGCCTCTTGTTCTTCTTCTTCTTCTTCTTTTTTTTTTTTTTTTGTGGTGAGTTTTTCCACCTTGTCATTTTATCCAAATAAGAATATTTGAATGAGAGAATAAAATACTAAAAGCATGGCAAAGACCCCAGAAAAATGTACACTAACCAAATCAGAAGAGACCCCAAACTGGGGGGGAAAAGAAACAGGGTAAAAAGAAAAAAAATATATATATATATATATATTAGACTGGTGAATAGAACAGAGACACCCACTTGATTTTGGGTGTAATTTGGTCTTTTAGAAGAAACTATGTCCCCAAATTTTAAAGAAAGAGAAATATATATATATATATATATATATATATATGTTAAATACGATGAAGGGTTGGAATATGACTCTAAAGATTAAAATTTAAAAAAAAATTCTAGAAAAGGAATTGATAAGAAAGAAGAAGAAGGAAAAAAAGGGAGAGAATATGTTCAGGCTGGAGACTAAAGCCCTGTACTAGATTTAGGGTATCTTTTGATCTATTAGAAGAAATTATATCCCAAAATTTTTTTTAGGGAAAAAACCCCTTATTTGTATACAAAAAATAAGGTTAAATACAATGAAGGATAAAATATGACTATAATAATGAAGGTTTAAAAAGATTTTTTTTTAGAAAGGTATTGTTAAGATAAACTAGTTAAAAAACATTAAAAAGGGAAAGAGGAAAAATTCAAAAACTTAGAATAAGAAAAAAAATAAAGTAAAGAAATTTAATTTAACTTTGCAAGACTAAAGGATCATGGGGAAAAAGCCATGAATTCCATGAATTCCATGCATTGCTTTCCCCTATCTCAGGAGTTCCAATTCTCCTTGATGGGTGAGCTTGGTTTTGACTGGATGTTCTCACTGATCTTCTGGGGGGTGGACCTGTTTTAGTGATTCTCAAATGTTTTTGCCCAAGGTGGAATTGTACCACCCTTGCCAGGGGCCAAGCTAAGTAATCTTCTTGGGTTCGCTCTTGGGAGCTTTTGTTCCCTGAAGGCTTTCTGTAGAGCTCTGGAGGACGGGAATGAAAATGGCGGCCTCACAGACTCCACCTGGAGGAGCCGAGAGCTCGGACCCTACTCCTTAGTGCCCTCAGATAAAAAGGGGTCAGTCAGTCCTGTCTTCTTGGTCTCTGGCCACACTCTGGGCTCAACCGACCTGTGACTGAGCATTTCTGTCTCTGACCCACATCCCCAGTTGGAGTCTCCAAACCCAGCAGATTCCTGCTGCTCTGCTCTTCCAGTGGAGGGAGGTGGGTATCCCCGGATCTGCCACTTGTGGGGTCCCTCCTTGAAGAGCAGGTGTTGACTGTGCCACGGATCACAGTTTAAGGTAACCCCGAGCTGAGAGCTCACTCCTTGGCTCTGTCTCTGTAGTGGCTTCCCCGCTCTGATACCTTCAAGCTCTGCTACACTCAGACACCCCTGATCCTTCTGTGACCCTGCGGGACCTGAAACCAGACTGTCTCTGTGAGCCGCCCCCCCCCCCCCCCAGCCCTTAGCCTCTAGAGTGACGTCCCTCCATGCAGCAGACTTCTAAAAGCTTGGATTTTGTGCTTCGTTGCTCCACCGCTTGCTGGGAGCCGGCCCCTCCCTCCATGGTCTATCTTCTGTTCACTTTGGATTCACTTCTCTGCACGTCCTGCCTTTCAGAAAGTGGTCGATTTTCTGTTCCTAGAATTGCTGCTCTTCTTCTCTTTGATCTCCTGTTGAGTTTGTAGGTGTTTGGAATGGTTTGATAACTATCTAGCTGAACTTCTGTGACCTGATATCATTTCAGTCCGCTACTCCTCCACCATCTTGCCTCCTTACCCTCTTTTTAATTTTTTGAGGACCCTCCATTGGTAGTGGCTATGCCAATTTATATTCCCACCAACTGTGTACAAGCGTTCTCTTTTTTCCCACATCCAACACCAGCAATTTTATGTGTGACTTGTGTTTGTGGATAGCACTATTCTATATCATCAGTTGTTAGCTGGAAAGCAAAACCTGAGAGCTCCAGTGCTGTTGAGGCTGCATCCCCAGCCCAGTCCCAGTGACTGCAGTACCTTGTGAAGAGGGCCTCTTGCCTGTATGTGGCCTTGCCTACATCTGTGACTCACATCCCTGCTCTGATGATAAGCTGGAAGCTTCCACTGTCACCTCCGGGATAACATCATTAGGAGAAGAGCAAACCATCAGACTCTATAGAGGAATGAGGAGGTGTGAGCCCCACAGATCCACGTTTAACTCTGGCTTTATTACCTATTAGCTCTGCTATTTAAACTTTGAGCTTTACTTTCTTTGTCTGGGGAATGGGAATAATAACAGCTGCACCTCTAAGGTAGGGGCATAAATGAGATGTTGGATATAAAGCACTTAAACAGTAAGGTTCCACTGAATCCACTGGTCCTTTTCTTTCCAGCCCTGATTTTCAGAGGATGGCTTTCTCTACCACTTGATATATCACATTCCAAATCTAAAATTGAGAAAACATGAGGGAAAATACTCCCTGCTGCTTTTTCACTTTCTAATTTCCTTGGTAGCTTGGGACAAGTCTGCACCTCAGTTTCTCTCTCTGTGAAGAATGTGAGGTCCCTGGAGGACAGACCCTGCCCATGCTGGTGATAGTTGGAACTCTGATGCCAACTGGTGGTATTCAGCGTAGGTGGGAGAAGACTGCACAGGGGTAACTTCTGGGTTATTGTCTTCCCTTCCTTTCCCTCTCATGGAACTCAGGTGGCTCTGCCACCAGCTCAGGCCTGGCTCAGACACAGGGTGTGAATCTGGGACCCCGGGAAGGTGCTAACTCTCTTGGGCTTCAGAGTGGCCTGAGGTAGGGCTGTGTCCAGTGGATGTGTCTGGGGAGAATAGGGTGAATTAGCATTCACCATGGGTTGTCATTTGGAATCTCTGTGTGTATGTGTGTTTGTGAGCCCCAGGTTAGGTCTAGTTTTCTTTCTTTTTTTTTTTTTAATATTTTATTTACTTGACAGAGAGAGACAGGGAGAGAGGGAATACAAGCCAGGGGAGTGGGAGAGGGAGAAGCAATCTTTCCACTGAGCAGGGAGCTCGATGTGGTACTCAATCCCAGGACCTTGGGATCATGACCCGAGCCAAAGACAGATGCTTAATGACTGAGCCACCCAGGCACCCTAGGTCTAGTTTTCTTAAAGGTCTCTATGCTATGATTTTAGGAACCCCATTATGTGGGGGAGTGAAGTCATGTCAGGAAAACACAATAGGAGCGCACAGTTATTCAACAGCAAATATGCACTCAAATACTGAGCCTAAAACTTGTTACTTGGATGAGTGTGGATAAGTCATCCAATTTCTCTGAGCCTGTATCTTACCTTTATAAGGAAATAATACTTCAAATAGTAGTTGTATGGTAAATGACAAAGTGTATTGAAGTACACATTGAAAATGCACATTGTTGAGTCATTTAATGTCAGTGAGTAACATGGAGCCCTGTCTTTTGGTTCTGGTGCAATAATGGCAGGAAGATTTTCTCTTCCTTCTTGTCAGGAACCCTGTATCTGTTCACACGAACATGGGCAGAAGCAGCCCACTGAAGGAAAAGTGAAATGCCAAACACTTGGCTAACCTCTTCCCTTCTGAAGTTCATACTTTGCCCTGGCCACTGCCTGTCTGCTGGTCTGAATCACAAACACAAGAGAAACAAAATCATTTCCTTTATAGAACTCTGTAGGTAAAAATCAGCAAGTGTAAGGACAATTTGGGACTAATTTCAGTCCCTGTATGGTTTTGAGCAAATAAATGACTCACAATATGCCCTTGGCCAATCCATGTACCCTCTTGGGGTGTCTGCTTCCTCTTTAATAAAATAGGATGTGTAATCCTTGTTTCTCCTTCATTTTACAAGCATGTAACAAGGATGAATCCAATAATGGCTGCAGAATCCTTTGAGGTCCTTGGAGAAATAGTTGCTATATAAATGCAAAGTGTGATGTCCATTTCTATTACATTGTGTTTTGCAAATAAATATGTAGGCCTACATCACATCCATGTCAATGCTGGTCTGGCTAGCTATTTACCATGTGCATTTCTTCAGTCAAATAATCATATCCATACATTATTCCTTGACAGTATAACTCCAAATCTATAAAGTATGAGATTATTATTATTATTATATCTCTCTTTTGGAAGCCCACTGTTCTGCCTCATGTTAGCTTCTGGTGTTTCTGACAGATCAGTCATTGATGATGTGTACATGGTGGTAGTAGTGGGGACTTCTTAGTATCTTCAAGCACCTGAATCCAGACCAGTGAGGGTTTCATGCTCATTGTCCTTCTCATTCCCTTTTACCTGACCTTAGTCAAGTTATTCAGAAGAAGCTCTGTCCCTCATTTGAAAAATGGCTTGCTTGTCCCATCCTTAAAACTTTTACCAGGTAGCTCCCTGATTCAGGAGATAAAATAACAGGTTGTGGAATGCACTTTGATTCATATAACACTTTAGAGGCCATCAGATGTCGTCAGTTATCTCAGTAAAAGTGACTCTGTGAGGCCCCAGTAATCAAGCCTGAAGATGTGTGAGGTAGTAATTTCCTAAACATTGTTTTAAAGCATCAGAACTCACACTGGGGTGAATCACAACTCTTCAGGGCTGATTTTTTTCTTTTTTTAATAAAAATACACAGAAATTTGGCCCATGGGAGAAAAGTAAGTATTGATCTTCAATTGAAGGGGAAATATTTCTGTGTTTAAGAAGTCTCCTGGGTCTTGTAGTCAGATGTAGACAGTTGGGGTCCTTTGGGCATGTGTCTCCTGGGGTCACCTATTTCTACTACTTATCGACCCTTCCCTGAAAAGCCTTTTGAGACTGGATAAATATTCACAAAATCCCTGGGAGCTGAAGAATTGGACTGACTTCTACCTTTACAGAAAGCATAAAGGAAATTCTAGTTCACTCTTATGCTGAAAGGCTTGAACCCCAAGGGTCCTGTTACCCAATCCACTGTCAGATCAGCTCAACTAAATGTTGTCATACTTTGGGTAAACCTCTGACCCTTCAAAATTCAAAGTCTTCTTTACTGAATCCTCTTCTTCCTCTCCCTTCCCTTTTTAAATGTATTTATTTTTACCAAATAAACTCTTTGCCCAACATGGGGCTCGAACTCACAACTCTGAGATCAAGAGTCGCATGTCCACTGACTGAGCCAGCCAGGCACTCCACTCCTTCTACCTTTTAGATGTAGGTTTTTGTCCCAGATTTTCTTCCTTCTTCAAACCAGCCTCTTTGAGTGGGCTTATTTGCTCCCATATCAGTTACTACCATGTGTATTTTTCTAATTTATTTTTCTTTCCTTAGCTCCAGATCCATACTTCTAACTGCCTGTTGCATATCTTCGTCTGTCCTAAAGGGGCCTTAGACTCTGAATGTCTAAAATCAGACTCACCATCTTCTCTTTTACATCAGCTCCAGTTCCTACATTCATTCCATTGGTTTGTGGCAAATAGTAAACAAACTAAGCCAGAAACATAGGAGTCATTTTATATTACTGTTTTCCATCCAGTTTTGAGTTACACTGATTTCTTTCAAATCCTTTTTTTCCACCCTCTCCATTGGTCTCGGAAGAATTCAAACTCTCGAAACTTCTTACTTGGACTCTGTAATCACATTATATCCATTTCGGATCTCACTGCCACCTCCTCTCCTCAGTGCACCTTTAAAAATCTTTTTAAGATGAACCTGATCATTGGATCATGGACTTTATAACAGTTTTTAAAGATTTATTTATTTTAGAGAGAGACAGAGAGAGAGAGAAGGAGAAGGAGAGGCAAAGAGAACTTAAGCAGACTCCGAGCTGAGCACAGAGCCCTACACAGGGCTCGATCCTATGACCTTGATATCAAGACCTGAGCTGAAGCCAAGAGTTGGCTGCTTAACTGACTGCATCACACAGGTGCCCCAGTGGTTCCACAGTATCTTTAAGGATATAGTTCCTTCAGTGTTGTGTCCTTTGTTTCCTATTTCTTCAACTTGACCATGAGGTCCCTAAGGACCAAGACTCTGTTATGCTGCTTGCATAACTCAGATTTCAGTACCAAATGGGCATTAAACAAATGTTCAGTAATCAAAGGGTCTAGCACAAATTATCATGACAAAAGCCTCCGGGCGCTGTCCATGGTGTTTGTTCCTGATGCTTTTACCCTCACCCTTACCTGCTCTCAGGGTCAGGCGCAGAATTCTGTTTGATGCGCATGTGTACTCTTTAGCTCTGTGTAGTAAAAATCCTGTATTTTCTGGGGCGCCTGGGTGACTCAGTTGGTTAAATGGCTGCCTTCGGCTCAGGTCATGATCCCAGGGTCCTGGGATCGAGTCCTGTGTTGGGCTCCTTGCTCGACGGGAAGCCTGCTTCTCTCTCTCTCTCTCTCACACTGCTTCTGTTCCCTCTCTCACTGTCTCTCTCTCTGACAAATAAATAAAACCTTAAAAAAAAAACCCATATTTTCTAACCCCTGACTCCCTGCTCACATCCCCAAATCCTGTGAGTCTTCTTGGAAAAGAAGTCATATGTTCTGTTCTGGGTATCAAAGGACAGAGTCAGCAGAGTGAAGGCAACCTGTGAAATGGGAAAAAAATATTTGTGAATCATATATCTGATAGGGGGTTAATGTCCAGAATATGTAAAGAACCCCTACAGCTCAACAATAACAACAGCAACAAAAACAGTAACAGCAATGAAAACAACTTGACTGAAGAATGAGCAAAAGACTCAAACAGATATTTCTCCAAAGAATTTATGCAAATGGCTAATAAGCACACAAAAAGATGCTCAGTGTCACTAATCATTAGGAAAATGCAACTCAAAACCACAGATACCACCTTCTACCAATTTGGATAGCTGCTATATAATAAAAGAAGAAACAGCAGAAAATGATAGGTTTTGGTGAGAATGTTGAGAAATTAGAAGATTTGGACATTATTGGTGGGAATGTAAAACTCTGCAACCACTTTAAAAACAGTATGGTGGTTGCTCAAAAGTGTCCAGAAGTGGAGTTATTCGATCATATGGTAATCCTGTTTTTAATTATTTGCATTCTATATTCAAAGCAGCATTATGCACAATAGCCAAAAGGCTGGAGCAACTTAAGTGTCCATCAGTGGGTAGATGAACAAACAAAATATGATATATCCATAAATGGAATATTTTTCAGCCATAAAAAGGAAGGAAATTCTGGTACCTGTTACAACATGGGTCAACTTTGAGGATATTATGGTATAAATGATGGAAAGCCAGTAACAAAAGATAAATACTGTATGATTCCATTTATAGGAAGTATGTAGGATAGTCAACTAAAAATAGATATAGAATATGAACAGAAAGTAGAAAGGTGGTTGCCAGAGACCAGGGATGGGAGGAATGGGAAGTTATTGTTTAGTGGGTGCAGAGTTTCAGTTTTATAAGATGAGAGTTATGGGGCTGGATAATGGTGCTGGTTGACAAGGATGTGAATATATTTAATATCTTTGAGCTATACACTTAAAAATGAGTAAGACGGTAAATTTTATGTTATGTGTATTTTACCACAATTTAAAAAATGTTAAGAAAGAAAAAAAAAAAGACTTATGTTCTGGTGGAAGAGTAATGAACCAGAATTTAGAGCCTTGTTTTCAAATACAGATTTTGCTTTCAACCAGCTCTGCACCTAAGATTCATACTTACAAGATGAAGGAATTGGGTTAGGTGATCTCTCAGGGCCTTGTGCCCCCTCAAGTTCTAGGAATTGGAACACTGATCACTGGCCTTAGGGAGAGCCAGATGGAGGGTCATGAGAACTTCCTGGGAAAATGGCCCTTCGCATATGGGGATGGGTCATCCTTGCATACAAGAGATAGCTTACATTTCCTTGTGTAGGCCAGCACCACTCCATTCTCTGTCCTATCAGATGAGCCAGAGAACCAGGACATGGTGCCCCACACACGGGGATTGACGAAGATGATAGCCCCAGCATTCAGTTTGCCAACTCAGCTTTTTTATTCCCAGATCACATCTTCCTAGGTCACTGTTAATCTTTTACCTGTTTCTGATTCTAAAATTTATGTGGAAATGCAAAGAATTTATTAGAGCTCCCCTCCTCCAAAAAACTGCACAAACTTGGGAAAAAAGAAAAAATTGAAGGAGTTACAGTGCCTGAGTTTGGGACTTACTAAACAACTTTATTGGTGAAAATCTGGATATCCATAACAATGTGATAGAGTCCAGAGAGAATTGATCACATACATGACCAATTTTTTTTTTTTTCAGTAAGTTATGGTCCGTGGCTGTACATTCTTTCCTGCTTGGTGAAGCCATGAGAATTGAAGCTCAGGTTCACTTCGTTAGCAAAAGTACTCACACAGAAGCCAGTTTCAGGGCTCCAGCTTCCTCTCTGGTTTCTGCTTTGACCTACAACTTGGATGTTCCCCTCTAGCTCTGTAAACTCACCGGTACACTTAAAAAATATTTAACAATATTCTGTCCAGGCAGTTTTTGTTGTTTTCTGTGGGACAGTTGGCCAGGATACCTAAACTGCCATTCTGTCAGAAATGGAGGTTACATATTGTATTCTCTAAACATAAATGTTAAAATTCCATATGGACCATTCTGATGCTTGTCTTTTTATTCACAGTAAACTTTAAAATATAGCCACCTTGATGCATATGATTCTAATTTGTTCCTTTACTGCTGTGTAGCGTTCTGTTGAATGATACATCGTATTTTATTTGGTCATTTACCAATGGATGTTTAAGTTGTTTCCAAATTCTGATTTTCTTAAGCAATATTGTAATAAATATCCATGGATATGTCTTTTGCCATATATGTTTCTTTAGAGTAAATACCAAGGAGAATATTGTTAAGGTCATTATTACGTACATTTAAAAATTTGAATGGATATTGCCAAATTGCTCTTTGAAGTGGTTGTGCTAACTCGTGTTTTTAGAGTCTTCATTTTCCAATTCAACTTTCTAAGATATGAGATTTTGTTAAACCTAGTATGATTCCATAGAGCAAATGCTTTTTCTTTGGGCTGCTATAAAGACCACCGGAGGGGTGCCTGACTGGCTAGGTCAGAAGAGCATGTGACTCTTGGTTTTGGGGTCGTGAGTTTGAGTCCCACACTAGGTGTAGAGATTACTTAGATAAATAAGACTAAAAAAAAGAAAAAGACCACTGGATTGGCTCTTAACTTGGTCAGGTGCCTGTCCCTGTTCGAGTCATGGATGGGATGTGGAGGGTGGGGTCAGGTGTTCTGAAACTCAGTCAGGGGCTGGCACAGACAGGTCTGAGCCAGGTTTCCCTTAGAAGTGGCATGACAGTGGTGCCTGGGTGGCTCAGTGGGTTAAGCTTCTGCCTTCGGCTCAGATCATGATCCCAGAGTCCTGGAATCGAGTCCTGCATCGGGCTCTCTGCTCAGCAGGGAGCCTGCTTCCTCCTCTCTCTCTGCCTGCTTCCCTGCTACTTGTGATCTCTGTCTGTCAAATAAATAAATAAAATATTTTAAAAAATACTTCATTAAAAAAAAAAAGAAGCAGCATGACAAGTCTACTATAATTCCAGAGTGCCTTTACATCTAATATTTCACTGTATTTCCTGGGGTTACCTGCTATGTCTAGCTCATATGTTTACTGGGAAGTTCAAGTGAGGTATTAATAGGACAAGGTTTTCTATTAAAATGGCATGATGGCATCATTGTCCTTATTTATAAAATATTTTTGCACCTACTCTGCTAGAATGTGGGGAGATATTTCATTAGCATGTCACAGATAAGAGGAGCTAATGGTTTACCAAGCGCTTCCTTATGCTAAGGGACTGACCAAAGTGCATTGTAAATATTGACTTGTTTATTTCTCCTGGTGATCCTCTGAAGTAACATTATTTTATCTCCATTTCACAGATGAAATGGTACCTGGGCACCAGAGAGGTTAAGTCACTTTCTTAAGATCACACAGCTTGAGGATGGCACAAGCTTGTGCCTGGGCTGTGTGATTGCTGACGCTATCCCTTAACTACAAGTCCATTCTGACCTTGAACAGAGACTGGGAAAGAGCAACTGGCTTGTTCAGTTTTGCTGTGACCAGTGTGAGAACCTGACCTGGGTGCACGTGGCTTGCACTCTGCGCATTCTCTGCTACAACCTTCACCTGGTCTGCCCTTGTGTGGCATGAGGATCCTGGGGCTGCAAGCCCCATAGACTCTGCCCTCCTGCCTCCCTCTGGGGGCCTGTAGTCAGGTGACTCCTCTACTTGGTCTTTTCTTCTTTCTGTGGGCCAAAGAACACTTTTCTTCCCTAGCTGAATTTCAGGCTTATCTTTGTCTTTTTATTTATCAAGTAATTAATTCAAATGACTGAAATAACAAATGCTTATCAAAGCCTTTGCATCTGCTAAACCTTTGGAAGATGGGGGGAAGAGAGGGAGTTTGCCTAGGGTCATAAGCAAGGCTGGTCTTGGTAGTGGTCCAGCAGGAGAACTTCTGCCTCACACCCCCGTCATTTAGGAAGAGGTGGGGAGTGGGCAGCAGGCACCCACAGCCTGTGTTTGCTGAGGGAATGTGGGAATGCTGGAGCTCTAGGGACTTCACGTGTGACAGCTGTGTTCAGTTTCTTCCTATCAGTTCCTTCTTTTACTGAGTCTTCTGGAAATTTCCTGCCTCCTGGATTGTAGTGATCTTTGGGAATGAAAGGTTTAAAAAGCAACTTCAAGTCAGTCCACCATTCCTTACACACACATTTCTATCTGATGATAAAAGAGAGGGATGTGGGTGCCTGTCACCACCCAGAGAGTAAACCACATCTAAAACTCAGAGGCCAGTATGCTGCCCAAGTTTTTGGTTCATTTGGTTCATTTACCTTTATCTCCTCACTGTTTATTCAGTGATTTTTAATTGAGCACCTACTGTGTTCCAGGTCCCAACACCCCATAGAAGGATCATAATTAGTAACGAAGAAGGTGGTGCTGCTCCGACTTTAGTGGAGTCACTAAGGATCTGGTTCACATGCAGATCGTGGTTCATTCAGTAGGCCTGGGATGGGGTCTGAGATTCTGGTCTAACTGGCCCCAGGGATGCAGGTAGTGTTCTGGGAGATAACAGGTTACAGTAGTGTTGCCTAACTTGCATGGCATGTCTGTTCGGATACTTCCCCCGCAGCCCCTTCTCCCTACACCTGGGCCACTTGGGCCAGCCTTAACTGCAGCTCTGATGGGGTCTCTCTGCAGTTAGGAGTCATCGAGACTGAGCAGTTGCAGTGGGTGGGCTTTTGTCTTACCCTGGAACCCAGGCTCCACTTTGTATCTAGATTTTGGTTTGCTCTTTAGGCTCGAGTGTTTTTCAAGTGGCTCAGGAACCCTGGGCCCTCCAAATGGGGACCCTGCCTGGCTCTTGGTCATTCCTCAACCCCTGAGGCTGGGGACTGGCCCCTCACTGACGGAATTCCCAGATGATGCCCGTATGGTAGCCCGTGTGTTCTCAGAGGAGCTCTGATCCTGAGTACTTTTACATTCCCAGGGCCCTGCTCTGCCTGCCTGATGCCTGCCTTCTGCTTTCTGGGCTTCCCTGGTCCAGGACCAGGACTTCCTCAGGATATCTGTCCTGCTGGAGGATGTTGCCCAAGCACTGGGGTTCTCTGACTAGCCAGGTGTGATGCTCTGAAGATCTCACAAGAGTCCTAGATAGGCGAGGCCTCCCAGTGCATACTGGTTTCTCCTGGCAGCCATTTTTCTTTTGCTGCCAGGTCAGGGAGGAGGGAGGTTTAGTGTGCATTACTTGGAAGGCCTTCCCGATGCTCTCTGGCTAGCCAGTATATTTGGTATCATACCTGGGCCCCAGTGCTAATGTTTGTATGCACACCCTCAGCCAGGAACTGGAAGCCTCTTGCCTGGGTGCCTTGCTAGCAGGACAGGGGGTCTTTGAGGGCAGTATCTGCTCTGGATCCATGTAGCAGCATGACTTGGCTTGGTGGAGAGTGTTGTGTTAATTAGCAGTAAACCAAAGGGAGCCACAGGTACTCTACTAGGGGCCTGTGACAATGGGATTGGTATTCTATGACTTCCATGCTTACATAAGAGAGCAAATAGCCCTCTATTGGTATCCCAGAACACTAGATCATTTATTTTTCTCCTTAGCCTTTAGTGGCTGTATTTTGGATTCTTTGGGAAAATTTTCGAAAATCTTGATGCTCAGGACACATCTCACACCAATGAAATATATATATGGGATATCAATACTTTTTTTTGATATCAATTTTTTTTAAAGTTTTTATTTATTTATTTGACAGAGATCACAAGTAGGCAGAGAGGCAGGCAGAGAGAGAGGGAGAAGCAGGCTCCCTGCTGAGCAGAGAGCCTGATGCGGGACTCGATCCCAGGACCCTGGGATCATGACCTGAGTTGAAGGCAGAGGCTTTAACCCACTGAGCCATCCAGATGCCCTTGGATACCAATATTAAAAAAAAATCAATATTAAAAAAATTTTATCTAATTCATTGGGGTATAATTTGCATATAATATAATGTACCCTTTTAAGTGTGTGATTTGATACGTTTTGATGAATATATATACCTGGGTAATTATCAGTATAATCAAGATAGAACATTTCCAGAAAATTACTTCATGCTCCTTTGTAGCTAAGCCTCTTTTCTTTCTCCTGGGAAGCCACTACTCTGCTTTTTGTCACTTAGGCTGGTTTTGCCTTTGCTAGACTTCCAAATAATGAAATCTTACTTTCCTTCTTTTGCAGATTCTTCTGTGTTCATTCCTTTTCATTGCTAAGTAATGTTCACTGATGAGATATTACAAAATATGCTCTTAATTGCCTGTCTTTGGACATTGTGTTTTAGTTTTTGGCTGTTATGAATATACTCCTCTGCATATTTGTGTAGATCTTGTGGGAACCTAGATTTGTAGTCCTCTTGAGTAAATAATTTGGAATGGAATCAATAGGTCATATAGTAAAGTGTATGCTTAACTTTATAAGAAACTGCTTAATTGTTTTCCAAAGTGGTTAACCCATTTTACATTTTCACCAACAATATCTGGGAATACTGGGAGTACTAGTTCATCTACGTTCTTGCCAACAGTTTAAAATTTCAGGCTTTTTAATTTTAGCCATTTTAGTGGATGTGTAGTGCTTATCTCGTTTTGGTTTTAGTGTGCATTTTTCTGATGACTCATCGTACTGTGCTTATAACCTATTCATAGATTTCTTGTTGAATGTTGTTCTTGTAGAACTCAATGGTTCTATTATTATTGTGTTCTAAGGATTCTTTTCCTATTCTTAGTAAATATTCAGTATATATTTATATTTACACATACACATCAAATGTTTTCTCTAGTGGCTCGCCTTTCCATTTTCTTAATGTCTTTTGAAGAGAGGCTTAAAATTTTGATATTTCTCAATTTTTTGAGATTCATGTTTTTTGTATCCTGAGAAATCTTTGCCCATTCCAAATACAAAGGTTTTATTCTGTATTTTCTTCTAGATATTTTATAGTTTAACTTTTTCGTTTAGATCTGTGATCAATTTCAAGTCCGTGTGTATATATGGTGTGAGGGATAGGTCAAGACTTTTTTTTTTCCCAATAAGGATATTCATTTGTCCCAAAGCATTTATGAAGAGACTATTCTTTTTCTATTGAATTATGTTGTTACCTTTGTAAAAAAATCAACTGGGCATTTATTTGTGGGTCTATTTCGGGACTTGCTATTTGGGTCCATTGATCTCTATACCTATCTTTTACACTAATAAACATTTCCTTGATTATTGTAACCTAATAGGAAATCTTAAAATCAGTCAGCATAAAACCTCTAAGTTTATTCTTTTTCAAAATTGTTTTGGTTATTTTAGATCATTTTATTTCTATATGAATTTTAGAATCAGCTTGTCAATTTCTACAAAATAAGCCTGCTGGGATTTTGATTGAGATTGCATTGATGCTACAAATTAGTTGGGGGAGAATTGATATTTTAATATTGAGTGTTCCAAACTGAACATGGGTCATCTCCATTTATTTGGGTCTTACTTATTTCAGCAATATTTTGTAATTTTCAGTGCATATGGGGGCTTAGCCAACTTTTACTAGATTTATTCCTACTATTCTGTTTTTGATGCCACTGTATATTGAATTATTTAAAAATTTCATTTTCTAATTGGTTACTGTTAATATAAAAGACTACAGTAGGTTTTTGTATACTAGCCTTGTATTTTATGACCTTGCTAAGTTCTAACAGAACTATTAGTTCTGTTACTTGTCATGGGGTATCTACATTTCTCATAGTAGTGTTTATGTTTTTCAATGTAAAGATCTTGCACATATTTAAAATTTTATCTTAAGAATTTTTTGTTTAGGAATGCTACTGTAAATGATCTTTTATTTTTATTATTTTATTTTTTAAATATTTTATTTATTTGAGAGAGAGAGAGAGAGAGTGAGCGTGCATGCTTGAGCAGGGGGGAGGGGCAGAGGGAGAGGGACAAGCAGACTCCCTACTTAGTAGAGAGCCTGACATGGGACTCAGTTCCAGGACCCAGAGATCATGATCCTGAACCAAGCTTAACTGACTGAACCACCCAGGTGCTCCTAAATGATCTTTAAAAATCATTTTCTGTTAATTTTTTACTCAGGCACCGGTTTAAGCTCCATTTGGTTCCATGCTACAGCCGAGGTGCAGATCCTCTGGCCTGAAGACTGATCACGAACCCTGCTAGCGGAGGGACCCCTGACTGTATTTGTTTTTCTTGCTTTGTTGTGATGCATGTGGGTGGCTACGATCACTCAAGCAACTGAGAGTTCCATAAACAAGCAGAATCATTTGTACCTCTGGCCAAGAGCAAACCCTGTGCTCCTCTTAATGGAAAGTGCTATTGGGCTTTAAGAGGACAGGCTCCTAGCTCCTACAAGGGACTTACCATTGACTGTGTCATTGACCTACTGTGGCCCTTACTGTGGTGATTGTCTGGATTTGAACTTCAGCTCCTTGGGACAGGCTGTGTGCCGGACGTTGGTGTTGGCAGGCAAACTTTGTAACCCAGTGGGCTCTCTTTTCCCCCTGAGGCTGTATATGTTGGAGGTGGTGGGAGTGGGTTAGGGAGGGCATGTAGGAGTTGTTTTTGTGACTTTTTTCTTAATTAGAAGAGAAGAGATGGAAGCTGGGATGTGAGTCTGTTACCCATTCTTCATTCTCCCCAGTGCTCCGGGTAATGGTATTTAATAGAAAGACAAATCCATTCATCTTCCCAGCATCCTGGCACATGGAAGTCGTGCAGGCTGCTGTCAGAAGAGATATTAGGGGCTATAAAAAGCCATTTGATTCCCTCCTCTCCCTACTGTCACTTTGTAACCCCCTTTCCCAGGGAGATTGGTACCACGCTTGCTGACTCTCCATCACCTGGAAGTCTTAGTCCTTGTGGGCATTTTATCGAGATTTAGATTGGTTTTACCATTCCCATTATTTTTTCTTTTATTTCCATCATTTCTCTGCCAGGGGTGGCAACATCATGGAAGGATTTTTCTTTCTGCATTATTCTATTGATTTTTGAAAGAGCTGGTTGATGTGCCCCTGGTTGGAGGAAAGCGAACCAGTCCCTTAGGACAGGCAGCCGCTGAAGTGATGCTTCTAGCACAGGGCCCTGTGTTTCTGAGCCATTCACAGGGGAACAGGTGCCCCTTGCCTTTCTTCCACACTGTTGGTTTTGGCCTTGGCATCTGTACCTTGTGTCCTCTCCTGGTAGTGCCGCGGCCAGGGTTGATCTAGGTAGGTTGAGCGGCATTTGTCTCACTTGATCATAAAACTGTCCTGGAGGAAAGCTCCATTTCTTCAGGATTTTCTCCCTCTGCTCTTTATTCTTTCATACTTTCAGGTTGTTGTGTACCCTCTCTGTCTCTGCCCACATCCCTCTTGACTATTTTCATTTTTTTTTTTTCATGGCAGCTTAAGAAAATTCAATTCTACACCCAGTTATTGAGCACTGACTCCATACCAGGGACTGTGGTGGGTGGGAAGGAGACATTTGGAAACAGGATGTGGGCTCTGCTCACAAGAAGCTAGTCTCCTGGAGCAGATGGACATACATAGATGCAAATACCTGTCATTCAAGTATTCATCACAGAAGTATGAATAAAGCACTTTGGTGATGCCCTCTAACGAGAGCAAGCTTCATATACAGGCTGGCATTTTATCTGGACCTTGAAGTGTGGGTGAACTTTCAGCAATCACAGGACATGAGAGTGGGAAGGGTAGAGTGGAACATTTGAATTAAGGTATGGTAGAAGTGGCCCCAAGGTGTGAACTTGCACATTGGGAGCATATGGGTTTTCTTGTTCAGATGGAAGGCAGCAGGTGAGTCTTGGGAGGACTAATAGGGCCACAGAGGAGAGACTAGAAAGGCAAGTTGGGGCCATGGTGGTGGGTCTTGATGACAACCAAGGAGACTGCACTCCTTCGCTTAGTTCACAGGGAGCCGGAAGGTTGATGAACAGGAAATGCCGTGGTCAGGCTGGACTGCAGGAGGTTCCCTAGAGCAGACCAGTGAGGGTTGAATAAAAGAAGAAAGAGATGATGGAAGAGCCATAGTGGCTCAGATTAGCCATGCCATAGGGTCTGGACATAGACATCGATCTTCTGGCATGGTTCAGACAGGACTCAATGGAAACAGAGGGGAAATCAAGTTGAAGAGGTAAAAAAAAAGAGGGCAAAGGCATGAATGTGTCCTGGGAACAGAGCACTGGACAGGACAAGGGCTGGCCTGGGGTGGGGGGGATAGATAGTTAAGTTTTTTTGCATGCAGCAACAGAAATGGATTCTATTTTCTTGAAGTCTGGAGTAGATTCCTGGTATACAGATGTGCTTTCTGGGGGCTCAACCTGAAAATTAGGGCTGTTTCTAAGGAAGGGGAGATGGTCGCAGCCAGGAGCCATACTGATTGGTGCCCGCTCTGGTGAGTGGTGGTGAGGAGGAGGGGGAGTTTTGTTGTGGACGAGAGGTGGTATGCGCACGGCGTATGAAGTGTGCATCCAGCTGGAGTGAACTTCAGGAGGCTCAGGCTAACATAAGGCTAGTAGGCGAGCTCCGGGGGCATTGGTCGCTGAAGCTTTTAGAGTTGGGTGCTTGGGAGAGAGGGAAAGTGAATAGGGTGTGAAGAGACTTTATAAGGATGCAAAGATCTTTTCCTTTTATTTTAATTTTCATTTATTTATTTTAGCATCCACACAGGAGGTGCGTGTATCTTAAGTAGACAGCTCGTTGAAGTTTTACATATGTATACACTTTATAACAACCACCAAGATTAGGCAGCAGAACATTTCCATGATCCCAGAAGTTTCCCTGAGCCCCTTCTTGGTTGGTACCTCCCACCATACATAGCAGAAGTAATCACTGTTCTGACTTTAACTGCCACAGATGAGTTCTTGAACTTTATACAAATCTTATTCGATATATATATATATATATATATATATATATATATTTTTTTTTTTAAGCCTGGATTTTTTATTTGACATTATGTTGGAGAGATTTTTTCATCTTATTGCATTTAGCATAAGTTTGTTTTTTCTTGCCTTGTGGTAGTCTTTTAAATAGATATGCCATGATTTATCTGTTATCTGGTTTTTTAAAGATTTTATTGCTTTAAGACAGAGAGAAATAGCGAGAGAGGGAGCACAGCACAGGGAGCTGGAGAGGGAGAAGTAGGCTCCATGCTGAGCAGGGAGCTCAATATGGGGCTAATCCCAGGATGCTGGGATCACGACTGAGTTGGGCTCATGACCTGAACCGAAGACAGACACTTAATGACTGAGCCACAGAGGTGCCCCTGTCTATAATCTTGTTGAGGGACATTGGGGTTTTTAAAACATTTTGCTATTAAGAATAAAAGTGCTATGGAATTTCCTGTGCATGACTTTTACTGATATATTTACTCATTTTTTTAGAATATATACATAACTTTGAGTGCCATTGCTGAGTTCAAGGATATGTATGTTACTTCCAGTTTGCCAGAGTGCTAAAGGGTTCTAGAGGCTTCACTGTCTCACTAAACATTGGTGTTGTCAGTCTTAAGTTTTAGCCATTGGTTGTATAGTGATATCCCATGTGGCATTAATTTGGATTTCCCACGTGACTAATTTGAGTATTTGTCTGTCTGTGTGTGTGTGAAATACATGTTCAAGTCTTCTGCCCACTTTTTTGGTTTTTGTTTTTTCTTACTGTCTTTAGGAATTCTGGACACAAGTCCTTAGTTGGATATATGTTTTGGGAATAACTTTTTCCAGTCTCTTAATAATGTATTTTGATAAACACAGTTTTTTAAATTGAATTTTTTGCTAAACTTTAATTAACATACAGTGTTATATTTTCGTGTGGACAGCATATTGATTCAGCAATTCTACACATTCCTCAGCACTTACCACAATAAGTGTAGTCACCATACAATGTTACTACAGTATTATTGACTTTGGTCCCTGTGCTGTACTTTTTCATTAATGTGACTTACTTATTTTATAACTGGAAGTTTTTGCCTTTTATTTTACTTTATCTATTTTAGCTATTTTCTCCCTACCCTGCAGCAACCTCCTCCAGCAACCACTGATTCATTCTCTGTATTTGAGTCTGTATTTATTTGTCTGTTTATTCTTCTGTTTTTAGATTCTACATGTAAGTGAAACCATATGGTATTTGTCTTTCTGTGCCTGACTTATTTCACTTAGCATGATCCCCTTTAGTTCCCCCCATGTTGTTGTAAACGCCAAGATTTCATTCTTCTCATTCTTTTTCACTACAAACACAAGTTTTAATTTGATTTGATTTTCTTTTTTCTTTTTTTTTGAAGATTCTATTTATTCGCTTGAGAAAGAGAGAGAGTATGAGCAGGGCAGAGAGGCAGAGGGAGAGGCAGAGGCAGAGGCAGAGGGAGAAGTAGACTACCTGCTGAGCAGGGAGCCCAGCATGGGTTTTGATCCCACGACCCTGGGATCATGACCTGAGCCAAAGGCAGACGCTCAACCATTTGAGCCTCCCAGGAGCCCCCACAAGTTTTTATTTTCAGTGATCAATTGTTTATTTTATTGTTTGTGTCTTTTCTGACCTGTATAGGAAATATTTGCTTACCATAAGTTACTGTTTTCATTTTGGAGATAAAAAGACAATATCCAAAGACAGAAAGTGACTCAAGGTTATGCAGTAAGTGACAGGATCAGGACAAGGTCCATGATCCTCTCTGTGGGAAGCCACACCGTGTTCTGCTCACTAACAAAGGTGCTGCAGAAAAAGCAGCCACCCTCTTTGTATCACAGTGACTTCCTACCACCACAGTTAGAAGAAATCCTCTTTAAGATGACTCTGTTCCAGGACACCTGGGTGGCTGAGTTGGTTAAGCAGCTGCCTTCGGCTCAGGTCATGATCCTGGCGTCCTGGGATCGAGTCCCATATCGGGCTCCTTGCTCAGCGGGGAGTCTCCTTCTTCCTCTGCCTCTGCCTGCCATTCTGTCTGCCTGTGCTTGCTCTCCCTCTCTCTCTCTGAGATAAATAAATAAAATCTTTTTTTAAAAAAAAAGATGACTCTGTTCCAACTGTACTGATCACTTTGAAAATATTCCTACTCTTTGATCCAATTGTTCCTTCTCTAGGAATCAAAAACATAGACAAAGTTTTATGCACACAGATGTTCACTGCAATGTTATTTTCAGTGGCAAAAAGAAAATAAGCTAAGTATTCAACTCTAATGGGCCAGCTCATTAAGTTGTGGCACACCTGTAACATTGAATAGTATAGCTGCATAATATTCAAATTAAGGTACTTTTGAAAACTATTTAATGGCCCATGAAAGTGAGCACAGTATAATACATATGTTTTCCATTTTAAAACTCAACTTTATTGAGGTACAATTTACATACCAAAAATGCCCCTACGTTAAGTGGACAGTTTGAGATTGAGTTTTCTCTTTACTTTTTATTAAAATAAACTTCATTGAGGTGTCATTTATATACAATATGATTGGACAATTTGAAGTGTATGATTTGATGCTTTTAGGAAAATGTTCACAATCATGTAACCACTACCATGTCATGACACAGAATGTTTCTCTTACTCCCATCAGATGCCTTCATGCTGTTTATACACCGCTGCTTTTCCCTGCTCGCAGGTAGCCAGTAATCCGTTTCCTGGAGTGGTGGATTTTCCTTTACTGGGATTTCATATAGATGGGACAGTACATATACTTTGCCTTTTCTCTGTATCGTTTCTTTCACTTGGCGCAGTGGTCTTGAGATTCACTTATGAACGTCAGGAGCTGTTGACGGCTCTTTTTTATTGCTATGTAGTACCTTATAGGATAAATATCCCTCATTCATTTAGAGGGATAAATTCTCCTGTCGATGAGCGTTTGTGTTGTTACCAGTTTGGGTTGACACAAACGAAGCTGCTGTGAACATTCCTGCACCGGTTTTCGTGTGGATGCCTGCTTTCATTCCTCCTGGGTAAATATCTAGGAGTGGGATGGTTAGGTTGTGGGATAGGTGTACGGCTACCTTTCTAAGAAAATGCCAAAATCTTTTTCAAAGTGGCTGCACCATATTATATTCCCACCATAATTCCAGTGCTCTGCATCCTCATTCATACTTGGAAGTGTCCGTTTTTAAAAGATCAATTTATTATTTTGTCTTTAATTTTAGCCATAAGAGTAGATATGTAATAGTATCTCATTATGTTTTATTAAAAAATAGCTTTATTGATAGATAATCTAAGTGCCATAAGGTTCACCTGCTTAAAGTGTGCAGTTCAGTGTTTTAGTATATTTAGAGATTTGTGCAACATTGACATGATCTAATTTTATAATATTTATATCTCAGCTAAAGAAATCGTATACCCATTAGCAGTCTTTCCGCATGCCTCCTGTACAATATATTAGGTTAAAATAAGCAAAACAAAAGGCTTTAATCCATATGGAATTATGGATTCCATCTATCCATACATGGAATAATATGTATTTCTACATACATGTAGAAAAAAGACTAGAAGGAAACATGCCATCTTGGGTGTTTCCTGGTGGTAGCATTTATAAGGAGATTTATTTTTTCTTCTGTACTTTTTGGAATTTTAAAATTCCCCACAGTGAGCATGTATTGCCTTTGCCATAAAAAAAATCATTATTTGTATGAAAAAAGACATTTCTTCAGGCTACATCTCTTGAGGGGGGCAGCACCATTTCATCTGTTATCACTCTGTATTTTCAGTGTGATTTCTTTTGGGAAGAGAACTTGTAAAATCTTATTCTTCTGAGTTTCTGCAGTGAGCTGGCAGTATAAACTTGGTGCTTGCAATATTTACGTGAACTGCCTGGGGGAGTCCTGTAAACCACTCTATGAGTTGGTTTCTCTATCGGCACACTGTTGACTGCTTAGAAAGTGTGCTGGAAAGCAAATCCATTTGGGAGTTGACTCAATGTGTACATATTGCCTTGTGATGCATCAGGAGAAGTGGAGAGAGATTGCTCTTGGCTTGGGATCTCATTTTCTTAGCATGTGAAATGTTCATGGCCATGTATGTATTATGTGAGTGTGTCAGTGCACATTTGTGAGAGTGTGTAATGTATTTTTACACTTTAAGTTATTGTGGGTTTAGGGCACTAAATGAATTGGTCTTCTCATTCTATTTCATGACCATAATGCAGTTTGATTTAGGATAAGTCGAATTCTCATTTCTTTAGGTACATTTTCCCCTTGATTCATGGAGACAATAATAACCATCTTACTATAGGCTTATGGAAATGAATTGAATCACATCTATGCTTTGAACAAAAATGTGCTTGGCTCATTTACACATTATTTCACATCACAAAGGTCACTTTCTGGGGTGAAATTGAACTGTTATTAACCATTTTCTAGAAGAAGAAACAGAGGAGACCTTGGCTGAATTAGGGACTGATTCCAAAGAAATAAAACATACTTAGCACAAGAGTATGGTGGGAAGGCACACTGTAAGAGTGAATAAACAGGAAAAGATAAAAATAGGCAAGGCTTGAGGAAGTTTCTCTCTGTTTCTGTCGCTTTGTTTCAGGCCTTATGGTCTCTTGTCCTACTATCTCTCTCTATATGCCTCTTCCAGGCCCTTCTTTGCAGGTTGGCTCCTCTGCCTGTACCTGGTTTCTACTCTTCATGACTTCAGCTTGGGCTTGGCTTTGCTCAGTACATAGTGTTGGCTCTGGCCTTGCTTCTACATGACCATTCAGTTTAACCTTTTTTCTCAGTAACTCATTCACCAGAGAAGCGTCTGATTGGCTCAGCTTTGGTCAGATTCCTTAACAGCATCATGTAAAACAAGGTCAAATATACAAAGATGGCTACCTGGGCCTGCTTACCCCTTCACACAGGCTTAATGGGGGTGGTTGACTGCTCCTGGAATCCTGGAATCTAGTCAGAGGTTGTTGGGTTGTTGTTTGCCAGTTCCAGCAATAGGGACACATAAATGAAGAGGGTAATATGTGGTCTGTGGTAGGCAGCCTCCACAATGGCCCCATAATGAGCCCTGTCTTCTGGAATGTTTGCCCTTGCCAGTCCCTTTCCATTGGGTGTGGGCTGGACTTAGGACTCACTGAGACATTTCTTCAGAGTTAGGTTATCAAAGACTGGTTTCCATCCTCTGTGTCCTCTCTCACCTTCTCCCTTGCTGCCTCTGATGGAAAAAAGTGCCACCTTGTGAGCTGTCCTATGGTGAGGTCTGTTTGGTAAGGAACAAGCCTCTGGCCCACATCCTTGAGGACGTGATTACTGCCAGTGACATGTGAGTCAGCCTGGAGAGCTCGGGATATTTGTCATCTGAGCCTGTGGTGACTGCAGCCCTGGTGCCACCTTGATTGTAGACTGAGGCACCTTTAGGCAGAAACATCCAGCTGAGCCACACCTGGGTTCCTGGTCCTCAGAAACTATGAAATCCTGTTTTAAGCAGTTAAGTTGTGGGGTACTTTGTTATAGCAATAGATGTGGTTCCCTAAATAATGCTGTATTTGGAGCACAGGACCCACGCTTACCTCAAAACAAATCGTAAGAGGTGATATGACCCCAGGAACTTGTTCCGACCAAAGTTTCAGTCTCCAGCGTGGTGAGCAAGGTCAGGTGCAGCAGTACCGTACCTCTTATGTGGCCAGCTGGGCAGAGGTTAGGTTCTAGCAATGACAGTGTGAATGTACAAAATGCAGATAGGCAGGACTTCATTTTATAAGACACTAGGTGATAGCTGAGTGTTTCATCCTGTGCTGTAGTGTCTGAGATGGGTAAAGGGTTGCACTTGGAGAATTCTGGTGTCCTTTTTAACTCCAAATGACAATTGGAGTATGTGCCTATGGATGCCAAGCCCCTGTGACCAGTTCCCCATGTGGCTGGTGTGGACCATATGATAAGCCTCAGTCTTCTTTCTGGACAGCTCTGCGATGGAAGGTCAGACACAGGAGACTCTTATATCTCAGAGTCTCACTGCAGGCATGATTAGGCACAGAGGTCTTCAGAGCGTCCCAGTAGTCAAGCCACTCAGCTGTTTCACACGGAGCTGTTTCAGGAGGGTTCCATGAAAAGTCTCCTCAAAATCCTGTATCCTCCAGTAGATTCCACAGGTCTATTAGAATTGGTCTTTTGTTGGAGGGGGGGTAAGCTCATAGAGAATATGTTCAGAGAGAATAGTTTCTTGTTGCTTCTGTCCTCAGGGCAGAGTTTTCCTTAAATATACTTGAATACCAAGAAAATGCTTGCTAGACTCTTCAGTGTTCATCCGTGATGCCCTTGGTCTAAGCGCTACAAAACCCATTACCCATGTATCTAACTCCTTCCTCGTAGGGATCCTCATCTGCCTCATGCCAGATGTTTCCCTAATTTTTTTAAAAAAGATTTTATTTATTTATTTGACAGAGAGTATAAGCAGGGGGAACATCAGTGGGAGAGGGAGATGCAGACTCCCAGCTGAGCAGGGAGCCTGATGCGGGGTTCGATCCCAGGATCCTGGGATCATGACCTGACCCAAAGGCAGAGGCTTAACAGACTGAGCCTCCCAGGCCCCCAAGTGTTTCCCTAATTTTTCCATCTGTGTCCTTTTGTAGGTCTACAGGTTTTTACCTCAATGACAACATACATTTGAAATATTTAAGTATAGCGTTACTGACACAAGCATCCTGTCCCTAAAGACAGACTTGTGAAGAAATGATACAACATAAGGAGGGACTTTTCTTTTGTTGTTCTTTTTTTTTTTTTTTTTTATTCTTTTGTTTTTCAAAAGCAGAATTCCTTACTCTGCTATCTGTAACCTTTAGCTTGGGTGTCTGGTCTTTGTGGAACAATAGGCTAGAGATCTCCCTTTCTCTCTGCCCCACAGGTTCCCAACCGGAATTCAGCGCATCCTGGGAGAAGCCGGCATGGCCCCTGAGCTACAGTAGGGCAGAGTCCAGCCCAGCCAGCAGCCACGATTGCTCTGTGTGCAGAGGAGGTGTTACTAGTCTCATTACATGACAAAGGCTATTGATGGAGAAGCTTGCTTTTGGAGGGATGGTGGGTAAAGGGAGAATGAGGACTGAGAAAAAGGAGAGTGATTGTGTCTGATTTTCAAGGTTACCTGTTGAAATAGGACTGCAGCTCCCTCATGGCCTGGTAAAGTAATTCCTTTCCAATAGCTTTATAATAAAGAAGAAAGACCTTTTTGTTAACAATGCCTTGTATTTGTCTCACATCTTTCTCCAGAGGAGCTGCTAGTGCTTCAGAGATTTTATCTTTATAAAAAGTTGATGAGTAAGTGTGAAGACCTTCTGGTGAACTCAGCCACTCTGTCCCTAATCCAATCACTTTGCCTATAGTCCTCTGACTTCCTTCTGGCTATGATGATTGACACCAATGGGGCCGAGGTCATCCGTGCAGCCGGCGCTCTGTACTATGGTGCCGGACAGCCCACTTCTCTCCAGGACTCTTCAGTGTCCCTCGTTCACCAGTGTCCTGACCAGAATCCCACTCCAGCTGTCTTAAACTAAAGAGGTTTTATTCAAAGGAATTGAGAGTATTTCACAGAATTCAATACCCGTAAGGATTGCTGTGCCTTTTGAAGGTCTAGCGCTGGGTCCTGGAAAGCTATCATTCTTTCTCTCCTTCTTGCTTTGGAGTCACACGGTTTCCTTGAGCTGCCCCTCTCTGTGTACTAATATCCTTCCACTCTACAGACCCCTTTCTCTGTTTGCCTCTCAGCTCCATGGTCCCAAATGGCAACCTTGACACTTGAGTTTCAGGTTCAGGTCAGGCAATTCATTTAGTCTGATTATTCTATATGAAGAAACCTATTGGCTCAGCTTGTTGCTTGGACTGGTTACCACTGGTTCTGGTAATTTCTGGTGGAGGTAGGGAACTGGCCGTAGGAAGGACTTCCTCCTCTGAGATGTAGAAAGTTTCGTGCTTTTGTATTTCTACTTTGCTCGTTCCTTTTACTTGGAACGACCTTCACTTTGACTCCCCAGAGGGTCCTCAGCCCACATGTGTCTTTCTCTGAGAGGTCATCCCCAGCCATCTGCCTTGACTTGACCTGCTCTACACAACCTGTCAGTCCCTTTTCTCCCTCACTGTTTTATCACTATTTGTTTACCTGTGTCCTTGACTGTGCCCTACTCACATGGGGGTGCTTTGAGGGCAAGGCTTTTTGTCTCTCTCCTTTTTTTATCTTGAAAGCTGGCATAGTGCTCAGTGAGTGTCTGGTGAGTGACTGCAAGAAAAACAAGAGATCTCCTCAAACAAAAGCTTTACAGTTTTTTGTTTTCACACCATTTTGTTAGATGCAGAAGAAATGATCCTCCTTTTTAGCAAGCACTTACTGTGACCAAATAAACTTGGGAATAAAGTGCTGCTAGGGCCTTCCGTTTTGGGGGATTCAAGAGGACAGGCCAAGGCTGCACCATAGTGTACGTTGTGCTGTGGATTCAGGAGATCTTGGTGTTTTTTTTTTTTTTTCAATCTTGCGACTGCCAGAGTGTGGGTGTTGGGGAATCAGCATTTGTGCTGTGTACACTCTTTCTTTTCATTTTATGATATGTGTATAAAAATCAGTGATTACGGTAGGTATGGCAGTATTGATTTATGATCATGTGCCTCACGGATTTACATGAGTTAGGATCAGTTCGCTTTTAAATTTGCAACAATAACCCAGTGGGGCAGAATCACCATATGACAGTGGGTGGAAGCAGGGGAGAAGGGTAGGAAGGCAGAGTAGCAACACTAAATCACCTGAACGGCTTTCCAAGCATCCCATCTCCCACTTGCTCCTGACACCAGGTGAACCTGACCCTTCCCTCCCCCGGAGGTGACACTGCCACTTTCATCTCTTTGCTCCATTCTTCTGTCTCATTCCCCCAGGCTCCGGTGGAAGTGCCCTGCTAGAAGAAAGAATGAGGGAAAGGAGTGGATGAGTGCTGTCCGTCTCCTATTTTTTCTTTCCCTTTGAAGTAAGCTCCCTGCCCAGCATGGGACTTGAACTCACAACCCCGAGATCAAGAGTTCCATGCTCTACGGATTGAGCCAGCCAGGCATCCCTCCTATTTTTTTTTTTTTTTCAATGCTTCCAAATACCCCATTATCCTGTGCTCGGGGAGGCTGTTATGTTTCCATATCTCTCATCGTCTTCCTTAGCGGCAAACCAACGCCTTTGCTAGTGTGTGGTGGTTGTGGAGCCTACACTGAGGTGTTTGGACATAAACACCTTCTAATCCACTATTAAGTTCTTCAGTTTGTGTTCTCATAACATTAACCATAATGAACTCTTCATATACTGATGTCAGTTTAATATGCAGCTTCCTCAGGAAGGGCCTGGTAATTTAGCGTTAATTAATGATGACTTACTGCAAATTATGTTACTGACTTCCGGAAGCTCCTGGGTGGCATACACATCTTCCAAATGAAACCATAACGTTATTACTTAGCATTCACATAACACCTCACGTGCTCAGAACACTTGGAAATTGAGTTAGCTGCATTGTCACTATTTCTCATGCTGAGCCCATCATCTAGGCCAGTAGAGGTGTCCCTCATTATAGGCAGATTTGACACACTGAGTCTTTAACTCGCACATTGCTAATGTGGAGGAATTGCATGTTATTTCTCTCCGAGTCTAGAATGTAAGCTATCTGGGGGCTGGGGTGCATCAGGGGATCCTTGGACGTAGCGATCTGTGAAGTACCACACTGTAGGCCAGCCCCTCGGCTACTTCAGATACCCAGAAAGAACAAACTGGGGAGCTGAAGTCTAGGAGATAGATGTGCCACCAGACCTCAGATACGGGATAAGGTGACAGAAGGTAGCAGCCAATGGTAAAGGGGACTCTAAAATATAGGGAAGGTAACAGAGGAATAAATGAGCCACTAATTTGGGCCTTATTGCTAACAGAAGTGGCCTGGGACAAGTTTTTGTTGTCAGAATTTTCAACCTGTTTTATGAAATGGTGTTTTCAGTGGGAAAACATCTTAGTTTCTCTAAGACCAAAATCACTTGGAATCTTTAGGAGTTTGGTTTTATACTGTGGATGTTAAAAATCAGTGTTGTGGGACCACAGCTATACTGTGGAGTATGGGAGAGAAATCCTCTTGTTGTTTGCTCCATTTTCAAGATTGAGGAGGTTTAAGAATGAGGAGATGGCCAACAGGCTAAGCCTCATACAACGAGGGAGGACAGATTGGAGAGACATTTTTAGTCATGTGTTTCAGGATCCTTTTTCATCTCTTTGTTGCCCGTCTACTGATGTTGCCCTTTTGTGCTGGACACATTATATAGTCTGAAATATTAAACACATCCATTTGAAACAATATTTTGATTTCTAATAACTGATAAGGAGAGGGGAAATGAGATTCCCCTCTGGCCAGAAAAAGGGCAATCTTCACTCTCTAGGGGAGAAAGATAAGCCAGTCGATTTGCGGAGATGGTGTCAAAATTAAATTATTTCCCCCAGAAACATATATATATATATATATATATATATATATATATATATATATATATAAATCCAACTTGTCTTCCTTGGAGGAAACACTATTACCATTTTTCCTTTGTCCCTGTTCCATGGCAAACTCCCTTAATTAATCCTGCTCTTGATTTTATTGGTTCATTTCTGTCTCGTCCTTGTTTTGCTTGCCAACACTGTTTTAAAAAACACAGAAATTGGCTTCTACAACAGACGACTAAGAATTCATTTCAAGCTCAAATATAAGTAGAACTCCTATTAGAAACTTTTATTTATTATTCCTCAATTCTTGTATCAAAACCTTTGATGAATCCCCAACAAACCAGTGACACATTCAGATCAGATTAGCAATTTGCACCTTCATGGAGGGCTTAGCAGAGTGACTTTGTTCTGATGTCTTAAAAAAAAAAAATCCATTTGTATCTGTCGGGGAAATGTACCCTTATTTGCGTCAAGCACTGTGTCCCTGGGCTGGTAATGATGATAAATCAACTCAAGTGTTAAGCAGGCTGGAGGTGCTCAAAATATTAGGTTTGCCTAGGAGGAGAGGATGTGCCCTCTGCCTCTCCAGCCCACCACCTTGCAGAAGTCTTTAGGTAGAGGAGGGGGCAGACCAACCAGGGACAGGAGGCAGTGTGGTAAACAGTGAGCAGAGATGATTCTAGAGTCTGACTATTTGGAATTCAAATTCTGACTCTTCACTTTGTAGACTTGTTAGGTTGGGCAAATCATTTGACCTCACAGAGGCTCAATTTCACCATTGGGTAAATGGACATAATAATATCAGATCTGTAGCATTGTTGGAAAGATTAAAGTAAATGAGATGATGTATGTGCCGGGTGGTGAGTACCCAGTCAAGGGTCACTTTTCTTATCTTGATATGCAGGGATGATATAAGGCAACAGGTAGAGGGCGGACAGCAGATTCTTGTGAACCACAGACATGGAGACTCGCCTGCTGCCATCTTGTTTCCTATCCACTGAAGCATAGGAATTAAATCTCCGTGCCAACCCCATCCACTGGGTTTGTGGACAGAATAATGAGGCTCTTTTCCAGGCAGACCCGTGAGTGGGGCACATGGGCAACGAAAGAAGCTATGTAACTTCCCAGGTCACCAGCTGACAAGTGCTGGAATTTGTATCCAGGTTGTCTGACTCCAGAACATTGATTCTCAACCTTGTCTGCACATTAACATCAACTGGGGAGCTTCTGCGTGTCCAGATGCCTAGGCTGAGCTCTATCAAACCAGAGCCCCTGAAGGTGGGACTCTGGCAGCAGTAGTTTTTAAAGTTCCACAGGTGAGGACAGTGTGCAGCAAGGCGGAGAAAAAGTTTTCTAGACTGGAGTAGTGGTCCTCAAAGTGTGGTCCCTGAACCAGCATCAGCATCCTTTGGGAACTTGTGAGAAATGCAAATTCCCTTGCCTCATCCCAGACCTTCCTGATTAGCGAGTCTGGTAGTGGGGCCAACCAGTCCATATTTTAAAAGGCTGTCTGGGTGGCTGTGGTTCACGTCCTCTGAGAACCCCAGAGCTGTGCCTCTGAAACTGCAGTGTGTCTATGAATTAGCTATGGATTTTGTTAAAATGTAGGTGGAGATTCAGTACGTCTGGAGTGGGGCCTGAGCTTTCACTGGCCATAAAAATGCTGCTTGGGCACTGGTGGTGTTGGAGGAGTGAGGCTGCTCTGCTGCACTTGTCATGCTGCCTCCGGATCCAGACTCCCTACATAACAGTCCCCTGGGATGTTCATTAACATGCAGATGCCTGGGCTCCTCTCCAGACCTACTGAATCCTAATCTCTGGGGATTGGATCAGGCAGTGCACATTTAAGCAAACAGCAGAGATGATTTTTTAAATGTCCTGGTGAGTTGGAGAACCTTTATTCCCAAGGGGCCTGTCATTCTGTCCCCCGATTTTCTCCCAACAAGTTCCTTTCCATCCACAGGACTGGCCAGCCCTCCAGTCAGGCAGGATCTGGAAAGCGGGTCTGAAGGGCTGGGGCATAAAAGAAAGACCCCAGCAGCAGAAACCCTCCTGCTGCTGTCATCACAGCTCCGGTTAAGGACCCCATCTTGTGTCTACAGGCTGCAGAGAGCAGGGCTCTTTTAATCCCCTGGCCCTTGACACTGTCCTGTCCACACACCTTGGGCCCTGAGGCTAGAAATAGAATTCTCCTTCCCACTTTGGATTTGGAGTAACTGCCTGGTCTGTCGAAATACCCCACTGACCCAGCAACCTTCGGCCAGCTCACAGTCCAGTAGGTCAGGAGCTGTACCTCCTCCTTGGAGGTCCAGCCTGCTCTTGCGCCACAGGTGGTAGCCAGCTGTTTTAGCTTCATGAGCACAGAACAGTGGAAACCCAAAGAACTAGTTTCAGTTCAGCTTGAGGAAGCATTCTGTTCACACGGATTGGGCGCAGACCTAGAAGTGGGTTCTCCATTGACAGTCCTTAGGCTGGTTATGGCACAGGGCACACAAATGTCCTTGAACCTGGCTCCAGGAAGCACTTAAATCCTTTTCCTCCAGGGTGGGCAGAGCCAGCTTCAGCGGGCAGAGTGTACACCAGGGGCTCAGGGGTAAGCGCATGCCCAGCATCCCCACCCACCTCCCCTTGAGTATACCTTCACTCTTACCACTGAACAAGGAGCTGGGGAGCTTGGAGCGCCACCCTTAACTGCTTGTTCCTTTAGATCTCATGGGCTTCCTGATGGAAGAAGCTTCTTGGAAAAGCTAAAATAGAAATACGTCTGAGCTGTTTCCTCAGCTCTGAAATGGGCAGCCCTCATTAAGACTGTAGGGTGAGGGTTTAGTCGTTAATATATGGGAAGAAAAGCAGTTGGAAGAAAACCTGGTGCAGCGTAAAGACTCTATTGGTGTTAGCTGCTATTATTGTTGTTATTACCAGGAAAGGCAAAAAACTGCTGTCTTTTTTGGCAGGAGTATTTCCTGCTTTTCTTCTAGATCATTGGTAAACAGCCCACCAAGTAGATAGCTTGCGACCTGCAGGGCCCAAGCCATTCGGATCATTAAAGACCTCGGTGCAGGAGAAGGGGCAGTTGAATGACATCAGTCCTGAGGAGTGAGGGACTCTGATGCTCCTGTCATCTAGAAAAAATATGCCCAGTGTGGTAATGTGGGCTTGTCTAGGAATTTTATTTGGCAGATGAACAGAAATGACCAGCTGGTTGAACTGAATTACATTGATCCCCTGCAGACTAGCGTCAGACATCTCTGTAGGGTTGCAGGCAACTTGGTACTGTTTGGGGTGGCCTTGATGACCTAGCACAAGGCTGCCTCCTTCTCCTCATTTTGCTCCAAGGCCTCTGGATGGAATAATAGCCATTAAAAAGCCATTTTTGAAGGTTCAGTCGAGGTCTTCTTAATAAAGTGCGATGAGACAGAAGGGACTAGTTGGAGCCTTCAGGTATGTTTGTAAGGTAACGGGGCTCTCTGTCATGGGCCTACCTGGGACTTAAAGGATGCCCCAGCCAGGTTTCTGCTTGCCCCTTTCAGAGCCAGCCTGTCCAGGCACTCTGGCTTCAAAGCTGCTATCTCAGGTCCATTCTAACTAGAATCAAAGGCGATGCTTGTCCACTGAATATCCAGGACATCTTGTGCAGGACAGGAGGCACAGGGGACCAGGCAGGTAACTTGGGGAGCAGGTGGCATTGATCAGGAGCCAGTGTTTCACATCCTGCACACACATTTCACCTCCCCTGCACTTACTATAATTATAGATGCACCCAAGCATTTGCAGAGCTCATTTGTGTTTGCTTTCTTGTTGCTGTCATTATTTTACTTGGCTCCTTCTACCCCACCCCCCTTCCCTCTGCTCTCCATCTATCACTGCTCTGAGATCCTGGAGAGGGTGAGGGTGAGAGAGAGACAAAACAGAACTCAGAAACAAGTGATGGTCCCCACTTACCCTTTTTGACAGCTTGCGCAGAGGTCTGTGATCTCACATAACACTAGTGGGTAGGAGAGATATTTTCTTTCTCTTCCACACGCCTTTCTAATTATATGTATGAGGATACCGAGGATTGTAGAGGGTAAGTGATTTACCTAAGGTCACTGGTTGGGTCCTGCCTGATATAAACTCATTAATAATATGGTTACCATATATATTTCTTGCACATCAACTCTGCCTACCCAAGCTTGGTGTAAGTACCTTGGAGATGGACCTGGAGACTTCAAAGACATTTGCCTGTTGGTTGAAATATTCCAGCTTTCCTTTTTTTTTTTTTTAAATGTTTTCCTAATTTCCTATTTTAGCTGTTGAGTGACAGGGAAGATAACATGCACTGGGATACAAAGACAGTGGGTTTTACTGGAAATTGAAAAGCTCAAGGTCTTGCTTTACCTATTCCCATGTAAGAAGGTCTAGGAGATTCTGGAACAGGTTGAACTCTATCCCTCCATCATTCTGTGGGGCCACCTCCTTGCCTGTCTCCAGTTCACCTTATATCTCCTCTCAGGGGACAGCAGATCAGAGAAGCAGATGGCAGAGAAGTAAGAGTGGAGGGAGTGGAGAATAAAGAGCTTAGGAGAAGGGGAGAGCAGTGAGTCATATTGTTCATTTAGTGAAAACGAAGATGCTAAAATAGAGACCATTAATGAATAGAGTCCTCCTACCTTTAAAAAATGAGGGAGGTTGGAGGAGTGCTGACCCAGGCAGAACCCTCAAAGCATAACCATGTGACTTTCTTGTGTCAGCAACAGTAGGCCAGTGTTTCCATCAGAATCATCTACCTTAGAAGAATCCCTTCCTCCACTTTTCAGAGCAATATATACACTTCTGCTGATTCCGGCAGGATCTGTTGACCTGTGTTTACCATTTCCCTTTTACTTTCTAAGCTCCCCTCTACTTTCTTAGAGAGGAACTCTGTTTCAGAGCTCTATCTTCAGATTTATCTTCATCCTGGAGCTAAAAGGATTTGCTCTTTGAGGAGGAATGTCCTCCCTCACCATGTCTGTGGTCCTTGCTCAGACATTTCAGGCTGTGAGGCCTGGAGACAGCAAGCCACATGCATGCCAAGGACAGGGAGACTGAATTGTGTTATGTTGCCCATGGCAACCAGTTCCAAGGCTGGTTCCCCTCCGGGTTGGTCACGTCTGTGTTTAGAACTATTGCACTTTCTTTGGGGTTTTGAGACTTTGTGGGCTTTCCTCCCTAAATAAAAGGTGGTATTTTTATTTTCTGTCAATAGTCACACACACACAGATGCGCACACGTGCATGTGAGCTCATGCACATACACATGTACACACACACATGTGAGTAGTCACTTCCTAAGCTTTGGGTTGACATGAATATGTATCCTCAGCTGTTGATGCTGGAGGAGTTTCCAGAACACATCCTGAGCCCGAGGAATTCCTTCTGGATCTTCAGTTATGAAGAAGCTGAGGTACAGCTATGAAAATAATAGTTACTTTGAATCTGAGATCTGGGTCCCCCTGGTTTTTGTCTCCAAGTAGCTGTGGGCAAGTCACATAATGTTGATGAGCCCCCTTTCCTTATTGTTAATTGGGCTAAATACCTATCTTGTGGGGCACCTGGGTGACTCAGTTTGTTAAGCGTCTGCCTTTGGCTCAGGTCATAGTCCCGGTGTCCTGGGTTTGAGCCCTGTAGTTGGGTTCTCTTCTCATCAAGGAGCCTGCTTCTCCCTCTCCCTGTCCCCCACTTGTGCTCTCTCTTGCTCTCTCTCTCAAATAAATACAAATTTTAAAATAAATAAATACTTATCTTGCAAGATTACTGTAAGGATTACATCAATAAATAAAATGATGGCTGTGGAAATGTCTACAATGACTGATAAAAATACTTTGCTGAAGGTGGGGTGGCATTTGTGCATGATGCTAGACATTACTGGGGAATCTGCAAAAGAAATGAGAGACAAAGATCTCTTATTGTTTTTTTTATTATTTAAAGATTTTTATTTATTTATTTATTTGAGAGAGAGACATTGAGAGAGAACACAAGTGAGGAGAAGGTCAGAGAGAGAAGCAGACTCCCCGTGGAGTTGAGAGCCCAATGTGGGACTCGATCCCAGGACTCTGGGATTATGACCTGAGCCGAAGGCAGTCGTCCGACCAACTGAGCCACCCAGGCGTCCCAGATCTCTTATTGTTAAATTGTGCTTATAATACACATAACATACATTTTATTGTTGTAACCCTTTAAGTGTTTAATTCAGTAGTGTTAAGTACATTCACACAGTTGTCCAACCAATCTCCAGAACTTTTTTATCTTGTGAAACTACACTCTGTACCTGTTAAACAAACAAAAAACCCCTCTCCACTTCCCCTCTGCAACCCCTGGCAACAATCCTGCCACTTTCTGCTATGAATCCAGCTACTCTAGATATCCCATGTAAGTAGAACCATACAGTATTTGTCTTTTTGGTGTTGGACTTAATTTTACTAGCATATGTCCTCAAATTTCAGCCATGCTGTAGCAGAGGTCAGAATTCCCTTCTTTGTTTTTTTTTTTAAAGATTTTATTTATTTATTTATTTGACAGAGAGAAATCACAAGTAGGCAGAGAGGCAAGCAGAGAGAGAGAGGAGGAAGCAGGCTCCCTGCTGAGCAGAGAGCCCGATATGGGACTCAATCCCAGGACCCTGAGATCATGACCTGATCCGAAGGCAGCGGCTTAACCCACTGAGCCACCCAGGCGCCCCTTCCCTTCTTTGTTAAGGCTGAATAATAGTCAAAGGACACGGACCATTTTTAAATGTCTGGATAACATAAAAAATAGCACATAGGCAGAGCCATAAAAATTTGCAAAGAGCTTGTCACACAAGGTCTCCATGCACAATAGGGTAGCAGAGGGGACGGTCCTGTATGGTTTTGTTTCTGGGAGGCCCCTGCCCTCCCTGGGCCTGGCTCTGTATCTTAGGACCCAGCATTCCTGAATGGCAGCATTTGGGTAAGTCTCAATAGTTATATTTATAAGAACCCTGTGGTTCAAGACAGCAGTTCCTAAACAAATGGTACTAAAGAGTGGTGAACAATTTAAATTTGCTCCTGGGTCTCCAGGAAGGAGGCAGAGCAGGAATTAGGGACAGAGAGAAGGACTCAGCAGTTGCCCTGGCTGAGGAGAGATTGAAGAACAGAGGGTGGTGGTAGAAATTTCCTTCACTGCCTGGCATTTAAGAACAATGGCTGATTTCCGTTTTGTAGATGAAGGTAATGCTTGTAAAACATTTAAGTCAGAGCCTTTTGGGTTTAGCCAGCCAGCTGCATGGGTGAGGTTGGTCAACCCAACGTCATCCAGTCCTGGGTGATATGTGACTGCATCCAGAGAGTGCATTCATAAATCACCATCAGTTCAGTGACCGGGCTTGCAGGGAACAAGGCACTACGTGATCCCGGACTTTGATCCAGCTAACTAGTACTCCTCCTCCTTTGGGGGGAGGAAGGCCTCCTTCATTCTGGGCCAGTGCAGAAAGCTGAAGAGAGGGACACAGCTCCTCATTGCCTACCACGTTTCCCTCTAGCAATGGTAGGTCTCATTCTCTGAGCCATGGGGCTGGTGATAGAAATTTACTCCTGTGGTCTTGCTCATTCTTCCTTAACAGTACACCTTGAGGCAGAGATTTATAATCCATCAATGGCTGGGGTAGATCTAAGTTATTTGGTTTTTTTAAATAAGTTTCAGTCATAATCAGGTGAGCCATTGCAAGCTCCCAGTTGACCTTATCTATTTGGTATTTTTCATGCAGTATGCTTAATAAATTGTCACTCATTAATAGTTCTAAAAGGAGCATTGCTTTGACTCCTCCTTGCTCTGGGTCTCCAGGAGCTGTAATATAATAAAATAAGCTAAGTGATAGGGTGGGGGCTAGAAGGAGAAATGGGGAGAAGAACTAGTTCAGTGGGACCTGAGATCAGATGACCATTGCTTTGTGTTTGGTAGACATCTCTTTCTGGTATGTGAGTATGCTCAGGTTGCAGAAGGGATATCATACTTCTTGGACATTAAACTAATGTTTTATTGCATTCACATTGTAAATTTAAATATCCAGAGAGTGAATGCTTAAGAAATATTTTCTTTAAGAAAAAATGTGTGACTAGAGTGGTCTGTCTGAAGTCTGAGCCAGGTTGTAGAAGTTAGAAAACCAACCCTTGCAGTGAAGGCTACTGGTAGAAGTAGGTTGAGTGATGAACTTGCAAATGGATTGCTAAGAGTAACCTGTCTGATGGACAAAGAAGGGAACCCTGGTATGCCTGTGAGCTAGCACACTCCTACCCAGCTTTGTTTGAATTGTGGTACAGGAACATTTTCAACAGAAGTGATAAAGTTTTGTCCCAAGCAGAAATGGAGAAAAGTCCCTAAGATAACTGAAACAAGCTAGTATATCCTGGGTGTGTCTTTTTCCTTCCCCTCCTTCCCTGAGCCCTGCTGACTTCAAGTCTCAGTATAGCTAGTGCTGACAGAAGCCTCTGGCAGGAGCTCTGGCCATGGTGCTGAAGACAGAAAGCTGGCATAAATCGAGGCTAATGCATGTAAAAAAGAGACCTAGAGGTACTGCCTAAGCAATGATTGTTTCTCTTGAGGTTGTCAATAATATCTCTGGCTTGAACCTTAGTGTCATCTTTCTTTAAACTTTGTTCTCAATATATTATATAACTACTCGTTAATTATAAAACAAGGAATGTAATATTTTAATAAAAATTTAAATAGATGAAATTTGACCTGACTATAAACCTGACTTCATGTTTCTTATTAATGACTGTGGGATAATAAGAATTACTATTTGGTCTTGGCTCTGCATTCCTGGCACAGACCTCCTAAAATCCTTGGAATTTCCTGAGTGACAGGGACATCTTTTGTAATTCATGGTGAGCCTCCTGTAATCAAACCTGACTTTATGCTAATGAGGTGACTCTTGGTGGGCCTCTTTTTAGCTTTAGGGTGGGGACTCTTCACCTATGAAACAATCATGGTATTGGGGGTTGGGCCCCTAACCTCCTGGGAGGATAGAGCAGCTAGCGATTTTTCAATCACCATTAGCTGGTGATTTAATCAATCATACCTACATAATGGAAGTGCCATAAAATGCCTAAATAACTTGGTTTGGAGAGCTTCTGGGTTGGTGAGCAAATTGAGTTGCTGGTATGGTATTGCTCCCTGGGGAGGATATAGAAGCTCCCTGCTCTGCTCCTTGGGCCAGACTATGCCCTGTGCATGGCTTCTATTTGTTTTTTCCTGAGTTGTATTATTAGAATAATCCAGTAATAGTAAGCAAAGTGCTTTTCTGAATTCCGTGAGTTGTTCTAGTGAATTATGGAACTTGAGGCGGGCTTATGGAACTCTTGAATTTGTAGCCAAGTCCGACAGAAATGTGGGTATCCTTACAACTGGTGTCTGAAGTGGGGGCCTTCTTGTGGGACTGATCCCTTTCAAGAATTCTGGGGAGATGGTGCCAGAACAGAATTGAGTTGTAGGTTACCCGGTTGGTGTCGAAGAATCAGAACTGGCTGGTATGGGGGAGAAAAGAAACACCTGAGTGCCTTAATCCTTGAACTCCCAATGATTTAAAACAAAACAAAACAAAACAAAAAACCCTCAAAACCAAAACCAAAACAAAACATTCCTGTGGAAGTTACTAGAATTGCAAGGTTCATGCCAAAAATAAAAATAAACAATCCCCAGAAGACTTGCTTGGTAAAACCATGCTTGTGACAGTAAATATGACAGGTGACTTGGGAAGAATGCTCAGTGTGGAGTGAGAATAACATCAGAGCAGAGCTAGAGGGAAAATGAAGTTATAAGAGGGAGAAGACATCTGAGTATATACAACCCATCAAAGATGAATATCTAGAACATGTGAAGAATTCCATACATCAGTAACAGAAAAGAAACAGCACCACTAAAAATAATCAAAGGATAAAGAGGAAGCAATTCACAGGTGAGGAATCCCAGATAGCCAAGAATTATATGAAAAATGTTCCCTCTTACTGGGATTTTGGGAAACACATCAGATCCCACAGTGATGAGGTATTATTTCCTAGCTACCAGTTTAGCAAAAATTTAAGTCTGAGAATACTAAGTAGCAGCAAGAATGTAAGACAGTGGAAAGTGTCTTACAGCGCTCATGGATATAGTCAGTTCATCAGTATCTAGTAACATGGAAGATGTGCTGACTTGACGATACAGCCGTTCTACCCCTAGATGTATATACTCTAGAGACAGCTGGGTACAGACAAGGAGCTGTTACAGAGACACAGTTGCAGCGCTCTGTTCATGATGGTCTCTTAAGTAAGCAGGTTGCAGAGTATTATAAATAGCATGGAACCATTTTTGTATATTTTAAAAGCATAAAACCATACTGTATACTTTTATGGAAACAGATGTAGTAAGACTCAAATACATACATGAGAAGGATCTCCACTGACTCTAGGAGAATTGTCTCCTAGGAAATGGGACAACAGGGCAGGGGCGAGGACTTTAACTCTACCTGTAATGCTTTGTTTCTTTTAACAAATCTTAAGCAGTCTATATTGCAGCATTTAGCAATTGTTAACCCTCTGTGGCAGATAAAATGGTATTTGTTTTATTATTCGCTGTGCTTTTTGTGTATTTGAAATATTTCATAAATGCATTTTTTAAAGGTTTTATTTACTTATTTGACAGAGATCACCAGTAGGCAGAGATGCAGGCACAGAGAGAGGTAAGGGAAGCAGGCTCCCTGCTGAGCAGAAAGCATGATGTGGGGCTCTATCCCAGGACCCTGAGATCATGACCTGAGCCAAATGCAGAAGCTTTAACCCACTGAGCCACCTAGGCGCCCCATAAATGCATTATTTCAAATAAAGAAGATAATGAAAATTTTCCTAATCTGGGCAAAACTGGATTATGTAATTACTCAGTGTTCTGGCACTTGCTTACATGTGTATTGTTTCTTTCCCAAATCTGTGATTGAAGAAGTTTGTGTTGGACTAGGCAGAAATGAGAGAGAAAGTGTGATCTTTAAGCCGTGGTCACTGACCATGACGGGGGGAGTGAAGTTAGCGCAGGTGTCCTGGGAGATGGTCACTGAGTCACTAGTATGACTCTGGCAGCAGAAATTCACCACCTCCTGCATCCCTGTCTCTTCCATTGCTTCAGGGTAGGGTAGAGCGCTTTCTCCTATGTAGGCTGGATCGCTGTGGCTTTTTACTTTGTCGCTTCATTTGCAATAATAGCATGGATGTCTCTTTGTCCAGATGCCAGATGAGAAGTTTTCCCTATCTCTCACTGTTTTTTTTTTTCTCCTCATTTAGTTGCTCAGAGATAAGCGGTGGCATCCAAAGAGGAAGTCAGTGATGAGGATGTGATCAGATTACATCAGAGCAAGGGAGCTTGTACTTCACGTGACCTGGGTATTGTGCTTTAATAAGTTTGTATTAGGTCTTTAAATGACCGCATCACAGTATCGCTTCATATTAGGTTTGTGATCAGTGACCACCTAACTGCCTCTCTTGTGCCACAAAATCCGTTTCACATAAATTGCTGCCAAATCATTACTCCCCCTGCAACCATTCTGCATTTGTGCAAGTGAATTTCAGAGATTGCTGCCGGGCCATGCATTTATACTTGTTAAATTTTATCTACCTGGCTGCAGCCAGGCATTCTAGACTTGAGGTCATTCTGAAGTCTGATTATGTCATCTATGGCATGTGCTCTCCCCAGCAGGTTGGTGTTATCGGAATAATTGATTGACATATTTTCAAAAGGACAGGGCCAAGGACAGAATCTTGTAGCAATGCAGTGAGAACTTTTCTCTGGATTGACACAGAACCATTAATCAGCAATCTTTGGTTAAAGCAGTTCAATTGGCCATAAATCCGCTTCAAATTATTATCATCTGATGCTGTGGGAATGCAAGAGGTAGAGTGGTTAGGACTCAGTGTTATAAAAATGTCAATTATCTCCAGATCAGTCCATAAATTGGATGCAATTCAAGGCAAAATCCCAAAACTTTTTTTTTTTTCATGTAACCTGCTATGCTGACTCTAAAATTTATTTGGGAGAGCAAAGGAAGGACCAGGAATATCCAGGAGAGTTTTGAAGAAAAAGAGTAAGAATGATGGGAATTGAGCTCTTAAAAATCAAGGCTTTTTATAAAACGATAATGATTAGGGTGGTTTGGTATTGGCAAAGGAACAGAAAAGAGATCCCGGAAATAAAATTGTGACTGTATGGGAATTTGATATGTAACAGAGTGTTTACAAGTCTGTTAGGAATGCATGGGCTATTTAAAAAATGACAGTAGGATATCTGGTCATCTGTAATGGAAAAAAATTCTATATTTCAAACTGATACTAAATAGATTTCAGGATATTTGAGGACCTAAAATTTGGGGGAAACTGTAAGGAAATATCTTCATGACCTTGGAAGTAGGAAGGGTTTCTTTCTTTCTTCTTCTTTTTGATTCAAAGAGAGAGATAGAGAGAGATAGAGGGCATGTGCCTGTGTGAGGGTGGGGCAGAGGGAGAGGGAGAATCTTAAGCAGGCTCCATGCCCTGCATTTCCCAGCTCAGAGCCTGACATGGAGCTCAGTCTCACAACCCTAAGATCATGACCTGAGCCAAAATTAAGAGGTGGATGCTTTACTGACTGAGCCACCGAGGCGCCCCAGTAGGAAAGGTTTCTTAAACAAGATGCCAAAAGCAGTAACAAAAAGAAGTTTGATAGATTTGACTATATTAAAATTTAAAACATTCATGTATCAAAATACATGCTTAAAGTCAAGTTACAGACTTGGAAAAGATATTTGTAAAGCTTCTAAAAGGTACATAATTAGTAATCAGAATATGAGAAAACCTCTTACAAATCAACATGAAAGTTACAAATAATGGCATAGAAAATGAGACAAAGGATATGACCAGGGAGTTTCACAAAAGGAATGTTTTAATGACCAGTGAATACATGAGAATATGTTCAATGTCACTAGTAAACAGGCAAATGCAAATTAAAATCACACTGAGATACATTTCTGGTCCATCAGATTAACAGCATTTATGAAATCTGAGAATACTGAGTTTTGATCAGTAAGAGTGGAGAAGGGTACCATATTCTCATGGAGGGTCTCACTGGTATAGTCATGGAGAGAAAGTTGGGATACATCCAGTAAATCTGCGAATGCTGTAACTTCATTCCCAGTTGCGAATTCTAGAGACATAGATATGCATTAGTGGGCATTTCTAGGAGTTTGGGTAGGAACATACTAACACTGTTGAGAGAATGACATTAGGAAGAATGTGGACGACCATTCCATAGGACTGAAGGAACGAACTGTGAAACATTCATTCAGTGCTATTGTTTCTGGTGATGGAAATTATTAAATCTACACGTGTAACATGGATAAATCTCAAAAACGTAATGTTGAGGGAAGAAAGCAAGTAGCAGAAGATACATAGAGTGTGAGGCCATTTACATAAAGTCTAAAAACATGAACTAATACTATATATGGGGTGGCACCCTGTTGCCCCCCTCCCCCACGAGTTTTATTGGAACAGCAACCACACCCATTTGTTATCTTTGGCTGCTTTTGTGTTACAAAGGCAGAGGTGAATAGTTTGCAACAGAGATGGAATGGCCTGCAAAGTCTAAAATATTTTCCACTGGGCTCTCCACACAAAAAGTTTGTTGTCCCCTGGTATATATGTGTTGTTAGGCTAATCTATAACATTAGTGGCTTACATGAAATAGAAGTTTATTTTTCCAAGTCTAGGTAAGCCTTCCAGGGCTTCTGGGGTAGCTCAACAATTATTGAAGACCCCGTATCCTTCCCTGTTGGTTTTGTGTCATCCTCTGTATGCCATGTTTATCTCATGATCCAAGATGGCAGCCAGAGCTCATCATCCCTTCCAGGCAGTAGGAGGGGGGAGTATGAAGGGAAGATTCCTTTTGAGCATATGCCCTAGAAATTATACACATCCCATTGTAGAAATTATACACATCAGAATTTTTTCACAGGGCCAAATCCACCTGCAAGAAAGCAGGGAAATAATAGATTTCGCCTAGGCTATCATGTACTAGCTAAAAATCCCATTACCATGAAAACATAAAGAATTGCTCTTGGGGAACAAATAGAAGCTTCTTCAACAAGCCCATTTGTAATAAAGACATGAAGAACACCAACTGGTTCTACTTCTGTAGGCAGGAGGGAATGCAATTAGAGAGAGGTACAATAAAAAGAGGTCTAGAAAAGAGCCATGTGCCCCAGGACTAGAGACTGAAGACACAGTTTTATGTACTGCAGTGTTGGCAGTAGAAGCTGAGTCAAATCCATATGTATTACAATGATTCATATGCACATATACGTGTATTTAATTAGAGGAGAGTAGAAATAACAAAAGGAAAATATCAATGGTAGAATGAGAAAGACAACAGAAGATAGCTAATTCTAAGATAACAAAATATGCTAAATAAAACACCAACATAAAGTACAGTGGGTTAACGGAATCTTACTGGACGAATGAAGCTATAGTTAATGCAGTATGGAGTTTTGGAGTTACTTCCTTACTGCTCTCTACTGATGCAGGCAGTTGAAACTGGTAGGTCAAGGGGCTTGGGGCAGGCTAGAAACACAGTTGCCTAAAAATATGCCTTGGTTATTTTATGCTTTGAAATCCTGACAGTAAGGTGGGAACATTTAGGTAGGAGCTAGAAGAAATTCACAACTGTGGGCAAGTGTGTTCTCTTGGAATATTTATGTGGTTACCCTGGGAAGTTGGAAGTGACTCTTGTTTGGGGCTTCTGTTTGATTATATTAGGTGCCTGGTACAGAAAGATGAGTTGAAAAGGGCAGACCTCTGACCTTCAAAAGAGAGCTCTCCGGTATAGGAGCTGCTCTTCCCCGTTGGTGGGCACTTAGATTGTGCAACCATCCTGGAGAGCTGTCTCATGCTGTTTAGTTAAAGTAAGAATCCCGTTTTCCATATGATCCAGCAATTTTATTCCTGGGCACATATCCCATAGACATTCTTTCACAGGTCCCTAGTGGCATGTGTGAGGATACCCACAGTCCCATCATTCGGTGGTGATGGTGGCGAGTTGGAGGCAGTCTGGGTCACCATCACCAGGGACGTGTGTGACACAGTGTAACAGATTCTCCCTATGGATTACTGCGCAGTGGCTAGAAACAGAGGCTGGGTACGCACATATCAATGAGGGAAGATTTTAAAAAACAGAGTGTTGGTTGAAAAGAATTAAGAAAAAGGGAATGAGATCTACAGCACAGCAACATTTATACAAATGAGAAATGCATGCATACAGGACCACAGTATATATTTTCCAGAAACATATACAAAGGAAAAACTTAAATTTTTTTCTTTAGATTTTACTTATTTATTTATTTGACAGAGAAAGAGAGAACAAGCAGGGGGAGCAACAGAGGGAGAGGGAGAATCAGACTCTCTGCTGAGCTGGGCCCGACACAGGGCTTGATCCCAGGATGCTGGGATCATGACCTGAGCTGAAGGCAGACGCTTAACCCACTGAGCCACACAGGTGCCCCACAAAGTAAAATGAGGGCATGTTAACATATTAAAATGGTCGCTGAGGAGGGTGAGAGAGATTAGCCCCCCCAAACAGTGACTCTGTGGGAGCTCTCCTGGACTGCCTTTCCATTTGATCTCAGGACCTTGCCCTCCCACTGGCTCTGGCCAGTCTGTTCTTAGATGTGCCAGCTTTGACTCTTTTATCCTTACTGGATTCAGCATCTTTTGTTTTGCTCTTTCCATGTCTAACCATGGTCATGCCCTGCCCTCTACTCTGCCACAGAGACTTGGCTTTGACATCTTGCTTTTTGCTCTCTGAGGTTCTGACCGCACTGCTCACCTTCTGGTCTTGCCTTCATTACTCCCAGCTCACTGCTGACAGCTTGTAGGGGTCTTGCTCCACTAACGGCCATCCAGGTCAGCTGGAAGATGGGCCTGTCTGAACCTGTGTGATGGATCAGTGATGGCCAAATAAAGTCATGCTTGCCTCAGTCTGCTATCTCCCCAGATCATGTCTGCCCTCCACCCTCTCTTCTGCAGACTGGGAGCTCTTACTCTAGAGGACACGAACCCGGTCTTTTTTCCTAACTCCCACACAGAGAGCCTTTGATTGTTATTTAATATCCTGACATGTGCTGATATATTTTCATATAAACTTCCTTTTACTTCAGAAAGCAAAGAGCTAAGTCATTTCATATATATCCAAATACATACAAGTTCTTGCAGGGCAGGTAAGGGAGCCTGGTGCTGCCCCCCACACATCCCATGACTGTTGGGTCATGAACCCCGTGCTCCGTCCAACAGCGTGGGACAGCTTTCAGGACGCTGGTGACATCAGTTAAAGTCTCAGTTGTCATGGGGTACCTGGGTGGCTCAGTGGGTTAAAGCCTCTGTCTTCGGCTCAGGTCATGATCCCAAGGTCCTGGGATCGAGCCCTGCATCAGGCTCTCTGCTCAGCGGGGACCCTGCTGCCTCCTCTCTCTGCCTGCCTCTCTGCCTACTTGTGATCTCTGTCTGTCAAATAAATCAATAAAATCTTAAAAAAAAAAAAAGGCTCAGTTGTCGAGGTTTTACTGGAGGCCAGATACTGATAGAAGATGCAAATCTCTGCCTTCCACTGAGAGCCAGTCATTTGGAACCACTGGTCACCAGGGCTTTTGATATTTTCCATGTTTCTTGGATAGGACAGGAGGAGGTTTGTGTAAACACGTGTGACAGGGTTGGGTGGCTGGGTGGGTGGGTAGGTGAGGGTGCTTACAGTCTGTCAACTCCAGGACCAGCAGAATGCCTGGCCACATGTGTCCCTGGCACCGTTAGGCCTGCAGTCTGGGTGACCTGGTCAGGTTTACACAGGGCCCAGTGCCATGGCCCAGTAGCACGACATGAGGAGTGGTAAGGTCTTGCTTCAGTGCTTTATGACAATCTGCTGTCTGTTCTCTAGGGGAGAAAATCAGGCTGCTGGAAAATAGCAGTACTTCCACCAGAAGTCCATATGAGTAAGAATTGGCTCCGTGATGGTGGTTGCAGTCAATAGGTATATGGAGGCTGGTTAAACACCAGAGCCTGTGACTGGGAGCTGCTTTGACTCAGCTGTGGTGATTATACCATGTGGTATAATGGCTTTGCTAAAGTGTAAATTAGCCCCAGCCATTGAGGAAGAAGGCACCTCAAACTCCTCTATCAACACCGGATCATGACCGTGTTTTTTTAGAGCCCAAGGAATTTTGAGAATGGAAATCTAATCAAAGAATTTGGGACCCTTTTGGATGCAAGAAACAGAGTGGGGAATCTATTTTGGATGTGAATATATAATAATTTCTCTAACGTTTTGTGGCTTCTGTAAAAAATAGGTCACAATATTGAAATCAAGATTACTCTGGAAAATCCAGGCCATAAGGGTATCCGAGTATTATAAAATAGTTGATATAAGATGTTTTGGGATAGAGTGGTAACAACACATTAGTAAAATGCCAGCTATAGACCAATAGTCTGCTGTTTGATGAGTCCATTAAACAGTGGATCTTTCTGATGTTGCTGATTGTCTCAGCAGAAGCAGCCTGGGAGAATATGTTTTAACTCGGTGGGTGAGGTACTTGCAGTCTAGGCTACAGGAACCGTAAAGCATTGTAATGAGGAGGTGGTATTGGAGAAGGACCATGAGATCGGGCTGTCTGGGTTCATATTTAGGCTTTAACCCTTGATTGTGTGATCTTGGGCAAATGCCTCAACCTCTCTTTGTTCTCTTTGCTATCATAGATTTTATTAGTACCTTCCTCACAGGGAAGGCATTAAATGAGATAGTTCATGTATGGTGTTTAGCCTAGCGGCTGCAGCATACAAACTGCTAAGTAAAATGTGCTGTTTCAATCATCAGTCTCTCACCTGCTCATTAAATCTCTTAACAAGCTAGGTATTGCTTTTTCATCCAGCTGGACTCCTGAATGTATAAAACTTCTCAGTAAGGACAGAGATGGTCCATGATAACTGACTGAGAAGTACATGGTAATGGAATCATACGACCAAATCTGTGAGCTGCACCTGAAAATTAGTCTCATTAAATTAGAGTTAAAAAGAATGGAGGATTATGCCTGCGTGGTAAGGTTTGTGGGGTTGAAGCTGAGGCTCTGGTGTGGTCCAACCCCTCTTGCTGGTGACTATCCCTCCTTTGGCTCTGGCCACATTGCCGTCCATGCAGACAGTGTCCATCCTTGCTTTGGCACTGGCTTAAGATGGACCCCGTATAGTATGATATCAGTACATCCATTAGAAAGGGCATGTTGGTGTGGTGAAGCAGGGTTCTCGAAAACCCTGGGAGGGAATAGGCAGAGCCATTGGCTGAGGACTGCCTGACACATGATGTAGAGCCTGCAGAGTGGGAGAGACCATCTTGGGATCCCCCATCAGCTTCACCCGGTGTTAGGGGGCACACAGAGTAAGGGATGCCCCTGGGGCTTGGTGGTGGACTATGGGTTTCTCAGAGCCCTGGACTACTCCTGTGCTGAGGAGAGTCTCTGAGGGACAGTCTACCTCAAATCTGCACCATCTGGCCTCCTAATCTCCCAGTCATGTGAAAGAATTGCCACACCTGTTGTTCACTTGACAGGCCTCCCTCATGGGATCCTCCTGGAACTGGGGGTCTGGTAGCATGACAGCCTGTGTGCCTGAGTCCCAGAGCTCCAGTAGATAGAGGGTTCCATGTGGGTCTTGGTTCTGGCTTGGGGTGTCCTGCCCAGATTGCAGTGCTGGCCCAGCTAGTCCTACGCACCAGGCAGGCACTTAGAAGATTTTGAGGAAGTCGCTCCAATGTAGGGGCTTCTCGGCCTGGGGCCCAGGGGAAGGCCCAGAACTGGAAGTCAGAGACCCGGTTCTAGTCTTGGTTCTGTTGGCAAGTGGCTGAGTGGTCAAGAGCAGAGCACTGAAGGTCTCTGCAGGGCGGGCTCCCTGGCGAATGACTAATGGAACGGCAGACGGGGCGCCTGTACTTGCAGTTTAATGCCCTGTGCTACTCTTTTGAGATTCTCAAGAATTTCTCTTTGAATTTGTGTTTGTGAGTGAAATCCATGGGACATGGATACCTGGGTGGCTCAGTGGGTTAAGCGTCTGCCTTCCTCTCGGGGCATGATCTCAGGGTCCTGGGTTCGAGCCCCACATCAGGCTCCTTGCTTAGCAGGGAGTCTGCTTCTCCCTCTGCCCCTGCCCCCCTGCTCATGCTCTCTATTTCACATTCACTCTTTCTCTCTCAAGTAAATAAATAAAATCTTAAAAAAAAAAAAGAAGAAATCCATGGGACAGTGGAGTGTCCACTGGGAGCTGGTCATCTCGGCCCATGCATGTCCTATCTCTTCCCACCTCCTCACTTCCTTCCTGCAGTGGGTTCTCAGCTGCCTCCTGCTCCAGCCCAGATACCTCTACTGCTCTCACCTCCTGGGTGTGGGGACAGGGAAGGTTGGCATTGGTAGGTGTATTCCACACCAAGAGGGTCTGTGTTCAACCACTGTCTGTCTCATGCCCAAGGGAATGCAGCATGAACGAGCACATACAAACACCAAGGCGGACTGAGAAAGAGCCTGCAAAAGGAAGAAAAATGGTTGTTATTCCTGCCGTTTGCACAAGGGGCCCTGTTTCTTCATTTTGCACTGGGGCCTGCAAATTACGTATCTGGTCTGGGTCTCTGAATTCCGGCCTTCTCCTTTGTCGGAAGTGGTACCTCCCAGGGCTCATGTTCTGGGATTCATCCCTTTGCCGAAGGAACATCCCTGGCCGATCACATTTTCTCAAAGGAAGTCTGTAGAGATTAACCAGCCAGACTCATGCTCAGAGGCCTCAAGTCTGTCTGTGGGTTTTTTTTGGAGTTCTTTGTGTTGAAGAAAAATTGCACCAGACAGAGTTAAATAGGCAAGGAAGACTTTAGTCATGGCTGGTGCTACAGGAGAAAGAGATTGGACTCAATTCTGTGGAAACAAAGGCAGAGGAGTTTTCAGGGCTGTGGTGAACTAGGGCAAAGTGATGGAGGTCATTGGAGGGTTGGTCAGTGTGCTTAGACATCTGTGTTTGCTGGTGGCCCCTTAAGGAAGGTAGGTACCTTTGCTTGCGCAGACAGAGGATTGGGGGTGCTCTCTCCTTCCATGACTACATTTCAAAGGATGCCTCCCAGGCCCTTGAGAAAGACATTCCTGGGTCGCAAAAGTGGCCCGTGGCTAGGAGAAGACTTACTGCTCAAAGCAACAGGGAAGGAATTTACCATGGCAGGTTTTCTAGAGTAAATGGGAAGGGAGGTGGGTTGCATTCAGGAAGAACCCCATCTGTAGTTGAATCCAGCTAAGGAAATGTCAAGGCCATCTGGTCCGCACTGTTGGACGTGAGGCCTCTGTGGAGCACTGCTATAGCATCTTTTGGGCAGTGGCTTTTCGCCCCCACTTCACAGAAGCAGTTTCTGTGCTGAGAGACAGTGCCAGGCTCCACATCCCCCAGCTTGCCAGCAGAGGAGCCGGTGTCTTCATGTCTCACCCTGGCCATCTGTGGGTGCCTACATGCTTCTTGTATCTGCCCTGGGTTCTCCATCACCTTCCATCCACCCTCTGCCCTCAGCCCCTGGCTCCTGTCTGGGACCACTGGTGAATCCTGAGCCCCCAGCTCTGGGCAGCTCTCTCCCCACCAACGTGCCTCCCAAGAGGTTTGGCATCAGCAAGCTTTCATAAGTATTTATTGCTGGGATGAGAGCCTGCTGCCCCTGATGGGTCCTTGGCTGCCAGGAGCTGACGCCTGGAGGAGGCAGTTTGTATGCTAATGTTGCTGATTGCTTGCATCTTCCGAGGATTCTGCTTTAGCCTTTCTATCTGCCCCTGGAGAGAGACCCAGGAGCTGTTACCCATCTGCCCTCCCCTCGCCCTCCCCTTTTGCCTCCAGCCCCCCAACCAGTTCTTCCAGAGAGCCCATAAAATCTTATTCAACCCATTATGTCCCACGCAAAGCCTGATCCTTCATTTTGAGAGTAATAACCGTGTGTCCAGATTCAAATATGTGGTTGAGGCTGAGTTGGAGAGACGGATGAAGGGGCCTGGTGTGAGCTGCCAGGAGGGGCAGCACTTGGGGCTGGTGCTGGTTGGGGGTGAGGATGTGAAGGAGGAGCCCAGACCCCTTAGGGCCATTCCTTTTTCTGTGGGGTGGTAGGCAAAGTCTTGGTTTGAGCCTAGGGTTCATCCCCAGTTTTCTCCTGTGAGAATCGGGAGGGAGGGCGAGTCTGTCAATGGGAGTGCACTTGGCTGTGGGACTGGACTGTGAGCCCCGGGTGTTGTAGGATCAGGTGTTTAATTTTACAGAGTCTGTTAGATTCACCTTGCTTGCTGGTTCACCTCAGTCCAGTGGTTCATGACCTTAGAGATTGTCATTGCTCGGGAGAGCTGTGAGAAATAGAGAATGCTTGGGTCACCGTCCCTGAGATTTGGATTTAATTGGTCCAGGGTGTGGCTGTAGCACTGGGATTTTTAAAGACAGATCTAAGGAGCCAAAGCCATAAGCTACGATCCCAAACTCCATTATAAGAGACTGGCACATAAACCTGGAGGTGCATTTATTAATGCAGAGTGGGAAATAGAATTGCCAAAGAGGTGAGCCATTCTCTTGTCTCTGAGTTCTCTTCCTGGGAGAGAAGTCAACACAGACAGCCAAACTATTCCCAGAAAGTAGCTTGGCATCCTAGGGAGAGGTGGGCTCTGTGGCGGCTAAGAAACCAGACTCTGGGGTCACATAGGACTTGCTTTATGTCCTACTTTAGGCTCTGTGGCAGGGAGCTCATTTCTGCAACTTCCCGAGCTTCACCTTCATCATCTCCAGTGGGGGGATAATCATAGCTACGTCTACAGAGTTGTTGTGAGGATTCCGGGAGCTGGTAGAGTGTGCTTATAGTGACTAAGGTTCTCATTAAATGGTAATTATTATTATCATAATAAAACCTGATGTCTTGGAGCTTGGATAGCCTGGTGCTCCACTCTACTCTGTAGGGTAATAATGCTGATTAACTGTGCCCTCACTGTTTGGTGAGCATGAGTCTGAGCCCTTTTCCTATATTAACTGAGGCACAGAGAGATTAGGCGACATGTCCGAGGCCCGCAGCCAATGAACAGTGGGGGCGGGATTTAGAGTAGCCAGCTGGATTCCGGTGCTTTACCCTGATGACCACTCTCGACAACATCTCCAGCTTTCCCAGTCCTTCAGCAGCTGGACTGAAACGCCTGGTTGTGGTCGGAGCCCCTCTCTCCTGTTGGGTGCTGGCAGAAGCCTTGATGTGGGGGTCGAGGGGCATGTTTGCAGAAATGTGATCTTGCATGGAGCATCTGGAAAAGGGAGCATGGCTTTGTTATGGTGGCAGGTGTAATGCCAAATCATTGATTACGTTGCAGCCTTCATTGGTTGTGTGCCCATCCTTTGGATTACTCTGGTCACCTTGATCAGACCTGGCTGTATCCCAGTCTCCAAGCCATTGTTCAAGGCATGAGCACTTATGCTAATGGTTAGGCTCGTCCAGTCTTTGTGTGGCAAACCGACTTTGTAGATTTTTGAAATTGATATTCTAAATGCTAATAATCAGCTCTGAAGGAAGTGGTACCAGATTTGGGCCTCTCTGTGTAGTTGACTGGAGGGTTAGTTTTAGGGTACCTCGAATGCTAACCACCTCTAACGGGACTAAGAGATAGTTTTACACACATCCTGTCTTGTTTATACTGAAATACATTAAATTAATTAATAATCAATGTAACACTCTTCTTGGTGGAGGGTCTTTTCCTTGAACTTGTTCACAGATACTGTGACAGACGTAGGTGCAGACGGACACCCCACAGGCTCTGCAGAAGAATGTGGATAAATGAGATTCCTGTAGGAAAGTGCCCTGTCATCCACTTTACCAGAATTGTACTGAGCCTTTTTGCTGTTCATGGGCCAGCTCACATGACTGGCACAAGCTTCTTTCTACCAGAGCTGGCAGAGAGGATCAGGGAGATTCTCCATGCCAACCACAAACCCTGTCCTCAGATCCCGTGTAGTATGTGCTGGGAAGCTAGTTTGTATAACCACACCCTGAAAACCCCTACTAATCACTGTCTTGAGAATGTAGGGATCCCGTCCTCCCTCTATATTCCCATCAGGCAGAATATGCAGAAGAACATGTTGTTCACCGTTCAAGGTTAGGGTCTTTGGGGGTGGCCAGCCTGGAGTGTGTCCTTTGTAAGAAGGAATGTCCGGATGGCGGGACTTAATCTCCTTAGAACACTGGCCATGGGAGGAGGGGAAGGCTAAGCTGCTGTGCTATGAAAGCTTGCTGTACATAGATCCCAGCAGTACAGGCTTTGTTCAGTCTGCCACTTCTAGACTCCCTGTTTTTAGGTTCCCCCAGTAAACCTATGTCTTTTCTTAGGCTTCACTGGACCATTACCCATTATTGGCATAGAGTCTGCTGGGATCTCCCTTCCTCCCTGCTTCTTGGGCCTGTTTGCAGGGCTGGAGAAGGCCGGAACTGAGATTGCTCCTGGTGTGGATTAAAGAGGCCAGGGGGAGAACCCAGCATGCCCTGCCCCTCCAGCCTTCTCCTTGGCCACCTCTCCATCACTTCTCACACTTGGCTGGATCGTTGTATCTGCCAGCAACTATTCTCTTAACTGAAAACTCTATTCCTCAAAAGAGTCTTCTTCCATGACATAATGGAAGGGAGAAGACAGAGTGCCCTGGCCATGCCTGGTGTTGCCCTGGACTCCCAGGATGTGGCCTGGTGTGGTCTCTATTTGACTTCTGTCCTTCTTTGGTTCTCTCGCTTGTCTTGTCTCTCATTATGGTCTTCCCAGCTTTTCGTCCCCAGCCCTCTGAGGTTGAAAGACCAACCCCTCTTCTAAGGTGTACCTACCGGTGGGACAAAAGAAGGACCAAATAGTTATGTTGAGCCCAACATGCATCAGGCACCACTAAAAGCTCTCCTGTGCATTAGATCATTCCATATCTTCAGTATAGGTGACAAAAGCAGGGCTCTGAGAGGTTGAAACAGTTCCCCAAGGGAAACAGCGATTCTTAGTAGAGTCTGCGTTCAGACCTGGGCCTTTGGGCTCTAAATCTAGCACTCTTTGGGCGCCTGGGTGGCTCAGTGGGTTAAGCTGCTGCCTTCGGCTCAGGTCATGATCTCAGGGTCCTGGGATCGAGTCCCGCATCGGGCTCTCTGCTCAGCAGGGAGCCTGCTTCCTCCTCTCTCTCTCTGCCTGCCTCTCTGCCTACTTGTGATCTCTCTCTGTCAAATAAATAAATAAAATCTTTTAAAAAAAATCTAGCGCTCTTTTCCATGACACCACAAGGTCTCTATGTTCTGGCTACTGATATTAAACATTAAATGGGCAGCATCCGTGGCTCTCCCATCCCTGTTACTATCCTTTCCCTTGTGGCCCTAGGAGAAGTGATCCAGTAGGGAAAGTGCGGGGCCATTGTGCTGTCCCTCTGAGCTGGGATCTTGGCTCAGACTCTCATGGGGCCCGGGTATGATTCGTAGGGAGTCTGGTGGTACCCATTCCCAGCCAGCATGGTTCCTTGTCTGCCTCCTTTAGCTCTGCAGGGAATTCCAGAAACTCCAGGTAACAAATGACAGCAAATTAGGAGCTGAAGTAACATAGCAACTGCAAATGTTATCAGTCAGGTGACCCTCGGAGGCTGCCTGCCATTCTGGGGGAGATTACCATATATCCAAGTAAATACCAAGTCCTCATGATGGTGGTTTGTGCAGCGGGGAGTGAAAAGCTCCCTGGTTCCTGCCCAAGAGTACTCAGAGCCATGGAGATTGGGGAATTTTTATTCCTTTATTAAAAATTAAGGTGTTTTTGAGTGTGTACATTGAAGTTTAATGGGCAGTGGTGACTTTTGGGCACTAGTCTTTTGTTCTTTTGCGGAGAAGCTGGTGAGGCATATGTAGCATGAAACTGAGAGCAGGGTTTTGGATTTTAATTCTGATTCTATCATAAGTAAGCTGTGTGACCAGGAACGAGTAACTTACCCTTTCTGGGCTTTAGTGAGGGGATTGGAGTCAGAATGAAGGATTATGTATTAGTTCACTAGAGTTGCCATAACAAAATAGGACACACTGAGTGGCTTAAACAATGGAATTTTATTTTCTCACAGTTCTAGAGCCTAGAAGTCCAAAGTCAAGGTTTGGTTTTTCCTGAGGCCTCTCTTCTTGGCTTGCAGATTGCTGCCTTTTCACTGTGTCCTCATGTGGCCTTTCCTCTGTATGCATATCCCTAGTGTCCTTTCCTCCTCTTACAAGGACACTGGTCAAGGACATCAGGGATTGTTGGACCATATTGGACTTTATTTAAATCTTAGTTACCTCCTTAAAGGCCCTATGTCCTAATATAGTCACATTGGGGGTTTTGGTTTCAACACATGAATTTGGGGTGGGGGCGGACACAGTTCAGCTCATCACAGATTTAATGACTTTTACTCCACAGACTTAAAATCTATCTAGTTATTTATTTATTTTTAGGTCTAGCAAAGTTCTCTTTGGTTTACTCCCGAAAACTGAAACCGGAACCAAGGATTTTATTCTGTCCCTGCAAGGGCTCATCTCATTAGAAACCAGAAATCTCTCAGCTGTCCTGAGCTGGGGGCCCTCTTAGAGGCTAGGGGCAGGTGGCCTCAGAAGGCTGCAGGACCTGTCTCCGGGGTGTCACCCTGTGCTTGTTGGCCTGCCCAGAGCCCCCCGCCCAGAGTTCCTTGCTGCCCCAGGAGTACTTGCTTGTCACTGTCACATGTGTATCTGACATGGACAGTCAGAGCCCAGCCTCTCAGGTCAAGTGTGGGCTCCTCCCACTGTTTGTCACTTTCTGGCTGGAAATTCTCTGTCTCAGTCTCCCCTCATCGGGGCAGGCTGTGGGCCAGGAACACCTTCCTTTATGGACAGATTTTAAAGCTGGGATTTGACCAGAAAGGACTGGGATCAGGGATCTCCCGCCATCTCAGGCAGGGCGATGGCAGGAAGATCTTATTAACACCTTTCCACAAAGGGGAAAAATAATATTTCAGCGTGTTCTCTTTGTGTCTTCAAGCGGTGATAAGGTGCCATCAAAGTGCCAGTCTGAGCTGCGTTCAAATGAAGGATTATTCTGATAAGATGCGGGGAGAGATGCTGGGGGAAGGGAGGCTCTAGGAGGGCTGGGGGGGGCGCCGGTTTAAGGTTATTAAACAGGAAATGCCTGGCCTCGGCAGATCAAGGGGAAATCACACATTCTGTCACATTTGCTTATTGAATCTCAGTTCTATTGAAGCTCGAAAGGGGAAAAAAACATCACGCCACCCCCATCAACCTTCTTGTAGGTCTTATTAGATTTCACAACCTTTCAATATTAAAATGCTAGTGCCGGTGGCAAAATTCCTTGTCAGTTTTTAATATCAGTAAGGGATTGTGGTATTAGGTTTAAGGGGGGGGGGTGGAGGTGGGAGCAGGGAGGGTGCAGACGGTCTGCAAGGCCCCCGCCTGGTCTGCGTCTCTCGTTGCATCTCAGAGCCCAATGCAGACCCCGTAGCTCCTGTCCCCGTCTAATGAGGGGACTGCCGTGATGCTGGTGAGCATCAGAGAGAGAGCTACTGACCCCCAGACTGAGGCTGAGCCTTCCCTCGTGAGAACTCTGCCACCACATACTGGGTTAGTTGCCTAGGGCTGCTGTAACAGAGTGCCTCAAACGACAGAAATTTATGGTCTCATTTTCTAGAGGCTAGACATTCAAACATGCAGTGTGGGCAGGGCCATGTTCCCTCTGAAACGAACCCGTCGGGGAGAGGCCTTGCCTCTTCTGGCTTCTGGTGTCTGTGGGTATTCCGTGGTATTGGCTTGCAGATCACTGAACTCGCTCTTCTGTCATCCCATGACTGTTCCGATGTATCCCTCTCCTCCTGTTGGGCCAAAGACCACTTGGCTTCCATATGGCCTAATCTTAACTAATCACATCTGTAATGGTTCTATGTTCAAACAGTGTCAACACTTTAAGGTCCTGAGGATTGAAACTTCAACATATCTTTTTGGGGGACAAAATTCAATCCATAATGGGTGTCTTTTTTTTTTTTTAATGTAGTCTCTACACCCAGTGTGAAGCCCCACACAGGGCTTGAACTCATGACCCTGAGATCAAGACCCAAGCTGAGATCAGGAGTCAGACACTTCACCTACTGAGCTACCTAGGTGCCCCATAAAAAACAGGTGTCTTCGCTTGGATTCCCCTGCAAACCAATCCCGAGATAAGTATTTCGGTGCAAGTACTTTGTTTGGGAGGTGACCCCAGGAGGCATGATGAGAGGGGAGGGTCAGTAAAGAGTGAGTGAATGAGTGGGTTATCACTGGAGCAACTGGGGCTCAATCCTTTTGGAACCCTCTGAGGGGCTGTGGGAGTGGGACTTGGAATTGTATCCCAAAGGGCAAAGAAGTCGAGTTGTTTATCACTCAGATGAGGGTCAAAGTATGAACTCCTGGCCCTTCACCTGCCTCAGGAGGAGCCTCCCAAGCTCCTGCAGACCCAGGATGACCTGAGCAGGGACATTCAGGCCACGGTTTTCTGGAAACTGGCTCCAGGGGCCCTGTGGGAAGGTCAAAGGGATACAGGCAGAGAAGGCATTGGAAGATGCTGCTCACGAGGACCAGTGAGCCTGGGCCAGAAGTTTGGAGATTTAAGGACATTAGCCTGAGGTGACCTTCTGTCCCACAGGCAGAGGCAGCCCTCTCCTGTTCACTATCACCAGGCTTGTTCCTCTGGGGCTGAGCTTTTGCCTCATCTCCTGATAGATACTCTGGTTCTTCCAGGCTGGGGGTCCACTCTAGACTCCCATTTCAACTTTCTGGGATCTGCAGTCTTATCCCCAGTCCCTCACCCCGAGCATCAGGTAAAACTACTGTCCACTCTGGTCCAGTTCAGTTCTAGAGCAGGTCAGTCTCTTAGCCAACTGCCACTGAGACGTCTGTCTCCCATTCCCACTCCTGTCCTTTTCCCCTGGTAGTGGCTGATTCTGCCCCCAGCACAGAGGACATCCATCTCTTTTCTGTTGGAGCTACCTACTTGGTGAGCTCAGCCACATAAGGATTTGGGGAGACTCGGGTGCTAAAATCAAAGAGGAAGCCTCAAGCCAAATATTTCCAGAAATCAGCCTAGCAGAGCCCCTTCTGGGCAAAGGGCTTCCTAGTTTGTGGACAAGCACACCCAAGAGGCAGACCTTCCCTGGACCACTGACTGCCTCCTGCCCTACCTCAGCTGCTGTGCTGTAGACCCTTCTGCACTGGCCTGCGGGCCACAGGGCCTGGACATCTTCGGGAGCCTATAGATGCTGTTGAATCTGTCTACCCACATTTTGGGGGTCTTAGGAGGGAGATGCTCTCTGGGTTCTGGGCTTCCTCAGAGTCTTGTTTCTATTGCTAGTTTTCGTCCTGGTCCCTTCACATGCAGAACACCCATGGTGCACCAGCCAGTCCACTGACAAGGTTGAATAAAGCCCGGAGGTCTCCATAAGTAGCTGCGTACTCATACAGGGCGGATGTGTCACATCTTCAACCTTCTTTGAGGTTCTGGAAGGGGAGGGCAGAGGCAAAGAAATGAAAGATGATCTCAGTGAGTAGGCTGTGCATGGCTGGCCACAGGAAGCAAAGGGTTAGGGGTCTGGAGACCTAGGTTCGAGTCCTGCATCTGTCTAGTTGTTAATTTATTTTTCACATCCTTGAGCCTCAATTTCCTCTTTGGCCAGATGAGGATAATAACATACCAAGAGGCCCAACATCCTCCAGGTTTGCCACAACAATAAAATGAGATAACGTCTCTCCCCAGGAAAATGGTCCTTCCCTGACAGACTCAGGTAAAGCAGTTATTGCGAAGTTGGTAATGGGAAGGAAAAGTAATTGACCTCATTTGGAAGGGGGCTGTGGCAGGTGAGCGATGCAGGTGGCATGACATGTCTACATGGAATCTGTGAGGTTTCGAGGCAGGTGGGGGGAGGTCTGGGTGAGGTCGGGCTTGGAGCTTGGGGGAGGAGGCTCCGCCTTTGCTGGGCGTGTGGCCTGTCAGTTCTGTTGCTCATCTGCCTCTCCGGAACACTGTGCTCTACCTGCCGCTGCTGCCCTGGGGAGGGCTCCAGGGGACATCCCCCAACCCTCCCAGGGAAAGACACAGCACATCAATCATGCCTTTCTTTCTGTCCTTGGCAAAGCCACAGCCTCGATCTTCAGAGCAGTTCCAGTGCTCAGCACTGGGTTTAGAGTCTGGGGCTGGGGTGGAAGCCAGCAAAGGGGTCCTTTTGGGAATGTAGTTTGTGAGGCGGGAGTAGGAGTAAGCTGGGATGCTCTGGTACTGCACCTCCTTCCCCTGAGGTATGAGGAGGATCAGGCTTTGGAAACCGGTCGGCTTTGACCTCATCATTCCGTGCAGGCCCTCTAGTTTCCAGATCCAGCAGGGGCTCATCCATCTGAATTAGTTCAAATTGATAAAACAGTTTACCCCAGGTCTCTTTCTGTTACGTAATTTCTGTTTTCGTATCAGCTGCAGAAGCTGTACTTCAGGGACAGATGTGAAACATGGCCTTCCCGATGTCTCCCCGGACAGACTGCTTGCGTGTGGGCTAAGTGACAGCTTGAGTGGAGCTTGCTTCGCCGGTCCACCTTGAGAAGCCCCTTCGTGGATATCCTTAACCTCCTGCGAAGGTCTGACCGGCCTGGGGCAGGCGAGTCCACAGTGGCCGACCTGAAGGTCGTTTGTGTGTGTGTCTGGCTCCCCACTGGCCGTGAGCTCCTCAGGGGCTGGACCTGCCCTTCTTTGTGTCCCGGGAATTCTGCACAGCATCTGGCCATGTCATCACTGCTTGCATGTTAAGTGAGTCAAACCCTGCCTCTTGGCCCTGGAAACTGGAGGCCCCATTGAGAACCTGGGGGGAAGCCAGGTTGACAGCTGAGCAGCTCTCTCCCAGAAGCAGCCTTATAAATCTGTTCTCATTAGCAAGAGGCCCTGGGGGGAGGGGACGAGAGTGAGTGGGTGTATGTGTGTCGGAGTGCTGGGGAGAGCTCTGCCATTAACCTGTCACCACCCCCTCTAATCTACGATGCCTTGCTTCTGGTTTGGGCAGGCTGTTTGCAAGTCTGTTTGCTTTTCGGGATTCTGGAGAAATCTTGACTCCAAACCCCAGTATCTGGAGAACCCTCACAGCACCCTGTCTAGAAAGTCATGCTTTCCCTGCTCAGTTACATTTTCAGGTGCACAAACTGGCCTGTTCGTTTTTGTGTAAGGGATGGAGGAGGAGCTGAAAAGTTGTGCTTGGCCTTAGGGGTGGGTTTCCTTTGTTGTGAGTGCTCTTTCAGGGTCAAGGCTGGCAGCCTCGGTTGTGGTCCACCTTTGACCCTTGGTCTTTAGGCCACAGGACTTTTATGGCAGACAAGTGAGAAGTTGTTAAAACTGTGTCTCCATCCCACCCAGGAAATACAGTTCATTGCCTGTATTGTATTTCACGAACGACCCAGCGTTCGTGACCTTGAAGGAATGAGGTCTCTAACCAGGGAGCCTCTCGTTGGAGCCAGTGCAGGGCTCTGGGTCTCTCCCTTCCCATCCACACGGCCAACTATTGGGTCTGAGGCACGAGACAGCTGGAGTGACAGGTTAGCTTCTGCTGTAGCTCTCAGAGGCTCAGAGCCCACACCAATGCCCACTGGCACCTCCTATGCCCGCCGTCATGGTAGAATACGCTTACTTTCTCCTGATGGCCTAATTTCCTATTTACATTTGTATACCATTAAGATGATAAAGCTGTTTCCTTTGTTGAAGACCACATAAAACTAGGTGAGGCGTGGAGGCAATGAGGGACGCGGGGTCAAGAGAAAATACAAATGAAGGCCGGGTCTCAGGTGGGAGACACTACTGAAGGCTCTGGCTGAGCCTGAGCTTTTAGATTGGCTTATTAGCATCATGATTGTTACGGTCTCAGCTTCAGAGGATAATGAACCTCATGCTTCCACGTTCATCCTCTGAAGATGTTTGCTAGTGGAAAAGACCGGTTTCAGCTCTTCTCTTTGGGGCCCAGATCTACACGAGTTCTCTGATGGGCGGCAGCTGCAGCTGCCGGACAGGTGAGGGAAGTGGGGACGCAAAGGATGTGCAAACCGCCAGGGGCCTGTATGCAGAAGCAACGGCGGTGCAAGTAATGGGCTCCTTCCAAAGTGCCCTTGGCTTTGTGCAATCACGGCCCGTGCTCCGCTTGGAGCCTCTGATGGTTCCTCTGAGCAGGAGAATGTGCTCTTCACAAAACACTCTGAGAACGTTACTGTTTTGGAAACAGCTTTGTTTGCCATTATTTGGAGAAGAGCGTTTTGGTTTCGAGGAGTATCCAGGCAGGTTGTTCCTGCTGCGACCAAGTCACAGAGGAGTAGGGGAGAAGGGGTCCCTGCTAAGGACCTGGGCTTGGATAGTGCTCTTCTACAGCTCGGGCATCAAGTCACGGAAGAGTCACATCCAGGCCCCACCCCTAAAGAGGAAAAGAGATGACGTCTGCAAAAATGGTTTCTGCGGTGCGGAGTGCATGGAAAGTGCTCCATAAAATGTCAGCTTTTATTTATTTATTTATTTATAAAGAAGATTTTATTCATTTATTTGATGGAGAGATAGAGCCAGAGAGCACAAGCAGGAGGAGGGGCCCAGAGAGAAGGAGAAACAGACTCCCCGCTGAGCAGGGAGCCTGATTCGGGGCTTAGTCCCATGTCCCTGGGATCATGATCTGAGCCAAAGTCAGACGCTTAACCCACTGAGCCACCCAGGTGTCCCCCAGTGGTAGCTTTTATTATTATTACCTTACTCGTGTAAATTGAAGTAAGTTGTTAGCATCTTTGCTTCTTGTAAAATGAGGACAGCCATGCCTGCCTTATTGAGTTGTTTGTATTAAGTGAACTAATGAAGTGAATGAAATAAGGCATGAAGTGAAGTAAATGATAAAATGTGTCAGGCATCAGCCTTCCCCAGGTGAATGGTGCAGCTTGCCTAAAAGAGTTGGCACGACCCAGCATGTGAATTATTGGAGTGGAAGAGAAATACACCATTCGATCAAGCCTCTTCTGTGTTTTCTTCCAAAAACGTAACTCTTTGTCAATATAATTACCAGTGCTTAATTATGAACTAAAACAAGAAATAATATAGAACAATATTAAGAGAAATTAAAAATATCTGTCTTCAAATTAAGTACCGTTTCATCACATCCTCTTAGGCCATTAATTACCACTTTCCCCTCTTCTTGGTCTCCTACTCAACCTCAAGGAGAATACTTAACTTCCTTTCGGTGGTTCAAGTGTCAAAAATGCCCTTAGCCTGGTGTATAGTTCTTTCTTTAGAAAAATCACATCTAACTCTTCTTCTGTGGATCCCTCTAATAACCCTACTTAGGGTTTACTGGAGGAGGCAAAGTGTTAAGTGTTTCACCACTTCTGTAATTAGTTCTAGAGAGTAATGACAGCTCCTTCACAGAAATAAACCATTATTCAAAAAATTCTTCCAGGTTTTGCTCCTAGAAGGCCTTTCCTATCTTTCTTCTTAGCTCATTAATGTAGAATCATGCTAGAATATAATGTAACAACAACAGCAGCCAGTGTTTTTGTGGGCACTTAGTTTTATTGGTAGGGACCTTTCTAAATGCTTTACATGTTAAATCTTACTTAATTATAAAACCCCTGTGAGGTAGGTTACTATTACCTCCTTTTTATAGATGGGGATATTGAGTATCTTTAAAGATTTTATTTATTTATTTGACACACAGAGACTACAAGCAGGCAGAGAGGCAGGCAGAGAGAGAGGAGGAAGCAGGCTCTTCGAGGAGCAGAGAGCCCGATGCGGGGCTCGGTCCCAGGACCCTGAGATCATGACCTGAGCCGAAGGCAGAGGCTTAACCTACTGAGCCACCCAGGTGCCCCGGATATTGAGTATCTTAAAGTATCTTGTTCAAGGCCCTTAGACATTTTTTTTTAAATAAGCTCTATGCTCAATATAGGGCTTGAACTCACGACCCTGACATTGGGAGTTGAATGCTCTGTGGATTCAACTAGCCTAGCAACCAGCCAAGTTAAGTGTCCCTAGAGAGCCAGGATCCAGATGCGGGCAATATAACTCAGAACCCGTTCTTCCCACCAGGTGGCGCTGTCAAGCGCTGAGTCCGCCGGAAGACACAAATACAAAACGTGTTGCAGGCAGTTCAAGAGGATGCCCAGGACTTTAGAGCTGAGAAATGGCAGTCGAGCCCATGTCCCCAGCTGCCTCCCAAAGGCCAAGTGAGGTGGGAGATGTTGGATTCAAATCCTGCTCTTCCCAGTCTACAGTCATGTGTTGTATCCCTTGTCTCTATCCCTGCCTTCCCTTGGTCCCTCCCACTCTTACTGCAAAGAAAGAGAAATCCCTCAAGGCTGTTTTTGAGCTTATGACAACCCCCCGCCCCCCGCCCCGCAGCTTTTCTTTTCTGTCTTTACCAGTATATTCTTTACATTAGTGGAAATTTTGGAAAATCATGAGTTTCTGCTAATTGTAAAAGGGTCTTTGTTTTGTTTTGTTTTGTTTTGAAGATGTTTGGTCCCAGAGACTTATGAAAGGGGCCATTTATTTATCTGCAGAATAGTTTACATATGAGAACAATACAGAAGAGCTTGAAAACAGTTATTCCATGAACACTAATTAAGAGATTTGTTTTCAAATAGCAGAAACCAAATCTGGCTGGTTTAAGCAAAAGAGGAATTTTTTTTTTGAGGGATAGTGGGGAGTCTTGAGGGATAGTGGCTCGAAGAAACAATGTTAAACAACCATAAAGGGGGAAAAACGGCGGTGTCTGGAGACCCCACACTAGCAATAGCACCTGAACCTCCTCCCTGGTCACTGCCATTATGTGACTTAGTGAATTATGTGAATTTCCCAGCCTGGCGTCTGACTACCCCCGTAAGATAAGTCCCCAGTTGGAAGAAAATGTGATTGTCCAGATTCACTCTGGGCTCCACAGATGGATCCAGCAGCCATGGCCAGGTGCAGCCTGGGGTCAGATCTCCAGGTTTCAGGACTGCTTCCGTGGAAGGGAGAATTGTGAATCACCACTCCTTTGTGTTTCGCCCCAGTGTGGTTTCTTTACACTGCCTCACTGAGGGATTGCATGTCCCAGGACACACAATCTGTTGGAAAAGAATGGATGGAGAAGCTCATTGGAGCCCTAGAAACTCTTTTGTGTCCTCATTGTCCCTTATACAACTTGTTACGCAGCCTGACAGCCCAAAACCTAGGTGTGGAGAGCAGGCAGTATTGGCCACTCAGTGTCCCCAGAGTCTCTTCAAGTAGTCTGGCAACAAGGGGCCAGGGTCTCCCTTCCCCCAGGCAGCAGGAGGAGCTGTGTGCGCTCAGCTTCCTTGGTCTCCATAGACTCCAGGTGCCAGGCAGCCAGTGTTCCCAGTGACTCCTGTGAACAGCTGGTACCCAAGCTGAGAGCATTTGGTACCCAAACTCAGGTACCCAAACTCTTGCCATATTTTCAGGGCCACTGTCATGTCTGCCCCATAAAAGGAGAACCCCAGGATGTGGGGGTCCCTCTGCTGTTACACAGTCCCACCCTGTGTTAATTCACAGCCCAGCCCCTGCATGCTTCTGTGCAAGATGATTAGAGCATGGAGGACGGTGCAGATCCGGTTCCCTCTGCCCGCAAGCTTCAGCCAGCACCAAGCAACACCAGTTGGTGCTCACCCCAAGTCTTTTGCTTAAACCCAAGTCTTGAGGTCATGTGATAAACTCCATCCAAACCAGGAGTGTGGGGGGGGATTATTAAAGGAAAGGGTCATCGATGATGCTAGATAGCAGCAGCTCTCGGTGCCAGGCAGAATCTGAGCCCTCAGTTTGAGATGGCTTTAGGAGATACTGCAAAGGGATGGATTCAGGGCTCAGGAGCCCATTATGGGGCTTCAGTGGCTGGGGAAGACGGCCATTCTTGCCCTGGCTTTAGTCAGTCACTTGGTGCTTGATCTGGAGCAAATCACTTGACTTTAATTTCCTCATTTTTATTCAGAAGTGAAATAGTATCTACCCCTCTTGGATAGTTGGTGTGAAACAAAAAACAGAAATGAGGAGTATTATAAAATTCGAGGTCTTATTCGTCTGGGGAAACTGAGCCCCAGAGCCGTTCCTGAGGCTAGCTCTGAATGGGAGGATTGAATGCAGCCCAGACAAGCTGCGGTATGGATGGGGCACCGAGCTGCCCCAGAGCCCTCTCGCCGGACTCTGTAGTTAAAGGTGATTGTGACTTCTAACTTTCCTCAGGATCACAGATTTCTCTGAGCAGAGCTGTAGCCATAATAACTTAGCGGGCTCCAGTGGATCGATACCTCTGAAATCTAAGGGCCATTCAGTTGCTAAAGGCTTTTCATTTAGTCTTTGTGTTTGGTATTAATGTTATCCCCATGGCATCTAAATGGCAGAGCTATTTATGGATTGGAAGTCAATCTGACAGTGTGGCTCCTCGCCATCCATCATGGGTAGCAGAGAAAAATCCAGGTGAGCAGAACTTCTAGGGTAAGCAGGACAGATGGGGATATTTAATGCTTGCTGATGCCATGAATTCTACCTAATTTCTTTGTAAGCAACAGTAGCAAAGGGCAATAGTGAAAAAGCATCATTCTTTGAAATGTTAGAGGTCAAGTACTAAATGTCGCACTTGAGTTACGACTTCTACAGAATCCAAGTTAAGGGAAAGACAGCTCTGTGATGGGTATGGGTGCCTTTCAACCTTTTTTGAGGATGTGGACTCCTTTAATTGGAAAAAAAAAAGGGAAACAACATGGGAATAGCTGTATTTTGAATGATCACGGAGAAGATACATAAATAATATAAAGTATACTGTGTTCGGAAATAGTTTTCAATGAATTTGAAGTTAATTCATTAAAACAGCACTCTTGAAAAATGGTGTATAGATGATTAAGATACACTTTTTCTAGAGTTTATGGACACAACACCTACGTGGCCACTGATGACAATAACACACCTAATTATATTTGGGCATTACTATGTCCCAGGCGCCATTCGAGGACATTATCTTGCTTACTCCCCATAACAACTCTATTACCCATCTGTGAAATGGGTAGTAATCACTATTTCCATTTTACAGGTGAGGGAACCGAGGATCACAGATGTCACCGACTGCTCAACGTCCTTCAGCTGGTAAGTGATGGAATGAGTGCACATTCCTGAGTTGTCTAATACTGTTGTCCCTTCTTGTCTCATGAGCAGCCATGGTCTGTGAGACTCTCTCAGCACAGAGCAGGGAAGAGCTCAAATGCTCTGGTGAGCTATTTCTGAATGAGAGCAGGTGCCATCCTCTGTTGACTACACATCCCACTTGATTCTCTTCTCCCCTGCTGCCTTCGTTTGTGTCTTCCATTTGCCTTTTACAAGTTCAAGTTCAGGTTTGGGAGAGAGTGAGCTGACTGGTCATAGGTGGTGGGGCGTGGAGAGTCGAAGGATTGGGATGGGCTGTTGGGATGGAGTCTTATCCTTCACCATGCCTCTCCTTCAAGGTTCTTGATGGAGGAAGGGTATTTGCAGGGACCAGTAGTCAAATGGGAAAGCGTATCACCTTATTAGAGGTTTAGCAAGCTACTGATTGCCCCAAAGGTGGGCAGGCCTTCTTTGGGAAAATCTGGTTTTGAAAATTTGAATTAGGAGAGGAGGCCCAAGTTTGGCTTCCTACTCCCTGTTCCTTGAAATGATAGTATAAAACCTTGTGTAGAATATTCTGAATGTGGTTTTTTTTTTTTTCTTTTTTTTTTTTCCTCCCAACTCAGGAAGCAAGAATGGCTAGGTTGTCTTTGTATGCGGACATCTATCGTAGTTGTCTCTATTTTTTTTTCTGGTAGTGGTGCTGCCGTTTCTTTGGGGAAACTGCATCTCTTCCATTTCTTGTCATTCTGGTGGAGGCTGTGTCCCTCTCCCACCGTAGATGCATTGACAGGGCAAGGAGTATGGATGTGGCTTAAGCAAGGCTAATCTACGGACTTTGCGGGGGGGGGGGTTCCTTCCTCCTTCTTGCATGTCATAATGGCAGTTGTGTAAGTTGGAGCCCCTAACCACTTTGTGGGAGACGACCATATACAGTAGGAAGGAAGTTGAAGACAACACCTAGAGAGAAACAGAGTTCACAGATGGATGGGTCGGTTGCGGGGCAGAGGAGAGAGAGAAAGCTGGAGTGGGAGTTACAAAACCTGCGTTCTTGCTACTGACCAGTGTGTGACTCTCTGTAAGGCACTAAAAATTTTCTCGAAGCCTCAGTGTTCCCATCCGGGGAGTGTGACAGTGGGCTTCAGTAGCCCGTCGCTCCCCGCTGGCTTTTCACCGCAGAGACTCAGCAGTGGTTGCTTTTCTTCTTGGAGTCTTTGGTCCCATGTGATATGGCCTTAGCCTTCTTCTCAGATGCTTCCAACCTCGTTTCCTCTTCCCTCCCCTCCTCTGCCAACTGCTTAGATGAAAGAACACCTGCTTGTTTCTGAAACAAGGAAGTGAAAGGAAGGGTTTCTCTGCAAACTATTTTTTGCTAGTAGAGCAAACACTGGGCTTGAGGTGCTGTGGGCTGGAGCGCGTTCAATAGCTTCCATACCATGCTGTCCTCTATGCCCACTGTGGGACAGCCTTGCCCTCAATTTGCCCAGGGCCCTTCCACGCTGCCCTTGAAGAGTTATAATGACCCGCCATCTACTGAAATTCACTTTATTATAGTCCACATGGAGGAGGGTCCTGGACTTTGATGGCCACTGCTCTGAAAAGTACCTTATAGTTTAAATGTTCAAGCCGGGAGCTGAGTGGTTCAGTCTCTGGCCTTTGACCTCTCCCTGTGATCAGGAAACAAGCCAGATTTCCCAGGGAAGATCTGGAGCCTCTGAGAAGTTGCAGAGGAATAAAGGGGCTTTTTGGCTGAGGTGATCAAACATGAGTTTAGAGGGTCCATGTTGGTGGTGACCTTCTGTGGACATCTGGTAAAGGGAATACGTCCTTGGGAGTTGGGCTGTAGTCCCAGATCCCTTTTGCCTTCTCGAGTGTCATTGGGTTTACCGTTCACTTAAACTCTGTGCGTCTCTGCTTCCGTGTCTGTAAATTGGGACAATAATTCCTATCTCCTGAGGGGGTTGTTGTGATGATTAAATGAGAATATGTGTGTTGTGCCACATTGCTGGTACTTTTCGCTGTCATCGGGATACTGTGAAGGCTCACCTGTAGCCCATTCGGTGGTTGGGAAGGTTAGGGCCGGACCGGGCTGAGAGGCCTGGGCTGACTGAGCAAACTCGTGCACTTGGCGATCCAAAGAGAAGACCCGGCTCCCCCGTCTGGGCCCTTCTCATGCTCCGGAGGCTGGGGGTGCCGGACTTGCTGATGGTGGGGTGGGTGGGTTTTGATGGAGGTCCGCAGACCCCTGCGGTGGGGCGTTGTCTTGTTGCTGCTTCCCTCTCTCCCCGTGTCCCAGGGAGGGAATAGCTACAGCCTCAGTACCTCCTTGCTCATCGCTCAAAGTCAAGTGGTGTTTTATGACAAAGGCATATGAGCATGTCTAAATATTTAACTGGCAGATCAATCTGTGGCGACAAGGAGCGGCATTTAAAAAAAAAAAAAGATGAGACTTTCCAATGACGTCTTCATGACTGGCAGCACGCCACGGGGAGGCGGCCGGGCTCTGTCTAGGATATTTTGTTCTGATGCAGCTCAGAAGGGGAGAGAGTAGTGAGTCAAACAAACACTGGCCTAGAAGTCCTGCCTCCGGCTGATAATGGGCCAGTGCACCCAGAGCCGTGGAGAAGGGGCAGATAGGAGATTAGCACCATGGGGCTCCAAAGCCGGAGCCGGCTCCACTGCACACAGAGCTCCTGTGACTGATCGTGCCCCAGTGAAGTGTGCATGGAGAGGTGATGTCAGATGCGAGGAAGGAGGAGTGACAGAGTAAATCCCAATGGTGTGTTTTACGTGCTTGATGGGAGGCCGTGCTGGGTTTGCTGGCAAGATGGTGGGTGTGTCTGTTCTCATGGAGGCTTGGTCATGGCATCCCCAGCCTAGGGATGGTGGATCTCGCTGTGAAAGAGGTGAGGGCATCTCCAGGCTGCGTCAGGAGGCGATGTTGTGGAGAAGTGAAGGCAGGGCCTCTGTTGTAGCGTGATAGCAGGTGAAGATGTGTCCTCCAGAAATGCAGCAGCGGCCATGCAGCTCGGAGGAGTTAGGCTTGTCCTCGACTCAGATCGTCACAATGAGGGCAGCAGGAGGAATGATGGAGAATACTTACTGAATGACCACCGGGTGCTAGAGCCTCTGCCGGGCAATTTACATACTTCTGCAGCCCCTGAAGTAACAAAATATGGGGGTGGATATAGGAATATATGCACACACATGCATACACTTACAACACAAATGCAGAGACCTGCATACATATATAGATAGATATTTAGATAAACATACATATACATACGTATGTATATATAATTGCAAATCATTTATCTTTATTTCCCTTTTTTTAAAATGTGGACATGCTTACATCTACTCATTTAGGTACTCAATTTTTTGTAAGATCCTCTATCTAAGCCTGCCTTCCTTTCTAGTGACACGAAGTGTATCTAATACTCACCTATCAGGGTGAGCTGCTAAGAACAGACCCTTGGCCTAGAAGAGCTGCCTGTTCAGTTAGGGGAAGCCCTAAGCCCACCTCGTGAGGTCCCCCCCACCCCGACCGGGTAACTCTCTGAGAGACTCCTGTTCCTGCCGTTCCTGCCTCGGTACCTGGCATCTCTCCTGTTAAAGTTGTGGGTGTTACAGTTGTCGTGGCATCTGGCTCACGTGTGCCCGGCTGTGTGGCTACGTCCTTGTCCACTGCTGTCTTCACGGCTTCAAGCCATGTCTGGCGTGGAGAGGACACACTCAGGAAATCTTCTCTGAATGAATGAATCGATGAGGAGAGGTGGCTGTTTCCACAGATGAGGGAGGGGAGTTCAGGTTCAACAAGTTCTAGGAAGTCAAGAGCAAGTATGTGACAAAGTGAAGGTTCAACATCTCATCCCTGGGTGAGTACCCTGGGCTACTAGGCCTGAATGGAAGGAGAAGATAGTTTCATTTCAGGCTGGTTTAGTACTCATAGCCCTTGTTTTCTGTGAAATGAAATTCTCTTCATCTGTGACATTCTTAGAAATGCTCCCGAGATACCGGGATTTCCTTCACGTGGTTCTCCTCTCTCCTTCTAAGCAAAGTGCACAGTCAGCTTTTAAACCGCATTAGAGGAGAGGTAGACTCCAGTTTCCCATGGTTTTGCATCTGCGTGTGTGTGTGCACACGTGTGCACGTGTGTGATGTGGGCGCGCACACTTGAGAGGCAGAGCGGCTTGGTCTTGTTTGCTCCTAAGCATGTTAGCCCCACAATTGTGTAATTAGGGAGGATGCTAATGTTCCATGATTGGAAAATGTCACCCTGCGTGACTAATTTGCCAGCAGGGCCTAATTGAAGTTCAGCATCATCTGCGGCTCCCGTAAGTCTTTCTTCCGAGGTGTGGAGGCAGAGGCGGTGGCGGTGGCAGTGAGCCAGCGCTGGGCGTGTGGACGGCGATTTATGGCCCCTTGTCTCGGTTCTGGGGGTCAGATGGGAGATCAGCTGTGGTTGAGATGGGGTTGGCCGTAAAGGAGAAAACCAGGGCTGGATTAACCCATGTGGCAGGTGGCACTCAGGAAATAGCTGGGCTTTCTCCAGGGAGGACTTGTTTTTGAGTGAGGGGCTTCTTTTGTGTGGATGCAGACAGCCAGAGCAGCCGGGCCTAGAGCAGCCTACAGCTGAGTGCAAGTCCTGGGGATTTGCTCCCATGGCCCTCCTGCCTTTGTGGTGGATGCACTGGGATGTTCTGGGGGTTCTGGGACCCAAGGCTGTTCGATAGCATCCCTGTCCTGGGCTTGCGGCCCTGGTGGGGAACACCAAGAGGCACATAAATCAATGGTAATGCCTTGGGAGAGTTGCTTAGGTACAAAGCGGGCCGGACGTGCCCATGACCTGATCCTGTGCTGTCATTAATCTAAACCCTGCCGGGTGCCCGCCTTGTCCTGCTCTGATATCCCCCATGTCCCTGTGTCATCCACAAGTATTCCAACATTTTGTTCTAATGATTTTGTATTGGGCATGTATCTTCAACTAGGCTGTGGACTCCTGGAGGCCAACGGATGTATGTAGATGAATCCTTTGTTCTCGGCACAGATCAGCATGCTAGGCTCAGAGTGGGTCTCCAGTCATTGTTTCCTGCATGCCTAGCGGGATGATAACCTCTGTTCATTGAAGTTAGGGACAATTTTATACTGGATTCTTGACCTGGATCTTAGAGAATGAGTCGGAACAAGAGGAGGATAGGAGATAAGGTGTCTGAGAGCTTCACTGATCCAATAAATATTTATTGGGCATCTCCTATGTACAAGACATTAACTAGATGCTGGGTATATGGTGATCACAAACTGTCATGCTTTCCGTTCTTGGGGAGGTTGTATTCTAGTGGGAGAGTCAGACAGCCAATAAATAGACAAATAAGCCAACTCCGGTATTATAGATTTGCTACAGTGTTACAATGCAAGATGACAGTGGGTTCAGAGAGGACAGTCAGTCTCCGTGTGCGCGTGAGCATGCGCTAGAGGGCAGGAAAGACCTCTTGGAGGAGGTGGCATACAGCCTCACCCTTGAACAACGAGTAGGGGCTGCCCCATGAGAAATGAGGGAAGCGCATTCCAGGCAGGGAACATACAGGAGAAGAGTTTGCAGCAGGGAGGAGGCCGACCTGTGTGGGGGCCTGCAAGAGAGGCTGCAGTTTAGGTACTGGCAGGGAGAAGGGCTCCATGAGGCTGAGAGGCAGCAGGGGATAGCCGATGCACCACTTACAGGGTCTGGGGAGGAATTTGGATTTTCTTCCAGTTATAGTGGGGTTCCATTACCGAGTTATAAACAGGACACCATGTGATAGATGGTACTTGGTATATAGGGGCACACAATATTTGTCCTAGCTCTAGAGAGTGGGTCATAGGGTGGGCAGGCCAAGAATGGGACCAGAGATCCCAGTTAGGAAGCTGCCGGAGTAATCAGAGATGGTGCGGGTTATGGGGGACACTGAGGAATCTTTTTTCATAGGCCGTGGAAAGCCAGTGTAGGGTTTTGACCGGCAGGGGAATAATGTGATGGGGGACACGTATTTTGTAACAGTTGCTGTGGTGGCAGGGGGGAGGGCGGATTGGAGAGGGAAGAAGGAAGACCAATTTCTTGTTAAGTTATAGGACCCATACTTTAAAGAGGATACAGACAAACTATAGCTTCCCAGGGTGACTAGAAATCAGGAAAACATGTTATAGGTGTCCGGTGGGCTAAATGTTTGTGACCTCCCAAAATTCATATATTGAATTCCTAACCCGCAATGTAATGGTATTAGGAGGTGGGGCCTTTGGGAGGAGATTAGGTCCTGAGGGCAGAGCCGTCAATGAGTGGGATTAGTGACCTTACTAGTGACCTCAGAGAGCTCTCTCTCCCCCTTCCACCCTGTCAGCACACAGCAAGAAGAGGTCAGGTTGCTGTTTGGAAGGAGGAGCTTACCAGAACCCAGCTGTGTGCCAGCACCCTGATCTGGGATTTATAGCTTCTGGAACTATTAGAAATAAATTTCTGTTGTTTATAAGCCACTCCGTCTGTGGCGCTGTTACAGCAGCCTGAGCTAAGAGGGTGGTGGAGAGTCAAGGCACCCAGTTTTTTTTTTTTAAAGATTCTATTTATTTATCCGACAGAGAGAGATCACAAGTAGGCAGAGAGGCAGGCAGAGGGAGAGAGAGGAGGAAGCAGGCTCCCTGCTGAGCAGAGAGCCCGATGTGGGACTCGATCCCAGGACCCCGAGATCATGACCTGAGCTGAAGGCAGCGGCTTAACCCACTGAGCCACCCAGGCGCCCAAGGCACCCAGTTTTGTTTATGTGCAGAAACATATGGACGGGGCAAGACAGCCGCCGCCTTCCAGTATGCATGGGAGCGGACGTCTAGAAGGTCGAGTGGACATCCAGCGGTGGAAATTATGGGAGAACTGGAGGAAGCTCACCATGGGGAAGGAATCATTTTCTTACACTCAATTATTTGACAACATACATAGATAAATACAAGGACTTCTCCTCCAGCCCCTACCATGTCCTGTGAAAGCAGATAGGGGCGTTCTCACTAACTTTGGAGGTTGTGTTCAGGATGGTCAGCCTGGATGGTCTGCCTTCAAACAGATGCTGTGGCTTGTACTTAGCTTTCACTTCGAGGGGTCTCCGGGACATCTCAGAGAGCTGTACTGCCCCGGGGGGACTGACCCACACAGACTGAAACATTGGGAAACATTTTCATCCATTTCCCGGATGAAAAGAAAAACCAAAATACTGCTGTTTTGTCTAATCTTTCAGTTCAAGAAATGGGGCCGAACAACCTAATCAGACTCTGAACTTTCTCTTGAGCTGCGCACATGAGGTTCCTTCTCCCCGTTTTCCTTCTGCTTTTCCCCTCGGATTCTTTATGCTTCCACACCCAGGAGAGCCCAAATTCCGGAGCTAAACTAGGAGAAACTAAAATAAAAAATAAATGCTCAAAAATAAAAAATAAACCCAGCTGTCGCCAGCCCTTCCCTCCCCGCAGGCGCTCCCCTAGTTAGTTGGGAGCCTTCAGCCATGAGCTGATTTCAGATGTAGTCCCTGGCATTATTATTCTGCTGCTTCTGATCCTGCCTAAGCGGGCCCAGCTGTCACCCCACCCCCTTTACATCAACTTCTGTATCACTTCCAGGCCAGTCTTTCCCAGTGTGATTTCTCCACCTCCTAATATTTAATTTTAATTCAAAGCCCCCCTCCCCCCTTGCCCTTGCAAATCCTCTGATTCTGCAGACCAAGCCAGCTTTCCCTCTGATTTTCTTCTCCTTTTTTCATTATCAGTGAGTCAGATTAGCATCTGACAAGAGAATAGAATGGACTATTCCACCTTGGTTTCAAAACCTAAGGCGGATTATTGCTCCTGTTATAAATATAAAGGACATTTTAATTTGCTAGGAGCCAAGAACAAGCAAATCACCCAGAGTCAGGATTGAACAGAGCAGCTCCAGGCCCCTCCACCTGTTTTGTGAAGCTCTGGGAACAAGCACCAAGCACGATGGCAGGCTTTGGAAAAGCCTCTCCTCCCCTCCCCCAACCCTTCACCCCTCCCCCGCCTCTGTAGGAAGAAGCACTCCCCTCTGGGCTTGGGAAGCATGACCCATTCTTGTCAGGCCCAACAGACCCCCATGCGGTAATTCTGGGAGCCAGTACCAACCTCCAAAGGGCTCAGAGGCTGGGCCAAAATAGAGGCTTGGAGTGTGTTGATGTTCAAGTTAGGACCCATATCCGGCCTAGAGACTCCCTCCTTGCCACTCCCAAAGCCCACCCCTCCTAGCCCCCCAACGCAGGGTCAAGCAAAGGCCAGCTCTAGGGAGTGTTCAGATTCCTCAGGGGCACCAAGGGGTGGGTGGAAGGGCAGGCCTCCAGCCTTTGGGATGCACAGCCCTAAGCCTGCATTTCCAGACCTTGAGCTACTGGCTCAAAGAAATGTCTATCTGGTAGGATCCTGGGAATGTGTCTGTTACCCCTGGAGAGCTGACTTCTCTTCAGAGGCAGAGTCTGCGGGGTATCCCTGCTCTGCAGACACAGGGTTGCCCTTTCTTCCTATGGATGGAGCTATAGTTTGGGAGGTCCTTTGATTTGGGACAGTGGCAGCCTGGCCCCTCTTTGAAGCCCCTATAGCAATGTCTTAGCATGGCCTTCCTTATTCTAGTCTTACTGCGGTGTCTTGACGGTGGGACCCTGTCTCATCTTGCTTCATATCTCAGAAATCCCAGGTCCAGCTTCTTGCCCATACAAGACGTTCATTGGGTACTTCCTCCGATGACCCAGGCAGTGTGGGGCAGGGGGAGCCCAGGGCTGGCGGGCTCCAGAGCCGCGGGCTCCCGTCTGCTCCACAGTTGGCGGTATGTGAGTGGGACAAAGTATATTAGCTTCCACAGCTGCTCTGATGAAGCACCATAGATGGATGACCTGAAGCCACAGAGATTTACCCTCTCGCCCTTCCAGAGGCTAGACATCAAGGTGTTGGTGGGATTGGTTCCTTCTGGAGGCTTTGAAAGAGAATTTGTTCCCTCCCTCTCTCCCTGCTTCTTGTTGCTGGCGACCCTTGGTACCTTGGCTTGCATGGTCACATGGCCTTATTACTGTGTATCTCAGGGTCCCTGTGTCATCATGTAGCCTTCTGCAAAGGACACCAGTCATGGGATCTGGGCCCACCCAGGCTGACCTCAGCTTACCTTGATCACATCTGCTAAAACCCTATTTCCAAAAAAGGTCGTGGTCGCAGGTAAGGGGATGGAGGTTGGTTAAAAGGTGGTCAGATTATTCTGGAGGACACAGTTCACCACGGAGAGCCACTCGACTTTCAAAATCATGCTGGACCTCATGAGAAGGAGCTTGCCGCAGGGGAAAGGGAACCAAATTTAGAGAAGAGATTGGACCCCAATCCTAAGTTCTAGAAACCATGTTATCCTGACAAAATTCCTTCACCTTTGTGTGCCTTAGTTTCTTTGTTTGCAAAATCATTCCTGAGGCACCTCCCAGTTCAAACATTGCATGTTTTTAAAATTTATTTTTGATTGAGCTGTTTTTCTGTCTTGAAGAGAAAGACAAAAGAATAAATAACAAGAAAACCAAGAAAGTACAGAAATAGGAAAAAAGGGCAAAGGAAATAAACAGGGAGAAGCAGAATGAGCAGGAGAAAGATGGAAGCAGGAGAAATAGTCAAAGCAAAGGCGAAAGAGGAAATTTGAGGTGGTGGGTCATGGAGTAGAAAATTGAGGCCCATTTGCCCGTATGTATGTGTGTTTATGTGTGCATTTAACCTTGTTTGCTCATAATCTGACTGCAAAAAAATATATAGCTATAGAATAAGGAGCAGAACATTTTCCTTGGTTGCATACAAACTCCTGTTTTATAAACCATTATCTCCCTGAAGCTATTAATTTAGAGCATATTGTGTGAGAGACTGCTGAGGCACGACCAAAGGAAGGTTCTGTGTGTGTGTGAGTGTGTGTGTAAAGAGAGCGCCTTCTTTTTCTTTCCCTCCTTTAAATAAAGCAGTTTGCTGGCCGGGGTGAGGTCAGGGAGACAATGATTTTTTAGGGTCTGTAGGATCAGCCTGTTCTCAGCTGCCTCCCTCATGTTCCACCTGGAAAAATGGCAAGGGGAACAGCTGTCCCTCACCAGAGTCCTGTGGCTCTGATGGTCCCAGCACACACCCAGAGCCCTGTGCCCCAGAGTGGCCCCAATCAGAGCCAGCTCCCTATTTCTACAGCAATCTGTGGCTTTCTCAAGGGTGGGAATCCTTGAGGCAAGATCCCACAAGAAAAAAAAAAAATCTGCTTACTGATAAGAAGCTGCAGCCTTGTCTCCTTAATTAGTGCTCAGTTTCCTAGGTCCCTCCGCTCATATTTGCCCTCCGAACTGTGTGGTTGCTGCCCTTCTCTTAATCACGGCTCTGTAATTCAGATACAGTGGTCGGGTTGCCACACTGAGCAAATAAGAATCCAGGATGCCTGTTCAATTAGAATTTTGGAGCGACAGTTTTTTGTTTGTTTGTTTTAGTATAAGTATTTCCCAAATATTTCATGGGACACAGTTTTTTATACTAAAATAATTACTAGTTGTGTATTGGAGATTCAAATTTAACGGGGCATCTTGTATTTTACTTGGCAGTCCTAGTAGCAGAGGACTACTAGGGGGGATTTTGGATTTTTCCTTGAGTCTTGAGCAGCCGAGTCATTTCACCATTGGCAGCCTCCTCTTCCCCACCCCTCTGACATTTTCATATGATATATTAGTTCTTGTTCTGGGTCAGTCCCTTTTGGAAGATGGGGTCAGGTAAATGCCTCGAATAAATAAATAGTCTTGCCTGTCACCCAGATTAGCCCTTGGGAAGTGTCTCCTCTCTTCTGGGATTCGTGAGCCCACGTTCCCGTAGAATTCCTTTTCTTCCCACACGCATGCTTCATGCTTTCGTAGGTGTTCATCCTTTGCCACCAGGACACCAGGCGGGAGAAACAGTACAACACGAAATCCATCAAAATGGCAAACATTCCAGCAATCACGCTTCTAGGAATCTGCCCCAAGGAAATAATCGGAGATGTGCACCAAGATTTATGTGCAGGGATGGGCATCCCAGGGCTATTTATAATAGTGACATATTGGAAACTCTCTAAGTGTCCAACAAAAGAAGAATGGTAAATTATGGGACATTCTTAGAGTGGAATATTATGTGACAACTAAAAATCGTGTTTGTAGAAAAATGCTTTATGACAGAACAGTGTGACTAATGTAGAGAAGTGGGGGGAACTAAAGGACACCTGCCAGTGTGGTTCTACTACCCCCAGGGAAAAGTCTAGAAGGAAATTCACCCAAGTGTTAGGTGCTTGGCAGAGTGTGAGACCCAGCCTGTAGGACCGCATGCAGTTCGTTTCAGAATTTCTCCCTCTCGGGTGGTCAGGACATGGGGGTTGAAAATTAGCGTGGAAGTATGGTTTGGCCCGCCCTTGAGGCATCACTTGGCTGTTGTTTTTTAGATCTAGGTAAGGTGTGGGGAGAGCAGGGGCTGAGATCAGGGCCTCTGTTCATCAGACCGTGTGTCCCACAGCTGAGGACACCTCTGTCCCTCACCATGAGTACCCACGCATGACTTGGCCTTCTTGCAGATCCATTTCAGTCCAACCTTGTGCATTCTGCAAGTTCCCCCACGGTTAACTCCCTAACACCCAGATCCCATCAAAATCAGCTCCTGCCCACCGTTCTCCTCTGCCTTCGTGTTACCTTCAGCAGTGCTTCCCAGTCTGCAGAGGACACCCTGGAGAACTGGGTCTCTAACCCACGGGGGTTCCCAGCCCTGTCTGTACATCCATTTTTAGGACAGGTGAATGTTCTTCCATCAATACGATACCAAACAAATTCATCTAAAAAGTCTTGTGTGTGTCATACAGTTATACTTCGCTTATGTTTTCTCATCAACCAACTTAAAAAGTGTATCAAATGATGGCCAGTGAAACACAGAGAAATCATTTGTTTTTCAAATGGTGGTTGCTGAGCTGTGTTTCATGCGTCTGAGGTAAAAATATGGACTTCACATTTATATTTTGGACTTAAGCATTTTATTTATTCTGTGTGAATATTTGATCTTCACATGGCTTGTTTATAAAGAGTCTTTAAAATAAGAGAGAGGTTGTTGCCACTTGAATCATTGGGGAGCCGTTGGCCGATAGAGCGAAATGAAGCTTCCAAGCGCGACCTGGCGTCCAGCCGCTGATCTAGCTTCGTCACTCTGCTGTCCTGCTTGTTGAGCTCTTTCCTGAAAATGCCATCTGCCTCCAAACTGGTCCTTTTTTCTTTGCCTTTCTCCACTTTTCCACCCTCCAGTTTTTGCTTCCGTCTTCACTTTAAGGTTGCCTCCAGTCTTGGCACCCTCTCCAAAGACTTCCTGGTTGCCTGCGTTACAGGTGGCTTCTTGCTCGGTACCCTCCAAACATCTTGCCTGCACCTCACTGCGTGTTTTCACAGTCATTTGTTCATGCCTCTGTCTCCTTCATTAATCTGTGGGCAATTTAAGGGGAAGATAGATGCTTTATGACTTTTAAAAATTTCCCCAGGTTTTTGTACATGACTGGAAATGCTTGTTGATTGAAATGGTTCCCTTGTCCGCAGCCCAGACAGATCCCAGCTCCAGGATTCTCAAACTGTTCGCTAATGCATCTCGTTGAGCAGCTCGTTACTAAGTACCTATGATGGGTCAGATACTATTCCAGGCACTGAGGACATGATGGGAGCAAGGCAGACAAATGTGCGCTCTCAGGGAATGCTCACTGTAGTGGGAGAGATAGGTGATAAATAGGTAAACAGATAAATAAGAGAATCTTAGAATAAAACTGGGTAAGATCATTCCTTCCTTCTACAAGTACTTATTAAGTATCTATGACATGTTAGAGGTTATTCTGTCGCTGGGGATACAGAGGAAGTAAGACAAAGATTCTGTTTTCAAGGATGTTCTGACGACAGAAAAGGACCTGGTGGCAGGGCGCAGTATTAGGATGGGGTAGGCAGACATCCTTAGGGGAGCTGCCTGGGAGCCAAATAATGAGGAGGATGATACTTGAATAAACAATTGTTTTATAAATAATGAAAAGGAACCAGCCATGAGTAGACCAGAGAAAGAATTGCTCCAAGCAGAGGGAAGAATAAGTGCAAAGGCCCTGAGGCAGGAATGAGTTTCACATGAGGAACAGAAGGCAGACCAGTGTGTCTATAGTGGGGGATTAGAAGCAGGGATAAGAGGTGAGAGTGAGGAGTTCCCCTTGGGCCCTCCAGGTGGTGCTAAGTCATTTGGATTCCCTTTCCTTTGCTTCCTTTCCTTTCCTTTCCTTTCCTTTCCTTTCCTTTCCTTTCCATTCCTTCCTTTAAGTGCACAGGAAGCTATTGCTTTAGGACAAATAAATGTACATAATTTCTTGGGCCTCCCTTCTGAAGATCTTTCACTTAGTGAATCTGGTGTAATGTTTCGGAATCTGCAAAGCGCTCCCAGGTGGTTCTGGAGCAGGATGTCTATGAACAATTCTTGGTGGCAGATCATAGAGAAACTAGTAAGGCTTTAACCAAATGTCTGCCATTTAGAGTAGGAATCAGCATGGGTGGAGGCTTTGGGTCAGGTGCATGGCTGAACTCAGGCTGGAGAATTGTGGCTTTCGGCAGCACCTTGGACCCTGGCTCTCCATTGGCTTAGCACTGACACTCCTTTGCACCAGACGAGAAAATCTTGTGGAGTCTGCAGGTCTTCAGCTTCCTTGTGGGCCCCCTCAAGCAGCACAGGGGCCCATCAGGCTTAGGGAGCAGAATTCTGAAGTTTATAGCAATACCTTCTCTTGAGTTTGGGTTTTCTAAAATGGCCCTAAAATAAAATAAAGGAGTTGGATGAAATTTAATCTGAGAGTCTCCTCTCTAGAAATAGAGTAAAATAAAGTTTTGGATTATATTATTTCATCAACTCTTCATGATAATCTTAAGAAGCAGGTAGGCCAGCCTTGTTATCCACAAAGGGCATTCATGATAGAGTTGCCTAGAACCTGGGAGCCCCTGGCCCGCAGCTCCAGGCTCAGGTAAGATATCCAGAATCAGCCCCTCACTCCAAGTTCAACGCACACCAAAACCCCTGATTCCTAAAACCTTGTGGCTAAAGTACCCCCCAAATGTTGCTTGTTCTGTCCCTCCGTTGAAGGTGAAGAGCTACATTTCTTGTGCAAGGGCTGAGCTCTGGAGACCTGAGCTCCACTTTACCTTGGCCCCTTCCTAGCTGGTTGATTTTAGGCATGTCCTTTCCCTCTCTGGGCCTGGGTTTGCTCCTCTCCAAAGTGAACCAGTGAGGTGAAGAACCATCTCTGACTTTCCGTGATTATTTAGTCACTTGCTCTACAGAGCCAGGGAAATTGAGGTTCAGTGTCAGACAGCGGCTTCTTACCACCTCCGAGAAAATTGCCTTTTGAACAGAGAACGGCACTACAATTGCTCTCTGGTTTTCCACTCAGCGCGCTGGCTGCTGCTGGACCACACTCTGTCCCCAGCAAGCTTTTGTTCACAGCAGCATGCAGAGAGGCCGGAATAAGCCCAGTGGCCCCTCCATCCTGCTCCTCCTTTTCCACTCCAGTGTCATGTAGACAGATGCTTTTATTATCTCTTTTTCCCTCAGATTTCTTTCTTGCCCAGTCTGCTGCTGCTGCTGCAACACAGAGAAAAATACTAATTTCATCGAGAACTGGAGACTGAATTTTTAAAAAAATGGGGCAGGGTCCTTAGAAGGAGGGCATTTTTTTTTTTTCTTTTTGCAGCATCAGTGCACCAGAAGAAGGAGGAGGGAATGCTGTGATTCGGGGAGCTGTGCTCCCTGCTCTTGGCGTGGAACAGTAGACTCAAGTGTCCCTGCCTGAAGTGACATTACATTTGTACAGGCGGCAGGATCCATTGACTGGAAAATGTGGGGACGTGCCAGGGAATAGCTCACAATCTCAAAGGGGTTATAACACAGGCGCTGATTGTGGCTGCGGACACCTAGAGAGCGTTGCCATAGTTCCATTGCTCTCTACTTGGGAGTCCTGCAATTTGTTCCCGGCTGGCCTTGGATGACAGGGCAAGTTCTTCCAGTGGAGGGCGCCAGCGGCCTCCGCCCACGGAGCAGCCTCCGTGTGAGCACTTTGCTTGCTTTCCCCACCAGACTCCACAGGCAGGGCTGGGCTGCTTTCATCCGTTGAGCTGTTTAGGCATGGCTTCCATCCGTCCAGGGGATGCAAAGAGCCCTGGACCAGCCCTCGACGTTAGCCTTGGCTCCGAGACCCCAGGCAGGCCATACATCTTGGCCTTAGTTTTCTTATCTTCAACATTTGTAATAATGATCTCAGAGGTGCCTTTCAGCTTGAACACCCTGCAGTTCTGTGACTCATAAGTATGACTGAAGGTCTGCACGGAAAGTGAGATTAACTTGGAATGTTCTTGAAGGTTGGGCTTCAAGTAGGGACGATCTGTGGAGAATTTTTACTTAGTAGAACAAGGAAATGGAATCATCTACCCCACCCACCGCCCCAGCCTCCGCCCTCTTGAATCAGACGCTTACTGCTTTTAACCATAGGTCCTTTGAATCTTTTCAGCCAGTCCTGTTAAATGGGAACAAGATAATTTGGGCTTGCATTAGAGTAAGTCATATACCATAACAAATGACCCCCCAATGTCAGGGACCTAAACACAATAAACTTGTATTTTTTATTCATATCACAATCCAGTGCAGTTTGAAGGAGAAGAAATGCACTCAGCTCCGCAGTTTTCAAGGGACTCAAGACTCCTTCCAGTTCCTGGTCATGTGCTTCCCTTGTCCTCAAAGTGTCCTGTCTGTGTTGACTGTGGGGGATGGGAAGGAGGGAGCGGAGAACTGCTGAGGAGTTTATAGGCTCCCCAGGAAATGATCCATACAATGCTTGCCCTCGCTGACAGGAGCAATCATGTGCCCCCCCCGCTTCATGCATGGGGCCTGGGAGATACGACCCAGTGAGGAGCAATCATGTGCCCCCCCCTTCATGCATGGGGCCTGGGAGATATGGCCCAGTGCTGTGCTTTGTGTGGCGCAGAAAGGAAGCAGCACAGGGATCATGGTGAGATCAGTAGTCCCTCCGGTCTCAGGGCTGTTTCTAAGAACGAAGTAGAGAGGCTTCAAGGCTGGCCCTTTCTATAGCTTATGCACTGCTCACACGAAGACAGTGCCCCATCGCTGTAAGACTGTGTCTTCCCAGAGGGGCCCCTTGCTCGGGTTTACACAAAAGCACTGTATAGGCTAACAGTGCCTTGATATATGCTCTGAAGTCAGATATATTTTGTATCTAATTTCAGTTCCACTAACTAACCATGAAAATTTAAATGAGAACACTGTTCCCAGATTACAGATAGGGGGTGTTACAGGGACTGATTGAGCTATTTCATAACATGGTAGCGAGGATTAAATGAAATAAGATATTTAAGGTGACTAGGATGGAGAAGGTGCTCAATAAATAGTATCAGAATTCTCTTTTCAGTTCCCTTTTGGGATCCTTCTAACACATAAGAATCTCCACTAGGAATATTGGTCTGTACGTTAGATCATTTATGAATTTGGGCCACTTCCAGGACCCTAAAACAGGATAAGATCCTTTGCATTCCTGCTGAAATGGAGAGTTAATGTTAGCCCTGAGACTGCTGTGTGTTCACTAAGACATAAAATAAAAGCTCAAAACCATACAGAAGGAGCAGAGATAATTATACTAAAAATTAAGGCTACCTAAGTGACTGTAGTTGAATATCAAATTTAGTTGTGAGATGTCTGGAAGCCACAGCAAAAAAGGGCAATAGAATGGATGACACAAACCTCATTGTCTAATTTAAGACAGTAGGCCTATTTCTGAGGAAATATTAACTGTTTAAGGAAATAACAAACGTAAGAAAAAATTACCAGGAGCTTATAGACGAGGATCACTGAGGGGCGTAATGGCCCGTCCCCTTCTCTCTGTGTGATTGGCTCTGAAAACTGCCTTTGCAGTTTTGAAAGCTTATCTGGGGCAGGATGCAGAGAGACACCTGCCCGTAGGACTTAGTAGCAGTAGGCCGGTGCCTTTCCTAAGTAAATAGATATGTCCCTGTTGGGTCTGATTTGAAGAGGTCTCCAGAAGGACACATGAAAGGTTCCTACCTTCTGCAGGATTCTAAGAGCCAGGAGTCAAACAAGGACACAGGTGAAAGAGCCAGGAATCCCCCCCACCCAGAATCACAGGGACTGTGAATGCACTGAGGACAGGGCAGAAGTTGCTGCCACCCTATTCTCCCTCCTGCTCCTCCTTTCCCACAGCTCTGCTGGATGATGTACAAGGTTGCAGCTGACCTGTCCAAGGCCTGCTTTGCCCTGTTTGTCTTATGCTGAATGTAAATCCTCCTGAAATGATTTTGCATTTGCTTTAGAAGCCAATTTGCCTAATTGTAGTGATAAAACAACATTTATGCAGATGTCTCACTATTTTTAAAAACCCAGTTTGCTTTTAATGAATGCTTGACATGGCATTTAGTGGGGGCAAGCACAGGGATGCTGGGGCCAGGAGTCGGAGCTATTGAAATGGGAGAACCATCAAGCAAAATTGTAATTTTATTTTCTTTTAATCAAATTTTTAAGGGAGGGGAGCAAGTTAAAATCTACAGGAAATGCTTCCATTCAGGGATCTTCGAAAGCTCCTGCCAACATCAACAATGAGGAACACATTTGGAAAGTGCTTTGCAAACCTTCCAGTTCACAGAGGGCTCCATATCACTAATACGGTGACGTTGGCTAGTATTTATAGAACACCCACTGAGAAAGAGCTGTTCTCGATGCTGGGTGTTTATTTTGAAGTGCTACTTGTTGACATCTTTGTACTGGGACCTTGAGGTGATGGGGATCATTCTCCTTTTTAACAAACAAGGAAACTGAGTCACAGCAACCAGTTGGACTGACTTCATTGGAGTCTGGATTCTGTCTCATGGTATTGGTGTGGGTTTTAGAGGTGGACCACATGGCAGGTTTATGGGTTGACCACTTGACTTGGGATTTTAGACCGAGTCTTCGTGAGGACCATGTCTGGCTAGTGGTGGAATTGGGCACAAAAATAAAGCGTCCAGGATGACTTCTGTAAACCTTCCCTGCCTACAGAAGTTGGCCCCCTGGCTACCAGGTTTCTTCTAAGTTTCATGCCTCTGGTCCTGCTTCCCTTCCTTGCCCCATCCTCAGACCTTCTTCAGAAAACTTTAGCCATCAGCCAACTTCGGGGCCAGCACTGCACACACTTCATCCACACTGGGTTAAGTCCTCAGGAGACCAGGAGACAGCAAGGAACTGGTGCAAGATTTGGCATCAGCCAACCTAGGTTTGAATCTTCGTACAGGTGTTTTAAAATTGCATGGCTGTGGGTATAGACGGCCCTGGGTAGATGACTTCATTTGAATGGAATCTCTTGAACATCTAACTTAGTGGCTCCCTGAGTGCATTTTTTCAAGTGGCAATGTCAATGTCAGCTGGTAATTGGTTAGAAATACAAATTCTTGGGCCCTACCAGAGACTGAATTATAAACTCAGGGGGTGGGGCCCTGCAGTCTGGGCCCAGACTGCAGGGCTCAAAAGCCCTCCAGGTGCTTCTGACATATGCTTAAGTTGGAGAAGTGCTGCTGTAGCTAATAATACCATCAGCCTTATAAGGATGTTGTAAAGCTTATCAGTAGAACGGATCAAGTTTATGGTGCATGTGAGCTGTTGAGAAAGCAGCGGTCATCAGAATCACTTATCATCATGACCATCATCATGTCCTCTCTGGAAGTTCCTTCGAGCTTGAGAGACATATGGTTCACAGCTCAGAAGAGTGCAAGATTTTACTGTTTTCTTAGTGAGTGCTTATGGCGTGGGCAGACAGATTTGGCTTTATACATCCTTATTTTCTTTGCTTTTTAATTCAAATTCTAGACCTGTGGGCAGAATTTCGTGACAGGGAGGGGGTCAGATCCTACAGGAACTGTCTGGGCAGCATGTTGATGCCGACATACCTTTACCTCCTATGATGAAGGTCACATTTAAGAGAGGAACTATCCAGAGGATGTAGGAAGACTCTAGGTCCCTAAAGTCCAGAAGGGACTCCAGAAGGGATTTTTGTTTGCTCTTCCCTTCGTCTTACTATTATTACTACTTTTCTCTGGTTCATTAACTACTGTCAGGGTAGTAGGACCCCTCAAGAGGTCTTTTCCTTACTCCAAAATGATTGCACCCAAGAAATACAAAAGAAAGGAGTTCTAAATTTTTAAAAAATGATTTCACTTATTTATTGATCAGAGAAAGAGAGATAGAGGGCACAAACAGGGGGTGTGGCAGGGAGAGGGAGAGGCAGGCTCCCTGGGATTGATGTGGGATTCAATCCCAGGACCTCAAGATTGTGACCTGAGCTGAAGGCAGACGCTTAACCAACTGAGCCACCCAGGCATCCCAGGAGGTCTAAAATCCTTGTAAATAGCTTGTATTCAAATAACCTTTTTCACCAGAAGTGCCTTCATTTTGCTTCTCAAACCATTGCTTGGAATTAGATGGGGCATGGAGGAGAGATTATTGTCCATATTTCCACAGATGCAGAAACTGAAGCAGTAAGGGCATTGATTTATCCTAGATCTGAGTCATCTCAGAGTTGGAACCCAGGCTCCCAGCCCTCACTGCTTGCTGGAGGGGAGACTCAGAGGGCCCCGGGCTCCCGGAAGCTGTGGTAGACACAAGAAACCAACAGGGCTTGTTTATCAAGGAAGGGAACAGAGCTGTGTGACTGACTACCTTATATAGGGGAACCCCCTTGCCTCAGGTTCCATAGGTTGCTTGGGGAGATGGGGCATGAGAGAGCAGGAGATTCAGCAAACGCAGGGCTGGGAGGGATGGAATATAGAAGGAGATGCCAGTGAGCTGCTTGACATGCTTTGTGGGGGAGATCTGAAGTTCTATTTGTAGGAGCTCTGGAGGGGTGATGGGCAGGCAGCGTGCCCCGGGGAGGCATCTTTCTTCAAATCCTGGAACCAGTGTGGTAGATTAGTCCTGGGTGCTACTGCTTTGAAATAGATTTGCAGGTTCTGATCTCCTCATCTTGAGAGTTGAGATTGGTTCTCTAAACCATCTTTATACCATGTGTCTGTTATCTCAATGGTGACCTCCCCCCACCGCCCATCCCCCACCTTAGGAGGGCCTGAACAGCCAGTGTAAAGCCCAGCTAGGGAAACTGAGGCCCAGGGAAGCTGGTTGGAGTGACAGTGAGCCAGAGTTCAAGCTCACTTCAAACACAGTCCCTTGTTTCCACCTTCCCCAGTGAGCAGCTTATCTTTGGATTTTCTTCTGCACCAGGGAGACAAGGCCCAACAGGGGCTTCCCTGGTCAGCGCCCTTTGTGCCTCACCCTCCCTGCCCCTGTTCCAGCTGGGCCTGGGCATCAGCCTGAATTTGGCCTAAATGTCTCAGGTTAAAAAAAACCTGACCAAGAGAACTGGCCCAAGTGAGGTAGGTCTACTTTCTCTCTCTTCTTCTTCTTGCCAGAAATCCAGTTGCTTTCCATTTCTAGACAATTTGTGGGACGTTTAACAGCATCTCTCCCTGCACCAGGTGGTGCAGACCCAGAGGAGGCTTCAGTCATCCTTCCGTGTGCAACAGAGGCATCAGGTACTAGAGGAGGTGTGAGTGCATGTGTGCACGCGTGTGCTTGTGCGTGTGAGGGGACAATGGGGGCACTAATCCTATCATTCCAGTGCCTCACAGCCCACCAAGGAAAGTTTAGGTGGCCTCATGTAGGAAGGAAGGGTGTAAACTAGAAAATTGGCTGGCCAAGAGTAAGATGATCAGTTATAAGCAGAGTTTCCTCTTCTCCCAGTCAAGTGCGGTTGATGTAGATCTTTCCTGCATCTCCCTTCCCCACATGTGGGCACAGTGTCAGAACTGGAAGGGACTTTGAGAGTGCATGGTCTAACCACCTCAGAGAGGAGGAACAGGGCTGGGCCCAGAGACACACAGCGATTGAAGCACCTCTTGTCACGTGATGTCATAGGAGGCCTTGGTGCAGAAGCCAGTTTTATAACATTCATTTCCATGCCTATCCACTGACCATGGCCATGGATTTCATCCTAATAGTGAACATGCACAATCCTAACTGATTAGCCCAAGTATTTTCCATTATTTTTATCATGCTAAAAATCTAATAACCATAACTTACTTTTATTGATTGTCTTCTATGCCTGGTGCTTTATAATGGTTGGCTATTTAACATCCCTACACTTCTTTATTGTAGATACCATTATTGCCCCATCTTGTGGATAAGGAAACTGAGGCTTGAGGGCGCCGGGTTGGCTCAGTTGTTTGGGCGACAGCCTTTGGCTCAGGTCATGATCCTGGAGTCCTGGGATCGAGTCCCGCATTGGGCTCCCTGCTCAGTGAGGAGTCTGCTTTTCCTCCGACCTTTCTCCTTTCATGCTCTCTCTCTCTCAAATAAATTAATAAAATCTAAAAAAAAAAAAAAAACAGTAAAAAAAAAAAAGAAACTGAGGCTTGGGTTAAATGCTTGCCCCAGGTTCATAGCTTTTATTAAGATCTGGCTGCTCTCTGATGCATAAAACATCTGAAGAGCTGGGATATGAGTTAGTTGGCTTAAGATGCTTCTAAACTCTTCAAACCCAAAAAATAAGTGGTGGAAGCAGGGTTGAGCACCAGCTCATGGGTTTTAATCACAACACTGTACCGCTCCCCACAATATCTCGTTGGACTTCATTATGATAGAATTTGTACAAAGCCTTGTATGACTTTCTAAGGGGTCCTGTCATGAGTGTAGAGTCTAGAGGCCCAAGAAGTTTTTGTGGCACATGTGTTTTCCAGAGCCATGGAAAAAGGTGAGCAATGTGCCCTATTAGTTGATGAGCGTCAAGTCAATAAAAAAGGAGATTGGGGGAAAAGTGGTATCAGAAATGGATTGATCTTTGCTGATGGTAAATGATCTTTGGAGTAAGTACCCCTGATGGTAAGGTGAAAAATACCAAAATTAGGTATTCCTCTGAGATACTTGCTCCTAGTCGCTTGCTTTCGTGCCAAGAGCAATGAGACAATAAAGGCGCTGATGTCTTGTGTTGCAAGAAGTGCTTTTGTTGCTATTTCCCCCAAATTTATGTAAGTAGCTTTCATTAAGATCTAGCTGTTATTTAATGCATAAAATATCTGAAGAGCTGAGATGAAGTCAAGTGGTTGAAGATGCTTTGTCACTGTTGAAATGCAGCTCCAGCTGAGAATCTGGAGTTCTTAGCTCTATGTCATCGCCTATTTAAACCTTCATAGTTTGTGCCTTGGGAGGCTTTGCCTGCTTCAGATCTGGCTCTCAGACTTTCTCTGAAGGACTGAAGACTTTGGTTAGTGAGCTCTTGATCAGTGGGGAGCTCACAGGGACATACTATCCACTGGGTCCTCTCACTAAAAGGATCGGAGCTCAGGCAGGTGGGGATGAGGTATGGTGGGGGCCGGTGGCGTGTTCTTGGTCCCACTGATTAAAAAACCCAGTCTTGGGGTGCCTGGGTGGCTCAGTTGGTTAAGCAACTGCCTTTGGCTCAGGTCATGATCCCAGAGTTCTAGGATTGAACTCCAATCATCGGGCTCCCAGCTCCACAGGGAGTCTGCTTCTCCCTCTGACCCTCTCCCTCTCTTGCTCTCTCTCTCACTCTCATTCTCTCTCAAATAAATAAATAAATAAAATCTTTCAAAAAAAAAAAAACAAAAACCAAAAACCAAAAAACAAAACCAAACCCAGTCTCTGTCTCCTTGCCTGGTTTGCCCTGCTTCTCTGGCTTCTTCTGCCCTTGGCTGTCCTTCCCTCTTTCATCCTGCCTCTCCTCCCACTAGCTCCATATGGATGGGTAAAAAGGAACCTTCAGCACTGGAGATCAACATGAGGGGAGAGAGTGTCTTCAGGACATGTCCCCCAAGAGGTTCCATAGCTGCTGTGATTTTGCTCCATGGAAACCCAAGGCCAACAGAAAGGGGCTGGTGAGCCAGAAGGGGGTAGCTCAGCCCTGTCCCTATGAGTGTTGGTGCAACCCTAGGCTGGTGGTCTCTAAAAAAATGGCCACTGAGACTTTGGCCAGTGATATGGGAAGTTGAGTCCAAGGTACCTGGGGGCAAATCTCCTTATTAGGTGGGGCCCTGGACAAGTTATTCGACTTCTGTGAGCTTAGGTTTGCTTACATTTATTTTTTATTTTTATTTTTTTAAAGATTTTGTTTATTTATTTGACAGAGAGAGATCACAAGTAGGCAGAGAAGCAGGCAGAGAGAGAGAGAGGAGGATGCAGGCTCCCTGCTGAGCAGAGAGCCCGATGTGGGACTCGATCCCAGGATCCCGAGATCATGACCTGAGCTGAAGGCAGCGGCTTAACCCACTGAGCCACCCAGGTGCCCAGGTTTGCTTACATTTAAAACAGGCAGTTTTTAAATGAGAAGGAAGGTAAAATGAGATAGTAGATGCCTTTAGCAGAGGGCCTGTCACATGGTAGGTGCTTAGGTGCTCAGTAAATGAGAGATGTCATGGTTGTCATCATCATCATCCTTGTTACTACCTTCGAAACGGGGAAATGTGCTTCAGTGTCCCCACTGTGCAGTTTCATGAAGGCACGTTAATCTCTTCCTCCCTCCCTCCCTTCCTCTCTTCCTTCCCAATTGAATCAATATTCATTGAGGGGCTAGTTTCCACAAGGAGCAGTCATAGGTCTTTTGACTTTTAGGGTCCCTGTCCTCCAAGAGCCCAGCCCATCTCTCAGCCCCCCTGCGTACCTCCTCTCCTCTCATCCATGCCCGGGGGTGCAGCCCAGTGGCAGCGCTCTCGTGTCGCTGGCCGGGGCTTGGTCTGGCTTCCCTGGAGAGGATTAGACAGTGTGGCTGTAATGAGTCTGTGGCGTAATTTCTCTCCTGGACCGTCTTGCAGGGATCAGAATGAAGCTGTCATTGCTCTGTGGCCAGAATGGCGCCCAGAAAAAAAAATCTGTGAATAACCTTCCCCTGAGCAGCAGCATTTGGGGCTTAATTGTTTTTTGTTAATCACAAAAACAATTAATTTGGCCGCTGCCTCTTTGGTGGGGTGTTTTTTCTTTCTCTTTTTTTAATACAGGAGATGCTGCTAAGATGATCCATGTGATGTCTCTAGATTCAATTTCTCTCTCTCCCCAAGGCTAGGAATGACTCTTCTCTGTATCCATGACATCCAGAGAAAGCAGGGCGAGGCAGTGCATCTTCCAAAGAAGGCTGGTTTCTAAAACTTAAACGTCTGCTTCCTGGCAATAAAAGGGCTTCTGCCCTGCGGCTCTCACACAGTCTGGGGAGAGGGAGGGAGATGGAGGCACCAGAGTGATGGCCGCAGACCCATTTCAGAGTGGAGACCCAGAAGGCTCTGGTTTCTTCGCCCACCATGTGGCAGAAATGGTGAAACTGGCTCTCTGGCTTGGGAACCACACTGTAGGACTTTCTGGGGGTCAGAGGGATCCGGTGTGGTGCTGTGCTCCTTGGATATGTTCTTTCGCTCTCAGGTGGTCATGGCAGACCAGGGCTTAACTGGAGGCTGTGCAGTGGGATACCGTCCCTAGAGCGGGAGAACCACTCCAGTGTGGAAGTTGTGGACAGTGGTGATTTAGCCCCTGGAATGTTCCCGAGGCCCAGAACAGACCTGGGAATAGAAGCTTTGTAGCTACGGCCCTGGAGAATGTGGTCGGTCGCTAAGCAACCAGCCAGGCACACACAAACTGTGTTGTAAGTTGAGAACGCACACTTTGCAGGGTGGCAGCCCACCTGTGGCCTGTTGTTGAGGAATCCCACAGCTTGGGACAGACAGGCACGTGGTGGAGGCTCACGGGTGGGCTGGAGGGAAGTGGCTGAGCCAGATTGCCAGACGCAGCGCAGAGAGTAACAAGCCTCTCGTGATGTGTGCCAGTGACCTGGTCCTGAGTAATTGGGGACCACCGTTGTCTCTTACCAAGCTACTGGCTTGGGTGATGATTTCCAACAGGACCGGGAGATTCTTCCCTCAGTGATGAGGGCCTTTGCAGGAAGTGAGGACGAGGACAGAGAATCAACCTTTACTGAGGAACTGCAGGTGCCCGGGGTCACGCTAGGTGTTTTCTGCCAGGTGCGTTCTCATTTTTTTCCCCTTAAAATCATCATGTGAGATGTGTTCACACTTCAAAGAAACTAAGGGTTAGGGGAGTAAGTGACTTACCCGGGATCACACAGCTGGTCGTGCAAGAGCCAGGATTCCGAGCTAAGTCCATCTGAGGTCAGAGCTCATGCTTCCATGACCCTCTTACCTTGGGAGCGCTTGGGTAACATGAGCAGGCCCATCTGTGGGCTCAGCCTCATATGGTGGGGAAGAGGGCAGCGACCTGAATGAGCGGGACTCATTTCCTCTCCTCAAGACCTCACACTCCTTGGCTGTGTCTCCTGGTCTGGCTAGTCACGAGCTGTGGCTCTTGGACAAGTCGCATGGCCGCTCTGTGCCTCAGTTTCCTCACTTGCACCAGTGATACAATAGTGCCGATTGTGTCGGTTGCAGTGAGGGGGGTGTGGGTGGAACGCTTACGGCTGACCCCGGGCCCCAGCATGACCACTGTAGGTTAACACTGTCATTAGGACATGTTCTCTGTCTTTGTATGTCTTGTGTCAATCGAAGGTCACTGTGTGGCCTATGGCTCTTGACCGATCAAGAAAAGTCTGGTCCCCAGGTGCCCTCTCCAGAAAATTAAATTTCAGACTAGGTTCTACTGAAATGCTGATTATTTAAGCACTGGGGAAGCAGCCCTTCATCTAGATGGCCTTTTATCACCGTGGTACAGGCAGGTAGGGTATTATTACCTTAGCTGAAAACCTGTGTTTAGCGAGGGGTTTGTGCTGGAGGTTTAGCCCTGTGTGCTGTTGTTAAGCTGCTCTCAAAAAGCTTTGGCGAGGAGAGACAACCCCTCTGTGTACTGGTCACGGAGGATTACCTAACCCCCCACGACCTGCTTGTGAGGGGCCACATCGGCCCTCCTGCTACCTAGCCTCCTTCGTAGGGAGGAGTGGAGGGAACTGAAATCCCATGGAGGGGACCCATCAAGTGCTGGAGATGGTCAATGCCAAGGGCAGGGTGTGGAGTTGTTGCACATATGGTGGCAGAAGGAGGGAGGGGGCCTGTGTTGGTTTGCTGTGGCTGCCGTAACAAACTGTCCCAGACCAAAGTGTGTTGTTGCCCAGTGCTGGAGGCCAGAGGCTGAGGATGGAGGTGTCGGCAGGGTTGGTGTCTCCCGAGGCCTCTCATTGGCTTGCAGATGGCCACCTGTCCTCTGGGACCCGACACGGTCTTTCCCCTGTGCGCATGTGTCCCTAGTGTCTTTGTCCACATTTTCTCTTCTTATAAGAACACCATCAGATTGGATTAGGGCCGACCCTAGGGCCTCATTTTAACTTAATTATCTTTTAAAGGCCCTGTCTCCACAAAAAGCCACCTTCTGTGGTACTGGGGGTTAGGGCTTCAACTTAGGAATTTTTAGGGGGGACACAATTCAGTCCATAACAAGGTCTTTCTTGGTATTTATTGTTGGATTAATCCTAGATGCTTTAGAGACCCATGGCTCATTCCCTCCACCTTCCAATGGCTTTTGCTAAGAATCGGAACCCTTATGTTCTGGATCATAATCCATCTTCGCCACATTGCTTCAAGATAGACATCATGCCTGTTTCATGGATGGAGGCACAAGACTTCCCGCAGCTGTCAGTCGGTCTCAGTGCGCATGTGGGTGAGCAGCCCAGCCGGCCCAAGACCTGTGGGACCCCCTCGTCCAGGCTCTCCCCTTTCCACCTGCCCAGCAGTTCTCCACTGGGGGAGACTTTGTCCTCCAGGGCATTTGGTAGTGTTTGGAGACGTTTTTGATTGCTACGGCTGAGTTGGGGGTGCCCCTGGCATCTAGTGGGTAGAAGCCGGGGATGCTGTCAAACATCCTAGAATGCACAGGGCAGCCCCGCACAGCAGGGAATGATCTGCCCTCAAATGTCAGTAATGCCAAGGTTGAGAAACCATGCTTAACGATGAGCTTCTTGTCACCTGGAGCGGCTCAAGGATAGCTTTACAGGAAAAGGTGCTGAGGGGGATTCCTGTCAGGCCTGAATAACCGCGGTAACCCCCCGCCCTGTGGAGAACCACCATCCTGGAGCAGTTTCCTCCCGATGTCTGAGCTGAGCAGCATCACTAAGGCACTGGTGGGGGCTGGTGCGCTCCATCCCCTCCCCTGGGGATTCGGACTCTGGGTTTTTCTTTTTCTTCAAAAATTTTGAAAAGAATTTGTAGTTTGCCGGAGTGTCTCAGAGGATGTTTATCATCAGAAGTTTGGAAATGTCCTGATAACAGCACACACTGTGAGCACACACTGTGGTTGGGGGGGCTGGTTTTCCACGACCCTGCCCGTGGTCGGAAAAGGTGACCCTTGTTTCATGGTTTTGCCTTCTTTCCCCACAGTGCGGAAGCTTGACGTGACCGAGCACTGGAAGAATACATTAAATTCAGTGAGGTGTGAGTGACTCAGAGTTTCCACCCTTCTGGGAGGTAAATTTTGAGCTCCTAGTGTCCTCCTCATATCTCTTCTGACGGGCAGTGTGGGCAGCATGTGGGCATGGGGGAGTACAAACCAGTCAACTATAGACCTAGAAATTTGCTCTTAGATCTAGGGTAAGCTAGCTGTGTTACCCTGGACAAGCCATGGAGGTGTCCTGAACCTCAGTTTTCTTTTCTACAAATTGGAAACAATAGTATATGTCCTCATCAGGGAAGTCTTTCTTTTTTCAAGAAAATAATGAGATGATGCCCTCAATTCTGTCACGATTCTTGAGAATCATCTGTAGACCTTCTCAAAACTATGAAAAGCCCACAGCACACCCCGCAGCTATTCATTCAGTCTTGAGGATGGGATCCACATTTATTTTTATTTTTTGAATTTTTGAGAGAGCAAGAGTGAGCAGGAGCAGGGTTGGGGAACAGCAGAAGGAGAGAATCTTAAGCAAGCTCCATGCTCAGCATGGAGCCCGAAGTGGGGCTCGATTTCATGACCCTGAGATCATGACCTGAGTTGAGATCAAGAGACAGAAGCTTCAAGGATAGTACCACCCAGGCACCTGGGACCTACATTTAAAAGTAGTGCTTCTTTTAAAAGCGCCACTCCTAAGTTCCTTGAAAACTGTAAAGCTCCCCCAGAAAGTGCCTTGCAAACTGGAAAGTGCCATTCTGTTAGAAGTTACTGCTCCCAGCAGTAAATAGTGCTGTCGCAGTTTCCTATTTGGCCTTGTCAGATCATCAGACACATTTGACTACCTAAGCAGATGGTGGCATTTCTTGTGGATATTTTGAAAAAATAGGACAGTTTCCCATCTGCCCGCAGTGACTCAGGAGCTGCCTGTCCTTCCCAGAGGCAGGAGCAGTTGTTGAACGTCTTCCGAGGATCCCTCTAGCCTCAGGGAGCCTTGGTGGTGCCTCCTGCCAGGGCAGGGGCTGTCATGGGAGCATGCTGCACACCAGCACAGGGCACAGCCAACCGAGGGCCCCAATGCAAGCGTAGAGACTGGGGCTGGACCCTGCATGGCCCATCTTCCTCTGTCAGTGGGGATGGCTCCTCTGCTTGAGTCTGGATGATGAGGGATGAGGAAAGGGATCTTCCTCTGTCGCCTGGCCTGCTACCCAGGAACATGGGGATGACAGTAGAAACAGAAGGGTCTTGGTAGCCAAAAAGCTCTGGGCAGGGCTGGGGAGAATCATTGTGATTACTGTGATTATTATAGTTAATATGGCTATGGGTTTCCAGCTTCCCTAGCAGCAACCACACTCAGGGTGAGACTGGCCCCATCTGGCTGTGCCCGTGTCTCATTCCTTATCTAACCCTCAGCTTGGAAGCAGGAGGAGCTCTGTGTACTGGTGACAGCCTGGCTGGTGGTGGGCTGTGTGTGTGGGGGTGTCTTCCTCTGCAGAAGGGGAAACACTTTAGACCTTGCAAGCTGGAGCCTATACAATGGTCCTCTTCATCTGGGGACAGAGTGGGGTCACCCAGAGGTGACTTCAGCATCTCTTTGAGGCGCCTGCAGTTGGGAAGTGCTCATCTTGTCTTGTAGTAAGTTCCGCTCTTGCCTTGGAACCAAAAACCTAAAAATGCTGGAAACTCTTGGACTTTTCAGCATATAACTGCCCCTTGGTTGCCCCTCTGCAGGTCCTTCTTGCAGTGCAGACCTGCTCTTTCCAGCCTCCTATGAGGACATCCCACTTGCCCTGAGTTTATGAGGCTAGGCAATATCCTCCATCTGCTTGGGACTTTCTTTCCTATTTTTCTACACCAGTGTTGTCTGCTGGCCCTCCCTGCAGGGAATGGTTCACTCCACGCTAGTTATGCTGTGGTTTGGGCGGCCTTGCCAGGGAGAAAGCCCTTGAGAAAGCCCCAGACCGGAAGGCCTTCCTTTCAGCCACCCCTGGAGCCTGGACCACTGAGCTCTGTGCCCCATCCAGTCATGGCTGCCATTTTCTCACCATGGAGTGGAGAAGCAAGAAGTGATGTGGGGCTAAGACACTGGGCTGGAGGATTATGGGAGTGAGTTTTACAAACTGTAGCAGGTAGCTGAGTCACTCTGGGTAGAAATACAAGAGTAAGAGAAAATATTAAAGGAGGAGATGAAGTTCTTTTGCAACCACTTAGACTTCTAGAGCGAGATCGTCCAGCCCTTTGGACTTCAAGAGGGAAGGGAAATGCTCATGTTAGTTGAGGATGCGGAGTTGTCCTGAGGAGCGTTTATGTGCTCAGGCATGTGTGTATCTGCATGTGTGTGGGCTCACGCACACATTCAGACACACAGATCCCTGCCGTGGGAAGTCTGCTCACAGACGAGTGTCCACATACATCACCTCATCACCTGCAGACTTCCACCGGACCCTGTGTGCACACTGCCGAGCACACCTGCCTTTTCTTATTATTTGTGTTGCAGTTGCCGAGCACATAGGGACCCAGTTGGCTATGTTTCCTCATTCCCAAACTCGACGACATGGGTCTCAGTTACTCACTACAGTGAGGACCTCCCCCAAGGAGGGACCCCTCCGGGGCAGGGACTGTGTCTTAGTTGTTTTTGGATCTCTAGTTCCTAGTATGGGACCTGGCACATGGTAGGTGCTCAGTAATTGCTTGTGAACCTGAGTCTGGGATCTAACTCTAGGTTATAAAATGTGGGAGAGACTGCTAGACAGCAGTGTCAAACACAGCCTTCTCTTCTGCCTGAGTGTGCAGCTAAAATAAATGGTTAGGTTTGGACCTAGACCTGAGATCTCGTGACAGAATGGGAATGGGAATGATGAGTGCCGCTTCCAGACCTGGCCTGTCTGAACTTCTCCCACTGTGTTCCTCTGTGCCCTTTCTCCCTTTGGGCTGACTGGAATGATGATGGCCCAAGGAACCCTTGAAAGCCAGGCACTCAAGGCCGTAAGACAGCTGCTGGCCAGGGTCCTGAAGGATGACGTGGCCCAGAGCTGTGCGCTCAACCCAAGAACCCACACTGGGTATTCCCTGAGGAAGAAATAGACTGCTCATTATTCAAGCCACTGAATGCTTTGGGTCTGTTACCCTAGCGAACACTCACCCTGTGACTGTAGGCCTTATTTGTCAGCCCTCTAGTCCCAGCTCCCAAGGAAAAGTTGTGTGCTTATGGAGCCCATGATGCTAGATTAGGCTGGAGAGCCTCTCTGCTCTTACATATGCATGCCCCTCCCTTAGACCTCAGCTTACAAGATCCTTATAGTAGGCTCTGAGTTCTGATTCCCAAAGGAATAGGAGAAAGACAGAGGAATAAGGTCGGAGGGGTTTCTCCCAGAAAACGGATCTCCCAGATTTATGGTGACAAGATGATCCTGGTGGCTCTCTCCCGGGGCCCTTATGCTGCTCTGCCTATTTTCCCATTTGAAAAACTAAAATAATCAGGGTGATCTGGGTCCCTGTGATATAAGAAGGAAGGACTTATTAAGGACAGCATCTTAGGGACTTAAAAATAAACTATTTAAAGGGGGAGAGAGTGAAACAATGTGGCGCAGAAAGAAAGAGCCCTGGGGAGAAGCCAGAGGACATGACAGGAATGCTAATATAATGGGCCTGTCAGTCAGGGATGCAGAGAGGCACTGTTCCCTCTGTAAACCCACACATTTATTTTAGCTACAGTGTTTGGCCCCATCCCAGGGCCCAGGGTCACCTTTTGCCTTATCAATGGTACCCCATAAGCTGTACTGTCAGTAGCAGGGATGGATGACTCACACTGTCCGAGATGCTCAGAACATCTTTTCTGCGAGGTGTCGGTGTCCTGGGCTGGGACTTTCCACACCTGTTGCTTGATCTCATAATATCCCTTCTCAAAGGCCAGCTCAGGACTCCCAGCCATAGTTGCCATCTTGTTTTTAGGGAATGCAGTAAATGAGTAAGTGTATTCTCGGCAAATGAGGGAGTGCATTTAAATAGTAAAATAATTTTAGTGCTGTGAAATAATGCATGATTACTGTAGAAAATGGGAAAATTCAAATACTTACAAAGAAAAAAATTTAAATGCCTACAATTCTATCCCTCAGAGATAACTACTATCAACACTTTGATATATGCCTTTTTCTTTGTCCTTCCTTCCTTCCCTCCCTCCTACTCACCCCTTCCTTTCCTTTTCTCCTTTCTCCCTCCCTCCCTTCTCTCCCACACCAATTTGATGGATTCTGTCATTCTATCTATCTAGTTATATTTAAACAGTATGGGATTCTATATCTTTTCTACACCTGTTCATGTAGCATACTTCCATATCATTAAATAGAACATCATTTTAAATAGCTGGAATGTGTTGTGTTACATGACTCAAAGTGGATGAGTTTCTTTTGTTTGTAACTTTCTCCTCACCTGTGGGATCTCTGTGTCTTCATTACTGAGAGTGTGGTCCACATGAGGCATGGTTAATGTATCCACATCAACTGGGAGCTTGATAGAAGTGCAGAATGCACACTGAGCCAGAATGTACATTTTAGTACAATTCCCAGGTGATTCATGTGCATGTTAAGTCTTGAGAAGCCTGGATCCTGTCCTGTGGTTTTAGTCTGATGAACTTTTCATGCATATATGTGTGCATTCATTTATTCATCTTCATGTAGTATAATGACCCAGGCACATGAAAGGCAGGAGGAAATAGAAATGACAAGAAACCATAGTTCCAGCCATTGAGGAGCTCAGAGTTCCCCTTGCAAAGGAAAGACAGACTTTGGGAACAAAATAAACATAACCTGCCCTAGAGGGCTGTGGGCGCACAGAGGAGAGAAGCATCTAATTTACCTGTATCCAAAAGTGCTTCACAGAGGAGGAAGTGGTAGAGCTGGTTATTAAGGATGCATAGGAGCTGGGAAGAAAAGAACATTTACACAAAGGGGACAGCTTGTGCAAACACACAGGCACATGGAGCAGATGCTGTAAGGGTGATGGGCTGTTTGAAGTGACCTTAGAGAAAAACACATGGTCAGCTCCTTAGAGGCCTTGCTTGCCACCTGGAGAGTGTTGGCATTGGCCATTAGGTTAAATGGAAGCTCAGCTCAGTCTGTGAGTGATAGATGCCACGTGGTTTGATTTTTAGTCTGGTTCCTCTGGCAAGTGAGGGAGGATGGACTGAGTGGGGGAGACAGTGATCACATAGGTGGAGTCCTGGGTGGGAAGTGGACAGGGGCCCCCTGAGGGTCCAGGAAATGTGGTAGAACCAGCAGGGCTTGGTGACGAATCTCAAGGGGGCAGGGGGAGGGAAAAGGAGGCATCCAGGATGATCCCTGGCAGATTTCTCTCTTCAGAGTGTGAGTACATGGTCAGTTGTCTTCTTGAGGTGGGAATACAAGACAAAGAACAGATTTGAAGTGGGCATGTGATGAGTCCTGTCACACTGTCTGTCCCCCCCCACTTGACTCTGTGATCATGGTACCTTTTCTCAGCTCGGTTAACCTGGAATGCGTGGCTCACTTCATCATCTGCCAAATACCCAGATTTTCTTCAAGGAATGACCTCCAGAAATCACATCTGTGACCTGAGCTAAGTGCAGATGAGAAGCTAACTGTTTGCTCTCACACGACCGTGGAACTGCCTGAACGTGAACGTGCTAGGAACTCCTTTTACCTTGACTTGCTGTGATGGAAGAAAAGCCTGACTTGGATCCACCCAGGCACTTTGAAAAACCAGAAGGATCTTATTACAGGGAAGTTTTGACCTGTGAGATGGCCCCACAGCAGGAGCCCCCAAAACAGAGGGCAGCAAAGTTTTAATTTCTCCAAAACCCCAATGTCTGTGCATGCTGGGGTTTAATTGTTTTCTTCTTCTTTCTCACAGCATCAGATCCCTGTGGGACTGAAGTGGAAAATGACAGGGTTCCAGACTTTCTGTTCTGCAGACCTGCTGAGTGTGTTTGCCCAGCCCCGTGCCCACTCTCCCTACTTCTCAAGCTGACAGGGACTTGCAGCCCTTCCCTTCTCTATGCGCTTCTGGCTTCATGCAACTCACTGAGGCACGGAAGTTTTAGCAGGAAAAGGGCACTTAGCGGAGAGGGACTGTTAATTGCTAGAGAAGCTGTCTTCCCTTAGTGTTTTCCTCTCGGGGTGGGGGTAGCACTTTATTCCCCTCTTACTTGGTGTCCGCTAGTAATGGCTGCGAGAGGCCTTAATTTTTCCTGCCCTACCCAGTATGGTAGCCACTGGCCAATTGTGACACTTTAAAATTTAAATTTGACTCATTAAAATGAAATAAACTAAACATTCAGTTCTTTAGTCACTCCAGCTCCCTGTGTGGTTGGCGGCTGTGTGCTGAACAGCACGGGTATGGAACGTTGCTATCATCACAGAAAGTTTTATTGGACGCACAGTTTTATCCCATTGTGTCCGGGTATTTCTCAAAAGCTATAGGACCGGAGGTGTGCGAGCTAGGATCTGTCCACTTTAAAACGATGCTTTTTAGAAACCAGAAACCGCCAGGCACTTTAAGTTAGGGGAGGACAGGTGGCCCACAGCCCTCAGAGGCTTCATGGATACTATAGGAACCATGCAGAGAGCGAAATTGGGGAGGTGACTCCCCAAGGTAGCCCTGCAAAGGGCTGTATCCTGGCAGCTTCAGCGCCGGGACAAGAGGTCCCGCTGCATTTGGGGAACACGCAGATGCATTTGGTCATGGGGTGGCCCTCTAGCTTCCTGCAGGAAAAAGGATCTGCCCTGCCTTCAGCATTGTGCACCGTTTCCACAGGTCAGCAGAAGTGTGGCCTGCAGGGCACTGGAGCAGGCTCTGTCTTCCTCTCATGGGTGTGTGGGCAAGACGGCTGCTGCCATTGTCTGGTCTGCTGGCATTGGGGAGCTGCTCGCCAAGCCCTTTCTGTCTGCTCCGTGCTCTCTACAAGCTGCTGATGGGCTGGGCAAGTGGCATAGCCATCAGGGCGGTCTCCCAGCCCCATGGGAAGCCCAGCTCATCTCTGAAGCTCCGACTTGCTCCAGGAGAAGCACTGCCTGAAGTCTTGGTTTCCCTTTCTTTAGAGACACCTCATAAGCTGAACTGAGTCTAGACACACGATGAAGGCAGAGCAGCACTTTGAGAAAAGGCCACTGAGATGAACCAGGTAGACGCTTACAGAAGAAGCCTCCACACAGGGACTCATGCTTAGAAGGTGATGACCTGCCTCACTTGCCAGAGCTTTTCTCCCCCTTCCCGCCCTCCCGCTCTCCCTTCCTTCTACTGTGAAGGCTTAATAGTGGGCAGAGGAGCCTGTGTCTGTCCCTCACCATTCTCTTGTCTCCCTGGCAACAGTTATGCCTCTTCAGTGTACCCCTCTCCTGGGTCTTTTTGAGGCTAGACTTTCTCGGCAGGGCCATAGTGAGATATAGAAATGCAGGACACATAGGACCTGAGGCCAGGGGCTTGCTGAAGAAGGCTCTGAAAGCTGTGAGCTTCCTTACAACCGGCTGAGGGCAGCTCAGAGTGTCTCGGCCACTCTTGCATTAGCTAAAGTGATTTGTTGTTGTTTCTTCCTGCTTCCTGGAAGGGATGAGGGGGTAGGTCAGTGCCAGACACGTGCCTGCAGGCCTTCGTCCTCCCCTTTCTTTCCCCTTCACCTCCTAAGACCTTTTTAATTGGGGCACACACAAATATTCACTGGCCAGTGGGGTCAGCCAAAATCTGCCTCAGGGCAGAGTGTGGTTCAAGAGTCATGACAGCTAACATAATCCTAGCTGTCACAGCAGAGTAAGGCAAGAGTGAGACCCGCTTTCAAGCAGGAGAAATTGGTTGGATATAGTGGGATTTTAGGAACATCACTCTGTCTAAAAGTATGCCATCTAGAATTGATAAGGTCTGAAATTCCAGTATTAGAAATTCATTCTTTTGGCTCTCTGTATTGTCTTTAGAAAGAATTAAAAGGCAAATATCCCTATTTGTGGGTAGGCCCCTTTCTTGAGCATAAAATAGGTTATGGAAAATGGGGCAGAGAACAATTACGTGGGGTGAACTTGTCATCTGAAGAGTTGAGCAGATTTATATACAGAATAATTGTGGTTCACCAAAGACAAGCTTTTCTTAACATCCCAATTTTATTTGGGATTGACTTCAGTTAGGTAGTCTAGACTGAGTTCTTTAGTTTGTGATACAACTGAGATCAAGATTTTCCTCCTTAATACCTTGGTTTCCCATATTCCATTCTGTCAGTCAGTCAGGGACAGAATGAGACTGGACCTCAGAAACACCCGGACCCCTATATTTTTTCTTTGTTGGGCCATTTCCATTCCTTACAGACACTCCAGGGAGCTCAGCTCCAATGGCACCTTCTGCCTGCCTGCCCTAGGCCCAGCATTTATTCAGAGAAAACTCACAAGGCAGACCTGATAGGCAGAATCCTATTAATCATTTAGGATGTTTTCAGCTACAGAGAACAGAAAGCTTAAGTAAATGATGTATTAAGTGATACGTTTGTTGAGTTACATACCAAAAATCCTGGAAGTAGGTGGAGACAGTTTCAGATTGGTTAATGTCTGTTTCACTATGTGATCAGGGACCATTTCTTCACAGGACTCTCTTTCTGTCAGTTGAAAAATCTCTCTCTCTCTCTTTTTTTCTTTTTGGCGGAAGCTACCCCATCATTCCTCTCACATCTCATTGGCCAGGACTAGGTCACATGATCCTAACCCAACAGTGGTAGGAGCATGGGATCACCATAGACTAGGATCCATACTTTGCCCTCCTGGGGAAGGGGGATAGACATAAGGTCACCCTTCCCAAGGAGATGGAGCCAGAGAAAAGCGTAATGATGGAAACCAAATAGGATCTGCTGGCCAGGAAGAAGAGGATGATGGATTTGTGTGGTCACAAGGGAAGTCATGAGCACACAAGGGAAAACAGAGCCAGATCTCTATTTGAACTTCCTATCAAGCCAGCAAACCTACGGTCCTGGAAAAAGCTGAAGAACACGGATAGCAGCCCCAGAAACACTTGAGTCCCCAGTTGGATGCAGCATAGAAGCACATCAAGCAGTGATCCGCTTGGAGTTAGACAGGGAAGGACTCCTGGTAGAGATGTATTTTGAGCTGGGTTCTGGAGAACAGGTTCACTAGGCATGGGCTGACAAGAAATGTCTCTGCATGGGCAGAGACATTCGAGGTGGGATAACAACAGGTTCCAAGGCAGGAATGTGGGAATTTGTCCTCTCCTCATGAGTATGCATGTGGATGGATGTGGGATTTGGGTCTCAGCTATGGTAAGACTCTGACCCATGAAAGTATGTTGTATCCCCAGTGCCTAGGACAACCCTAAGTAATCTAGTAATGCTTGTTGTAGAATTGGATTAATGATGACTATCTGGTGGAAGAGTAGGGGGGAGGCAGGGATGAACAGCACACTAGGGCAGTCCGATGCTCTTTTTATGGGTTCATTAGAGAGTCCCTAGGACCAGGTAAATAATACTCAACTCCTTCAGGGCTTCTACACAAAGGAAGTGACTTCATCTCTTAAGGGCTCTATCCAGACAGAAACCTTTGTACTTCTCTTTGTGCCGTCTCTTTGTCAATGAGCCAGGCTAGGTTGTCCACTGTGGTCAGGAAGTTTGGCATCAGATGGTGTCCTGGCGAATAGGATTTGTCCCTCTTCTATGAGTCATGGCCATGGAGGGTGCTGGGGAGCTGAATACCTGAAAAGGCAGAGAGGGTGTGATGGGTGACCTGTTGGGAGGCTTTGTCACATGGTGTCTCCTTTGCCGCCGGAGTCAGGTCCCATCCTGGCCAAACTTGAGTCAGAGAAATATGTATAATTTGCAGGGCTAAGCACAAAAATGAACATAAGGACCCCTTCTTAAAAAATTGGTGAGAAGTTCTGGAGAGTGACTGCAGAGATTTAAGCCAAGTGTCGGGCCTTTCTAATCCCAGAGTCGTCCTAAGCATGGGACAGCTGTGCAGATGGCAAGGCTGTGAAGCCAGGCCTGGAGGAGAGCGCCCACAACCCATTCCTAAAGGGTCAGAAGGAGAGGTTTTTGGTGCTGTCTCGATCAAGAACTTTGTCTCCTCTTATAGTCCCAAATTTATAAGTGTATAACAGCATCGTGCTGGTGAAAGTCACTATTTTACAGATTGCTGGGTCTCCTTCTTTTCAGAGGAATGAGGGAAATAACAGGGTGCTTAAAAGCAATTAGTTACAGCAACAAAAGAACAAAGGAAACAACAAGAAAGCTATTATGCAAATGTGCGTCCATTCACTGCCATTCAGCCTTAGGGAGCCTCATGGTATATTCAGAAGTTTCTGCTTGTCTGAATTATTAGTCCCTCTATACTTAATATCATTGCCTCTGTACAATTATTTATGGTTTTGCTTTTTTTTTTTTTTCCTCCCCCTCTCAGCACATTAGTAATTGGCCTCTTCCATCTCCTGGTCTCATGTGGGCTTCACTGCTATCTTGACTAAAACCAGCAAAGAAAAGCAAAGGGAGCATGGATCCTACGGGAGGCTCAGCCAGGCAGAGGCACCCATGATGTTGCTCTGTAACAACAATTTTGCTTTGGGACAGAGGAAGCTGAGAAGTATCTTCAGAGGGTGCTGGGCAGCAGGGTCAGGGCAGAGAGTGGGGGGGCTTATGCCGCTGTCTGTGGTCCTGAACTGTGATGTGTGTCCTCTTCTTTCAAACATGACCCAGCCAGACGTTATGGAACTAGGGGATGTTGGCCCTTAAAAAGAAAAATCCTGGGGCGCCTGGGTGGCTCAGTGGGTTAAGCCGCTGCCTTCGGCTCGGGTCGTGATCTCAGGGTCCTGGGATCGAGTCCCGCATCGGGCTCTCTGCTCGGCGGGGAGCCTGCTTCCCCCTCTCTCTGCCTGCCTCTCTGCCTGCTTGTGATCTGTCTCTGTCAAATAAATAAATAAAATCTTAAAAAAAAGAAAAAGAAAAAGAAAAATCCTGATAAAGACCTAACACACACATTTCTGGCATCATGTGTGCCTGCATTAAAAGGACTGCATTATATTCAAAATACATCTTCCTGCTTTTTAGCATAAAAGATACAGTGTTCTACTAAATGACCGAAGAGGAAGGAAGAAGTTTGTTTCTGGACTCTTCTTGGAGAGTTCAAGCCACAGAATGTGTTGGTCTGGGGCCCTCATCCACCAGACTTCACTTCAGCAACTCCATGCCCATGTGTCCCCCTGGTCTGTCTTAAGTCAGGGCCCATCAGCTTCCTGTCCCACCCCTGGGGGAATGCCACCCCTGAGGGTGTGATATGTAGATCAAGAAGGTGGGATCCGTCTCTTATCCGCTCTGAGATATTTTCTCAATGAATGAGTGAGTGAAGAGCTCAGACTCAGAGGGAGGGACTGGGTTGTGAGTGTTCAGATGATTTTCTGGGGTTTAGGTCATGAAAGAACTGGGCTTTCTGCTGAAAATGGTTTGATCCAGACTTCCACTGTCCGGGAAAGTGGGAGTGTTGAAGATCAGTCATGACCTTGTGCTCAGAGGGTATGGGAACATTTGTAGGCCGCAGGTCCTTTCCAGGGGTGTCCCAATATCCGGGACGAGTGTTTCTGCTCTTCCTCTGACTGAGTCATATTTGGCTTTAGGAGAAAGGGGAACATGGTCTTGGTCCCCCTCTAGTTGGTCCTTCTCACACTTAAGCCCTTTGTCTGCATTCTACCTCATTACCATCCACCACTGCCCCTGTCCTCAATTTTTATGATCTGATAAAAAAAAAAAATCCTTGCTATTGAGCATTGCTGTTCTGTCAGGGAGGCAGCCAGTCTGACAAATTAATCAGGAAGAAGGTGCTTGATGAGACTGCAGAGAGGTTAATTTGTAAGCCCTCTCAAGGAGCACACTTGCTTTCTGGCGGGGGCCTTCTGCAGATAGTACCACGAAAGCTCCCGGCACCTGGGAGCTGCCTTCCCTGCTGCACGGGTTACCCCTGTACAGGGCCACTTGGGCGGTGCCAAAAGCAGCTTCAGTGACAGAGTGTGATTCTCATGTCGAGGCCTTGGCTTAGGAACAAGCCCCAGGTTGGATTCTGGGGGGTGGGGTGGGGTCCTGTTTTCCCTTCTCTGCTGCTCACCTTCCCCCCTCTGTGCTGGAATGTGGCCTGTGATTCCTCACCTCAAATCTGAGTCTCTGTCCTCAAGATGCACATTTACCCCGCTGCTGCCTCAGCCTCCCTAGGAACAGGTGGGAGGGGGTAGGAAGCAAGCTCAGCATGGCTGATGGCACCATTTAGAAGAGGAGGCTAGGGAATGAATGGTCCCTCCTGCAGCTCAGCCTCATCTCCTTAATGGATCCTAATTACCCCGTCCTGCTTGTGGCTTCTCTCGAGGGCTCACCTGTCCTGATGATGGATGAGGTGAATGAGAGAGGTGGCCAGCTGGGGTGGAGGAACCCTCCCCCTTCTCTCCTAGGGGTGGGAGTCTGGGAACTTTAAATCAAGCTTGGAGGTTTTTTAAAAAAGATTTTTTTTTTTTAATTTGAGAGAGAGAGCAGGTGCACACGAGCAGAGCTGGGAGCAGAGAGGCGAGGGAGAGGGAGAGAATATCAAGCAGACACCCTGCTAAGCACAGAGCCTGACCCGGGGCTTGATCCCACAACCCTGAGATCATGACCTGGGCCAAAACCAAGAGTTGGACGCTTAGCTGACGGAGCCTCCCAGGCACCCCAAGCTCAAACACTCTGATATAGGAAAGGAACCATGGCAGAATGAGCTCTTCTCCCCTCTCCTTCCTTAAAACTTGGGCCAGGGGACTTTAGCTTAGAAGGAAGGTGGTGGGTGGGGAGAATTCGCCCTTTTGGTGGGAAGCCCTGGGATTACATGACAATAGAGAGATGGGCGAGGCTATCAGCCCTGTGGAGGACTGACTTGAAGGCAGGACAGAGAACTGGGTTTTATGACACCAGTGCCCGGTCAGTAGCAAGCCCACAACCACTCCGAGAAGGCCAGCCTCCACCAGAGCTGAGTGGCTCTTTCTAAGTCAGGGCGGTGCTAGGGCTGATCTCGGACTTACTCCATATCTCCACAGACACACAACCAGGGAGGACTCAGTACGTGAACTACAGATCACGCTGGGTCCCAGACACAGATCTTTGACCCTGGGGTCAACAGGAGCAGATGCTAGATGATGGGGATTATGCTTTTTCAGCAGATTAGCCAGATGAGAGAGAAGGAATAGCATGGTTCTGCTTTTAAGTCACATCTACTCAGGAGGAAGGAGTAGAACCCCCTCTTCCTCGACCATGATAAGCTTTAGTATGTTCTGGGAAAGAACCATCCCGATATGATTTTGTGAGTTATTATTATTTTGACACTTGTTCTGTGCCCTGGCTTCATGATGGCTCCTTGCAGACCTTGTGTATCTTGCTCATCTGTGTCCCCTTGGCAGGGTCCACTCCACCTGAGAATGGGCTGGTGCTCGCGGCAGATACACAGCGTAGCAGATGGGGTGAGCCAGGGGCCAGAACCGAGCCCCCCCTTCACAGCCGGGATGTTAGCCCCAGGTTTCCATTGAGGGAAAGAAGGTGGTAGTCCCCAAGAGGTAACAGTATGAGAGGCCCTTTCTAGCTCTTTCTCCGTGTTCCCTCTCTGGCCCCGCATTCCTGGTGGCTGAGGGTGACTGTGTGCTCCTGGGCGCTGTCTTCCCGAGGAGGCTGTTCTCATGCGTGGGCTCTCCTCCTCCGCTTGTCATTATGTGGGAGGAGGTCTTTATTTATACAGCTGTGGTGGCTGGCCTCCAAGGGCCCCCCCCCCCACATCCTTGCCTTCTGGAATTCTTTACATAGCATCTCTCACACTGAATGGGGCGGACCTGTGTCACCAGTAGGAGAGTCCAGAAACGATGCGGTGTGGCTTCTGAGCCTAGGCCACAGAAGTCAATGCAGCTTCGGCTGGTCGGTCTCTGGGGTCACCCATTCTGTGGGAAGCCAGCCGTCCTTCGCACAGACACCTGTTACTGGCTGAGCTGTGTCCCACCCCCTGTTCGTATGTTAAAGTCTTAACTGGAAACCCCTCTGCTTGTGGCTGTATTTGAACTTGGGGCCTTTAAAGAGATAATTAAGGCATGGGTCTTTAGAGGACACCCTGATCTGATATGCCTTCTGTCCTTCTAAGAGGAGGAGATTAGGACATAGATATGTGGAGGGAAGATCCAGTGCAGCCACAGAGGGAAGACTCCATCTACCATCAAGGACAGAGGACTCAGAGGGAACGAACCTAGCCAATACGATGCTGGATGTCTAGTTTCCAGAACTGTGAGAGAGTTCGTTTCTATTAAGTCCCAGGCCTGTAGTACTTTGGTGTGGAAGCTCAAGCCAACAATAGACCCCTCAGGCAGCCCCAGGAAGCTGCCGAGGTGCAGAGCAGCCTCCTTGGCAGTCCTGTCAAGGACCTTGAAAATGGAGCCTCTTGCCCCAGCAGAGCCTGCAGATGATTCCAGCCTCCCAGCTTTCAAGTTTTGCAACTGAGGCTCCAAGCATCATGAGGCAGAGACTAGACATCCTCAGTGTTATCTATCTAAACTCCTCACTCACCGGAACCATGGCTTAATACACGATTACTATTGCATTAAGTCCGCTTTGGGGACCATTCGTTATGTGGCATTATAGAACCATACACCAGCTCCGCTGTGACTGAGACATTTAACTCAAGCAGAAGGAGAAAGGCCATTTTGAGGAGCTCATTTGGCCACAGATCTAAGCTGTCCATCAGCAGAGCACTGTGTCCCAGATCACGTGGTGACGCCTTCCTTGGGAGGGGCAGGCCCACATTGGCAAGTGGTCTCGGATGTCTACACAGGCGGCTGTGGGCTGTGGTCAGGATGGTGGGGAGTGGTTGGGGGGGTTGGTGGCTGGTGTCATAGCAGGGCCAGCATGACCAGGGGAGGAGAGTAGTTAAGCCTACTACTCTTTTTTTTTTTTTAATTAACTTTTTTTTTGAGAGAGAGCGTGTGTTGGGGGGATAGGGAGGGGCAGAGGGAGAGGGAGAGAGAGAATCTCAAGCAGGTTCCACGCTCAGCATGGAGCCCAATGCTGGGCTCGATCTCACAACACTGGGATCACAACCTGAGCTGCAATCAAGAGCTGGAAGCTTAACCAACTGAGCCACCCGGGTGCCCCTCATCCACTACTCTGAAGAGACCCGAGATATTGGGGAGGTGTCGGCAAGAGGAACCGGGACACAAGAAACCACAGAAAAGGGGAGAGGCTGTGATGCCAGGCCAGGGAGGTGACACCAGGCCCCAAAATGTGGCTTGGGCTTTCCTACCCCAGATCAGAAGGCCTTCCTTTGTGGTGAAGATGAAGGGATTCCAGTCCCTCAATAAGGAAAATAATAAAACTAATAAAAATCTGTACTTTATTTCGTTTTTATTTTTGCAACAGCTCTTTGAGATGTATCATCTCTATATTTCTCATAAGGAAAGGGAGACTCAAGTAGACTAAGAAACGTGCCCATCACATCACTGGTAAGTAGCAGCTGGATTCAGAGTCAGAAGCACCTGCTACCAGAGGTTCTGTTTTCGTCTGCGTTGTGGAGTGTGCTGGCAGGTGGCTCGGTGTAGTGGTGTAGACCACATGCTCTAGAACTAGACCACCTGCCTTCTGCCCCTGGCTCCTCCACTCACCAGTCTTGTGACCCTGGGCAAGTCACTCAGCCTCCCCGTGCCTCCGTTTCCCCATCTTGGAAGTAGAGACCCTAGTATGTACCTGGGTTCCTGTGAGGACCAAGAGTTGTGAGCCAAGAGCTTGGAGCAGCACCTGGCACAGAGGAAGCACTCCGTGTGTTGGCTGTTATTGTGCCTTCAACTCCGGGACATAACCTCTCAAGGACAAAAGGATGTGATTCTCCGCATCAGGCTGGACCTGACAGTGTCTAGACTAGACACAGAGCACATCCAAGGCTGCTGAATCAACCATCTATATGTAAACGGCTTTTCTTTCCGTCTCCTCCTCCCTAATTCCAAACCAAGCAGCTCAAGCTTATGGAGCAACTAATGGCTCCCAACAGATCCAGAATCGTCTCCCCTTAGCCACTGTGGGCTGCCTAATTCAGCTCTCCGAGGACAAGAGTCCTTTCCTGGAGATGGAGCTTAACAGTCACATTCTAATGGGAAATGGGGGACTTGGCCTTCAGAGGGCTCTTCAGTCCTTTGTGGACACCCTATTTCATTCCTATACCCACACCCCATGGGGGGTTGGGGACCAGCAGGAACCTAGGAGGGTGGGCTTGGGGGCTACCAGAACAGCATCTCCCTGAGGGGAAAGGCCCAGGCTGGGTTTCTAGCTTCCTGCCTTCCAAGTTGAAAAGAAGCAGCTAAGTGTTATTGATCCAAACTCCAGGGGGAAGATTTGCTAGGAAGTCACTGGCACCAGTGCATCACTTAGCTGGTATTCATTATTCAGTGATGGGGATGGGGAAGAGAAGGGCTGGCATTGTGCCGCCAAGCCTGTCCTCCCAGAAGAGGAGATGACGTGGGAACTGGGGAGACAGCCAGCCAAGAAAGGGTCAAGGGCGATTTGCTCACATCCTGGGAGAAAGGATGCTTGGTGGATGGTACTAGGAGGAGTCCTACCTCCCTGGCAGCCCTGGGGCCTCTAACCTTTGGCTAGGAAAGGGGAAAAGGAACTTTGGGTGACACTAGGCCTGGCCCATCTTGGAAGACTCTTGTGTATTCCTGTTTACTCAAACGCCCACAGACATAAAATGTCCTACCTATTTTGAGCCACGTATTGCGTTGAAACTAGCTGTTACAGTGACAGAAATGGTAATTAAGTCCTGAGGCCCTAAAGTGGATCAGAGTAATGCACTCCATGAGATCCAGAAATCATGGATTTGGCCACTTCCCAACCTTGCGATAGGCTAGGCTGAGCCTAGAATTGTCGAATTAGATCATGTTGATGAAAGTGCTTTGTCCCAGTTAACACGTCCGTCAGAGAAATGTCAGCTGTCACCATCACATTGTTATTATTATTATTATAGTCATTATCATATTCCCAGAAATACGTGTCCAGAAACAACACTGTCTTAACAATAGCCATGAGAAGGGATGGGGGTTGGATGCGAATGAGATGCTCATTGCAGCACTGTTTGGAAACGACCCCAAAGCCCACAGAATGAAGAATGGGTAAATAAATTATGATATCTTCACCCAATGGAATTTTTTTACAGCGGCGGAAATGAATGAAGCACACGTAACTACATGGGTGGATCCTGGTAACATAATGAGCGGGAACAAAAAGTCCTAGAGGCCTATACCCAGTGTGGTGTCCTTTTCTAAACTTCAAAATTAAAACTAAAAAGTACAAAACAAACCATGTACGTATTGGTGATACTACTGGAAAATAAAGCAAAAGAATGATAAAAGCACAAGCTTTGATATGATCACTGGTCCCGGTGATGCAGGTGGGGAACAGTGAGGGAACGGATGAGGCTGGACGTGGAGCATACAGATATGTTGTTTGTATTGTTCTAAATTTGGAAATGGCTGGGGAGCAACCATGAGTGAATGAGTGAGCACACAAGCCATTCATGAAACAATGCCGGTAGAGGGTCATAAGCAAGGATGATGACTAGTCCAAGCCGAGTACCTAGAACCTGAAATGCAGTTTTTTTTTTTCATTTAGAGAAAAGTGTGGGGGTACCTGGGTGGCCCCATCGGTTCAGCATCTGCCTTTAGTTCAGGGGATGGTCCTGGGGTCCTGGGATCAAGTCCCGCCTCAGGATCCCCTGCTCAGTGGGGAGCCTGCTTCTCTCTCTCCCCCTGCCATTCCCTCCTCCCACTTGTTCTCGCTCTCTCTCTCTGAAATAAATAAAATCTTTTAAAAAAATAAAGAAAAGTGTGATATTGAGTGGATGTTTAGCACTAGATGCCCAAGTTGATATTCTAGAAAAGTCAGTAAGTATTTTCTAAGGGTGTTGAGGGTGCTTCTATAGCACAGTGTGCCCAGAAATGCCCTCATAATACACCGTTTTAGAGAGAGACATGTCCCAGTCTTTCTTATGTCCGGGTACAGGCATGGTGAAGGATACATAAAGTACGTATGCCACTGGGCAGGATTTACGCCTGTAACTAGTACTGAACTATGATAATTAGTGGTTCTGTAAACACTTTTACATTATTTTTTAAAAAATTTTTATGTATTCATTTCAGAGAGAGAGAGCACAAGCAGGCAGAATGGCAGGCAGAGGGAGAGGGAGAAGCAGGCTCCCCGCCAAGCAAGGAGCCCCAGTGGGACTTAATCCAAGGACCCTGGGACCATGACCTGAGCCGAAGGCAGCTGCTACCCAGGCCCCTACATTCTCACATTCTTTTGGTGTACATCTGCATAGGTTTCCTGCGGCTGTATGTGTAGTAGAGAAACTGCTGGGCCATAGAGTAAATGTATGTTCAACTTCGGTAAATGCTGCGGTATACCGAACCGATCATAGCAGTCTGTGCTCTCTCCGGCATGGTTCAGATTTTTCTTTCTCCACATTCTCGCCAGAACTTAGTATTGTCAGTCATTCAAATGTTCATCGTTGTGTTGGCTCTGAGGTCATATCTCACTATGGTTTTATTTTGTGTTCCTTTGAAGATTATGGAAGCTGAGCATCTTTTCACATATTTATTGGTCTCTGGGATATTTCTTCTCATGAAGTGTTTGAGTCTTTTGCCCACTTTTCTATGGTGTAATTTGTTATATTCTTTCCGAATCTTGATATTCTTTTTATATTCTGTATATGAGACCTTTTGGAGGATTTATATATTCAAGATATATATATATATTTAGGGGAATACATATATTCAAGATTATTTTGGCTTTTCTTGGATCTTTGCATTTCCATATAAAATTTAAAACAGATTCGGGGCGCCTGGGTGGCTCAGTTGGTTAAACAACTGCCTTCGGCTCAGATCATGATCCTGTAATCCCGGGATCAAGTCCCACGTCGGGCTCCCAGCTCCATGGAGAGTCTGCTCCTCCCTCTGACCTTCTCCCCTCTCATTCTCTCTCTCTCTCTCAAATAAACAAATAAAATCTTTAAAAAATACAAAATTTAAAATAGATTTAAATTTTATTTATTAACACAGAAAACCCAAATGCTCATGAACAGGAGAGTGGATGAATAAATTGTAATTTAATCACACAAAGGAACATTACATAGCAGTCAAAATGAATGAATTTCTGTAGCTTGAAGCAATCTGGATGAACCTTAGCAAAGTAATTAGTATTCGGTTGGGGACAAAAAAGTTCAGAAGATTACGGCACTGTGCCCCCCCCTTTTTTTTACAGTGGTAAAAGCAACTAAAAAATCTTTGCTTTAAGAAATATATACAGATGTGTTAACACTATATGAAAAGGAGGTAAGAAACAACAACTCGTGATTCAGGATGATGGCTATCTTAGGTGGGGATAGCAGGAGGGAGGGATGGGAATGGCTGCATGATTAGGTGGAAGTTACTGTGAAGATCTTAGCTTTCTTGTTAGGTGGTGGATTTGAGGGTGCTTATTGCATTGCTAAAATATATATAAATACTTGAATGAATTACTACTGATGAAATGTTATATGGATTGAGGATTATTTTTAATCTGAATTAGTGCAGTTTAGGATGATTATACAAAAAAAGGCTGGAAACTTAGGATTACATGAGGACACCACTGTCATCCCCTTTGTTGTGATGAAGCTATCACGGACTGAGCAGAAGGACCAGTGTCAAGATGCCTGTTACATATTAGTAAAACTTTAGAAGCAGTTGCTTCTAAATTTGATTTTAGAAAAATAAATTGAAGTAGAGGCTTTACTTTTTTCCTCCTGCATCCCAGTATGTCTTGTGTATTCCCTGGGGGTATACATGTCTCTGCCCTAAGAAAATGGAATTTTAAGCCAACTTTCATTTTAGATGGCTCACCCAGTTGACATGTGGAAGATGAAATGGCGTTTTAGATGGCGCACTCAGTGGGCATGTGGAAACCAGATACTCTCTAGAGCATTTAGGAAGCTATTGATGCACTCCCACTCAGAAAGGACAGGAGCCTAGAGACTGGTCCTGGGGAAGGGAATGAAAGAAGGAATCTGAGAGGTATGTAGGAGAAAAAATCCACAAGTCTTAGTTTCCTTAACAGAATACACAGGAGCTAGAAGAACTGTATTTGTATTATTCTCCACTAGTGACCACCATTTTCTTAGAGCCAGAATCTGTTTGCTTCAAACTCTCGGGCCTCTCACCTTCCTACAGAAGTCCTGTAGAATGCCGACACGTTTATATGGGTCCCCAGGCAGTTTCAACCTTCAGTCTGGTGCTTGCTCACTGAAGGACTAATTGGTGGTGCTTCAGATGTTGAAGGGAACCAGCAGCCCCTGAGGGGGACTGATGCTACTGAAATCTGGAGGCTGGTGTGGCTTGAGGGTGAGGATTTAAAAAAAAATATTTTATTCTTAAATAATCTGTATTTCCAGCATGGGGCTCGAACCTGCAACCCCGAGATCAAGACTTGGATTCTCCGCTGACTTAGTCAGCCAGGCGCCCTGAGGGTGAGGTTTGCCTTTCAAGGAAGTACCATACAGTTGCTTCTCAGATCCCTGACCTTGGGCTTTTCCACTTCCCCTGACAGCCTGCCAATCAGTTGGCTTGGATGTGCTTCCACAGGATGATTTATTTATTTCATTTTAAAGATTTATTTATTTGAGAGAGAGAGAGAGGCTCATACAAGCGAGGCAGAGGGGTGGAGGGAGAGGGAGAGAGAATCCTCCAGCCAACTCCCCGCTGAGCAAGAGCCTGAGGCAGGCCTCAGTCCCAGGAACCCGAGATCATGACCTGAGCCAAAACTGTGCCATAACTTGGAACCAATAGTTGGATGCTTAACCCACTGAGCCACCCGGGTGTGCCCCGCTCAAAAGACTGATTTTAACTGAGAGCTTCAGATGGATTATGGAGTGGGCTTAGAGGAACCACAGTCCTTGAGGGTAATTTGGCAACAGGCAGGTCCTCAATCCTTGGAATTTTGGGAAAGAAGACCCTATGCTAGGTCACAGAGACTAAAAAGGCTTGAAGTATTTTGAACTAGACAGTCACATGCCCCCTTAGGAAAAATGAAGGCTTGCCTTATTGGGGTGCTAGGTCAACCACCTACGTGCTCCCTCCCCCCATCCTGGGCCTTCATTTATTTGCTTGTAAGACAGAGGTATAGAACTAAATGAGTCTAAAGGTGTGGGCAAACATACTGTGAAGAAAGCAAGTGACATTTTTGGCGAACAACCCATCCCCACCGTCTGGAAGTCGTGGGATCCTGTGTGAGTTAGGAACTGCCGGGCGTCTGGGTCTCCTGGTCTCTAGTGGCCCCAGAGCTGGGGGACAACGTAAATGAGCAAATGTGACAATGCCTAGCTCACAGAACATCAGATTTTTCCCTTTAGTTTTGGTTGCCAAATGGAAGAAGTGGTGATCTGGGCTGGGTCTGACTATATGCAGGATTGCAGTTGTGAGGGAGCTTCTGGGGGCCTGTGTGGCCCACTGGAGATGTTTCTCTTCAGCTGGATGACTTTCCCTTGGTCCTCAGCCCACGCTGGGAAAGAGGTGGATTAACAGGGAGCTTGTGTGGCATAAAGGAGCAGTCTGGGGCTCTGGAGTCAGGAACTATGGGCACGTTCCTTACCAGGGGCCTTACCAGCTGGCAGGGCTCAGCTTCCAGCATGCTCTGGCCGCAAGCACACTGCTTCCTACTCCCAAGCCAGAGCCTCCTCTCCCACTTTCTGCTTCTGTCTCAGCCACCACGGTGGCCCACACAGGAAGAAATTCTTGATGGAGAGGAGGGTAGGCTGCTGAAGGGGAAACCAGCCTCCAGGAAGGGAAGACTGATGTTCCTGGTGTTTCTCTCTAGACCCCTGGGGACTCTTACCTCTTCCCCTTGAACCTCTCTTTTCACTGTGGAACAAAAGAGAAGGAGTCAGGTGACGCATGGGGTCAGAGGTGAACGTAATAGCTATGGGAGGTGGTAGAATGGAAGTTCTTGTTGGGAAGAGGCATCTGAACCCTGCATTCTTCTTGTCTGGGGTCAAGATTCTTTCCTTGCAAGCAAAGGAAACAAACTAGCTAATTCACCTAAGGGGACCCCCCAGCAAGGCAGGGAAGCTGGAGGAGGGCCTTAGGGTCAGCAGGAACCAAGGCAGTGCCCAGTGGCCCGGAAGCGGCCGCCTTCTGGTCAAAATGCAGCTGCAACCAGTTATTTTCAGTCTCTTTGCTCTGATGCTCAAGAGACAAAATCCAGAGAGAGGGTATCTGATGGCACCGTTTGCATCCTGTGCTCTTTTATTGTCTGGAAAGGGTGGAGCTTCTAATTACCCAGCCACCACTGTACCTAGTGGAGGAGAGGCAGTTCTGATTCAGGAACTGAGCTGAAGAGAAAACAGAGAATAGGAAACCAGATAATACAAATCTTGGCAGCTAGGCAGATAGCATTTAGAATGTGCTAGCCACTGTTCTAAGTGCGTTATGTATGTTATCTCCTTTCATATTCCTTTATAGGCAATGAGGATGTTGTTAACATGCCCATTTGACAGATGAGGAAACTGAGATCCGATCCAGGGAAGTGTAATCATAGAGCAAGCAAGTGCTAGAGCTGGGATTTGGATCAGAGTTTGATTATTAAGCCTATGGAATACTGTCTACATTACTACTGTTCACTTGAAAAGCCAACTTTGGGAAAATCAAGGAATTTAGTGTGGTTTGCTCAGGGTTTCCAAGAGTAGAAGGGAACTAGAGATGTTCAGGGGTTCCACCATTTTGGTCTCTCAATTCCCAAACCCTCTTCTATCATCTTGCCTCTGGAGCATCTCATTTTCTGCCCAAGGCCAGATGGCCCTGCTGAGGAGGTGGGGAAGAGGTGGGCATGGGGGGGGGGCAGGGAAACATGAGCTTGATTTAACAAGCCAAGGAAAGGAGAGTTGTTACACAGATTTAAGATTTAACAAAAGGAGAACTAAATTGGCATTTTATTGACTTGCAGTGGGAGTTGTTAAAGACAGATTACTGCACGAAGGGTAGCGTTTGATTGAGAGGCTGGAAGAGGGCTCAGCCATCAAAGGCATCCAACCTGGAGGCTAGTGATACCCCCAGGGGCAAGGTGAGCCCATAAATTTGAGCTCGTGCATGGATACTTGCCAATACACACACACACACACACACCCCTGAGCTTTTCTCTTAGTCCCAGAGGCCAGGCTCAGAGACACTGGGTGAAGTGGGAATGAATGAAAACATAGTGCGCTAGATTTGATTCTTGCCAATACCCGCTTCCCACTCCAACCTGATGGATCCTTGGACCCACAGGGAGCTTCAGAGATGGACTTCCTGACTTTAAGAAAGAGAATGGATCCATTTCAAAGCTCTCTCCTCAAGGACTCCCTGCAGGCTGGATGGCCAGATGCAGAGATGCAGACTTTGTTAGGTGGGCCCAGAGGCAGCCCCACTCAGGCCGGCTCCGGAGAGCCTGGCCCTCTGGGATCGGCCCTGGCGGAGGGGTGCGTGGGGCAGGACCAAGAGACACAGGGCAGGGGGAGAGTGACAGGAACGCAGCTGGAATGTGAGGAGCTATCCTGCTTAGACTACAGCTCAGGGGCCCTTTGCAGCAGTATTGGCGTGTGGGTCTGCGTTCCAGCTTGGGCGATGATGACCCTTGCTCCAGGAAGCCTTTTCTCTGTGGGCTCTTTGCCTCATGGGTTGCGCCCACTTCTCCCTCCTAAAGCTGAGAGGGGTGCTTAAATCAGTATTTGAATGGCCTCTTTCTCCTCTGTTCCTGCGACTCCTATCACATCGCACGGCTCTCTTTCTCTCCTTAGCTCCTGCCTTTGAGGCAGCGACCCTGTCCAGTGGAAGATCTGTGTCTTCTGTGTGTAACCCTTCCCTCTCCTTAGCCCACTGTCTCCCTGGGGAGATCCCTTGCAGGCAGGGTATTATTATTAAAAGCCACTTCTCACATTCCTCACGGACATCTATTATAGTTACTGGAGGGAGGGGCCCTGAAAATCCTTCTCAACCTATTTCATCCCCCCCCCCCACCAGCTGGGTTCTTCTTTTGGCTCTCAGGCATCTTCAGCCTGCTCACGCTGCGCGTGCACGCCTGTGTGCGCGCGCGCGCACACACACACACACACACACACACAACACACACACCCCACCCTGTCTTAACCCCACACGGTCCTAGGTTCGGCTTTGGACTGAGCACTAGGAGAAAAGGAGCCTCTGGTTTAGCAAAAGATTTGAAGGTGACCTTCATTGAGCCCAAAGAGAGATAACAATCTCTCTGTAATCAACAAGCCTGGTTCCTCTGGATACTAAAATAGCAACTATGGAATAAGTCACCCCCCCATCCCTACCCCTTCCCTCTCTTTCTTCAGGACAGCACAAAGAAACTCTAGGGGTGAATTGGGAAATCAGTCTCTTTTAACAGCCTGAGAGCCTGAAAAGAAAGTTCCTGTGCGTGTGTGCGCATGGATTTGCAGCTCATCAGCACAGGAAGGCTAATTTCTCAGCACTGTCTCCCCCACCTTTCATTCAGCAAACTCTGGCCTTTCAGTTATCATCTTACTTGTTCTGTCAACAACCCCGAGTTATGAGGGTCCAGAAATGGTGCACCCCATTTTTAGATGGGAGGAAACCAAGGCCCCAGGAAAGAAGGTGCCTGCTCAGGGTCACCCAAGGATGAAGTATCCAGAGCCAGAAGATGACTGTTTGCTTCCTGAGGGCTCCTATATTGGATTTCCACTGGGAATGTAATGTATTTTCAGGGCTTGATGGCTCGACCTCGGGAGCATTTGATCCTGGGGTTGTTATGTTATAGTCTTCTTAGCAGCCTCCTGCTGGTTCCCACCCTATTCCTCTGTTCCCTGTGCTGGGCCCAGAGCTGTTGTGCAGTGATGGTGGAGTGCCCAGTGGGTGTTTGTCAAGGTAGGAACAGATGGAGTGGGGAAAGAAAGATCCTCCACCCTCTTACATGTGGTGGGGGACGGAGACTGGATTTGTCAGGGTTGGAGTAGCAGGGATATGGAACATGTGTTTATCTATGGCAGCAAATTGTTAAAGGGGAAAAGAGGAGCTGGCAAATGGAATGCCGCTTACATGTCTTCTTGAGGAAATAAAGTAAGAGGTGGGCTCGGTAAGATGATGACCCTGCACTCGGTTCATATTAGAGCATGGAAATAGGATGGCTCCACTGAAGGTCCCCTAACCCTGAAGACCCTCTTCAGCCTTCTAGAGAACTGATGAGTGGTGGTGGTTCAGAATCAGGGCAAAGCTTATTCTTGCATAACTTTTCCCTATGGAAAAGGGGATAGAAAGGGACCACTGAAAAAAAAAAAAAAAAAGAAAAAGAAAAAAAGAAAGCGACCCCTGTCAGGTTTACTTTGCAGATCCTAGGATCATTATTAAAATTAGAAGGATACTTAAAGTTTGTCTGCTTCCACCCTTCAGGATTCAGATGAGAAGACTGAGTTCAGTGACACGTCCTAATGAATGTGGCTACTAAGCCACAGAATGGAGACAGAACCCAGGTTTGCTCAACTTCCAGTCTACTGTTCTGCACGTCCATGAGAGGAAATTCACCATGGTTGGGGAAATCCACTAGAAAGCAGTAGACTGAACAATTGCTAGAGTGCATAGAGGAGTAGGCATAATTCATGTTCCCACCAGTAAGAGTGGAAATAGCTAATAAATGGAGCATTTTGGGTAGAATCCTCAGAAGACTATTTTCTCAGTAATAGAACCCCAGTACCTCCAGACCTGCCCTAATGAAGACTAAAAGCAAGTCTTAAAAGAATCAAACCAATGCCAAGTACTTAACTATGTATGAGAGCGAAAATCTAACACACACACACACACACACACACACACACACACACACACAAAATTATAAGACATTAAAAGAAGGAAATAAAATGAATAACAGGAGAAAAATCTGTTAATGGAAGTAGTCCCAGATATTATAGAGATGATGCAGTTAGTGGACAAGAATATTAAGGGCACTATTATAAAAATTATCCATATATTTAAGAAAGCATAGGAAAATACAAACACGAAGAAGAAGATAGAAAGATCAAATGGAATTCTTACAGATGAAAGACATAGTATTTTGAAGTGAAAAGTATACTGGATAGAATTACAGTAGACATGATGCTACAGAAGTAAAATCAGTGAACTTGAAGAAGCATACAAATGATTAAAAATTAAGTACAGGAAAAAATGGCTAAAACACATAAACTGAAAGCCAGGGACCTATGGGACAATAGTAAGTGGCCTATTTATGCATTTGGAGTAGAAGAGGGAAGAGAGGATAGGATGGGATAGGAAAATGTTTCAAGAAATAATAACCAAATAATTTCTAAAATATGATGAAAAATAGGAACCCACTGATCCAACAATTTCAATAAAATCAAAGTGGAAGAAACGTAAACTCACACCAAGGCACATTATAATCAAGTGACTAAAATCCAGAGATAATCAGGAAATTGCAAAAACAGCCAAAGGAAAAAAGACATGTTATGTACAAAGGGGGACAAAGATAAAAACAACAGCAGAATTCTTAGCATAAACTAAGCAAAACAGAATGTAATGGAGCAACAGTTTGAAGTTATGCTGAAAAAACAAAAACAAAAACAAAAACAAAAACACCCTTAACCTAGAATTGTATACCTAAAAGAAATATCTTTTAACAATGAAGGTGAAACAAAAACTTTTCCAGATAAACAAAAGGTGAGAGATACATCACAGCAGACTTGCACTAAAAATTAAAGTCTTCAGGCACAAGAGATATGAAAACATGAAAATGTGTTCCTGTACAGGGGAATGAAGAGTTCTGTAAGTGGAAAATATATGCATAGGTATAAAATAGTTTCTCCTTTTTGAATGCATTAAATAGTAATTGACTGTTTTAAGCAAAATAATAACAACGTAATTTGTGGTTAGTAACATCAGTTGAAATAAATGTTTGACAATAGCTGAAGAGACGGTAGGAAAAAATGGAAGTTCTTACTCTCTATGTAAAGAGATACAATGTTATTGGAAAGCAGACTGGGATAAATAGGCAAAGCAGATAAATAGGCAGAGCAACTACTAAAAAAATAAAATGAAGAGATAATCTAATATTAGCCATAAAATGATTTCATAAAAATACAAGTAATAAAAAAGATCAAAACTGAGAAAGAGAACGAACAGATGGCACAAGTAGAAAGGAGATAATAGGATGGTAGATTGAAATTCAGTCATATAAATAATTGTATTAAATGTACATAGTCTGAACATACCAATTATAAAAGGATTGTCAGGTTGGTTAAAAAAGAGAAACCCAGCTGTATGCACCTACAAGAAACCCACATTAAATATAAAGAGCAAGAGGTTAGAAGTAAAAGGATGGATACAGATGTACTATGCTAACACTAACTGAAAGAAAGCTGAGCCACATCAGACTTTAAGAGATGGAAAATTGCCAGTGGTAAAGAGGGACATTACATAATGATAAAAGAATCAACTCACCAAGAATACACAAAAATCCTCAATACCCATGATTCTAAAAATATGGCTTCAAAATATGTGAGCAAAGCTGATGATAGAACTGGAAGGAAAAATAGAAAACCCCATACTTACATTTGGAGACTTCAGAAGTCCTTTTTCAAAAATGTATAGAACAGTTAGACAAAAAGTCTGTAAGATCAAAGGGTCCTTAGCACTATTAACAAACTTGACCTAATTGATAGTTATAAAGCATTCTCCCCAACAAGAGCAGACTACGTATTCTTGTTAAATGCATGCAGACCATTCACCGGTGCTCACCAGATTGTATTCTGGGAGATAAAACAAGTCTCAGTAAATTGAAGAAGATTAAATTTATGTAAAGTATGTTTTCTGGACACAACAGAATTAAATTAGAAATCCACAAAAGAAATATATTTATAAAATCCCCCCAATATTTGGAAAATCAATAATGTATTTTTATGTAATCCACTGTTCAAATTATATGGAAAATCACAAGGAAAATTAGAAAACATTTTCAATAAGATAAAATGACCAATAACAGGAATGAGAATGGGACATTACTGCAAATCTTGCAAACATTAAAAGAACAGTGAGAAAGAAACATCTTTATACCAGTTTGATAACTCTGGTGAAATGGACCAGTTCCTGGAAATACACAAACTACCAGAGCTCACCTAATAAGAAAGCAATAATCTGAGTAGCCCAATACTTATTAAGGAAATTTATTCATAGTCAAAAATCTTGCAAAACAAAACAAAAATCTTTTCCCACAAAGAAAACCCCTGGGCCAGGTGGTCTTACTGATGAATTCTATCAAACATCTAAAGAAAAAAATCATATCAAGTCTACACACACTCTTCCAGAAAAGAGAAGAGATAGGAATACTTCCCAACACATTTTTATGAGGCCAGTATTACCTGGATACCAAAACCAAAGACTTGACAAGAAAAGGATATTATATTCCACAAAATCTTAACAAATCCAGTTCCTTCAACATATAAAAACTTTATCTTGACCACGTGAGGTTATCCCAGGAATACTAGGTTGGTTTAGCATTTGAAAATCAGTCAGTCCAAAAAAGAAAAACTATAGGATCATCACAGTGCAGAAAAATATGAAATAATTATGGAAAGTTTAACAATCTGTGCAAGACCTTCACACTTAAAACTAGAAGACATTGCTGAAAGGAATCAAAGACTTAACTAAATGAACATGTATACCTTCTTCATGGATCAGAATTCTTAAAACTTAGGAGGACATTTTGGTAGAAAATGGGCAAAGTATTGAAACAGACACTTCCCCAAAGAAAATATATGACTAGCAGATGAGCACATGAAAAGGTGATCAGTGTTCTTAGTCATTTGAGGAAATGTGAATTAATACACAGTGAGCTACCAGTATCATTAAAATCTAAAGGGCTGACAATGTTGAGTGTTGAAAATGTAGAGCAACAGGAACTCTCACATCTTGCCGCTGAGAATGCAGAATGGCATGGCCACTTCCGAAGGCAGTTTAGCAGTTGCTTACAGCGTTAAACATTCTTTTACTCTTTCTTCCAGAAATACCACCGCTAGGTATTTATGCTGAGAGAACATGAAAACATATGCTCACAGAAGGACTTAAAGACATAAAGATTTATGCTCACTAAAGACTTCATAGTGTTTTGTTTTTTTTTTTCCTTTTTACTGGCCCCAAGTTGGACATATCCCAGATATCCCTTGACAAGGGAACAGATAAACAAATTGTAGCAAATGCGCATGCCGGTGTACTACTCAGCAATGAAAAGGAATGAACTTCTGGTCTAAGCAACAACATGAAGAATCTCAAAAACATTGTGATACATGAAGAAATCCAGGCACAAAAGACTACATAGTTGATCATCTCATTTATATCACTTTCTGGAAAAGGCAAAACTGTGGAGCCTGGAAGCAGATCAGTGGTTGCCAAAGAGGTAGGGCAATGGGACTAGGGGCGAAGAGGCACACGGTAACTTTTGATTGGGACAGAAATATTCTATATTGCAAGGGTGGTGGTAGTTGCATGTCTGTGTATATTTGCCAAAACTCACAGTATTAGATGCTAAAATTTGGTGAATTTTATTGTATGTGAATTGCACTTGATTAAAGCTCACTTAAAAAGTAGATACCTTCTCTGCCTGATTGAGATTCAGAGAGTTGACGAGAGTACTGGATGACCTTCCACAGGTGGTCCAACCAGTTGTCGCTTCTTACGGTGTAGAATACTGCTGTTTTCCCGGGTAGGGGGTTCTGAGGGGAAGGGGTGGGGTGAAGCGTGTAGAAGTCTAGGAGGGGTGGGTATTACTGCGTGAGAAGGATTGTCTCAGACAGCCTCAGTGACTTCATCCCGAGAGGACAGTCAATGTATTTAAGGAAAGGAGAAACTCCGTGCCTTTCTCAAAACTGAGTTATTCAGGGGACAGAGGGGTAGGAAGTGTGACTAGGATGCATGACACAAATCTGCCAGCTGCGTTTGATATGTTGGTGTTCTACGCCACCCAGTTTGTTAAGGCAGCCCTGGGAAACCCAATATAGCTTGGTGCTGGCCACAGCCTCCCTTTCCGGTGTTACCACCCACCCTTCCCCTGTAGGAACTCTTTGCGTGCAGCCCTGGTGCCTAGGAAGTTATTTGTGGAATAAACTTTCGTGTGATTGTTTAATGATCAGGCTTCCTTGATTGTAAGGAAGAGACTCACAGACAATTGCAGGACATACAAGGGTTTACAAGGGAACGTGGGGAAGCTGGAAAATCACCCATTTAGCTGCTTAGTCACCCGGATCCTAGTTCGTCCCATACTAATATGCACAGGGGCTCCATATAAGGCCCCGAGTGTGGTCCCTTCAGGGAGCACCCTGAGCTTAAGTGATTATTCTCCTTGATAGTTTCCAGAAGTGGAGTGTGATGTGTCAGTGACTTTCACTTAGGGTGGCACCCATCCACAGGGCTCAGTAGATGAATTAATATTCACAGAGCACTGAGAACCAGGCTGGCACGTAGAGAATGCTATGGAAGAATTACCTCCTGACCCGTCTACGTAAGGCATGGCTTCCCTTGCATTCCAGCTTTTAGATGATTGCTTTCTGTTCACACACTGAGCCCTGGTCCAGTTCTCAAGTTTGGTATCTCCCTGTTTAAAAGCATCTTTTGCAAATGTTAGGAAAAGAAAAAGTGGGAAACCCACTTGGATCTCTTTTCTTTCTTTCTTTCTTTCTTGTTTTAAAGATAATTTATTTTAGAGGGGGAAGGGGCATAAGGAAAGGGAGAGAGAGACTCTTGAGCAAACTCCCTGCTGAGTGGGGAGCCCAACCTGGGGCTCATCTTCTGAGATCTCATCTGATCATGACCTGAGCCAGAATCAAGAGTCAGACACTTAACCGACTGGGCCATCCAGGTGCCCCTTGGATTCCTTTTCTTAATCAGAAACTGTGTATATGGCCAGCAGTAAAGGCTTGTTGGATTTCTCAAAACACCCACTAAAAATGAGTAAAGAGAGAAGGGAAACTCTTGGATGGATGGGTGGGCAGATGGAGTAGGCCTTGACTCAGGTAAGAAACCAAAAGGAAGGGTGAATTGTGTGAAGGTGTGTACATGGCTGGAGAGAGGAAATTTTGGAGGACATGAGTATATGCTTGTGTGTCCTTTGGCCCTCTTCAAATAAGAGCTATATGATAGATTGAGATTTTATAGGTTTAACATTCCTACCCAATACCGTGTGCTTTACATCTGGATAAAAGGAGCTATAAATCTCTCCAGGCAGAATGGCTGGGCCCTGCCTTTCCACCCTTCTCACTGAGATCTTACTTGGGAATACAGCTGAACAGTCAGTGATGAATCATGCATCTGTGGAACAGCCCAGATAAGGAACAATTTGCATTTTCATGTGATAATTCGCTACTCTTGGTGTTTTCAAATTACCTTTAGAGCCACATTAATTCTGTTGCCATAAACTACCACTCTGCACCCAAGTCACTGGGAGATGGGGACTCAAGTGGGGGGCTTGTTTGGCTTTCTGGGAGCGGGAAGCACTTCCTTTCTGTAGCGCAGGGCATGTGAGCCTGGCTGGCCCCTGGAGAGCATTCTACAACCCCATGGGGGCAAGGTTGTAGCTTCTCAAATCTACCTGGAATTTTCATCCTCCACGTCTGTATGTTACTTAGTTAAAAATAAACAAAACACAGATCACTCCCCCCCAAGCCCCCCCCCCCATCTCTCACAGTACAGGGGAGATGCCCTACCCTCAGGCAGCTCTCGTTCCTTTTCTGTTTAGGGAAGCGTTTGCTTCAGCAGTGGTAAAACCCTGCAAGGCTCCTACAACAGGCTTGAGAAGGGAAGTCTGGGAGGAACTGTCCCAGGGCTGCATGAGCTCTCTAGCCCTGCAGGGGAAACCACTGTCTGATGCTTGTCTGCCTGCTTCCCAGTGGTCACAGCTACTTCAAGAGGCGCTGCGTGGCCAAGGGGGACCAGTCTGTCACTAGCCACCATGGGCTCGGGCAGAAGTCAGTCGGTGTCAAGTGAAAACAGAATCAACCTTTGATCTCCCAAAGTAGGGCTCCTCGTCTGTGATTCCTCCAGGCAGAGACATGGCATGGTCTGCCACTTTCTGCTACATCCGCTCATTTTCTTCTAACCTTCACGATCTAGGAAGTTCCCAATACTCATCAGAAACCCTTGTTGCTGTAGTGTAAACCCACTTGCTTGCCCAGAAGCAGAGACCAGTCGTTCTCAAACTCTTGAGTCTACACATCCCTGCATTTCCTAAAACAAATTCTCAGAATGCTATCAAATAAGTTAATGAGTGGCCTTGTAAAAATGAGAATAATTTCTGTCTCTCTACCCTAATTTACATTTGTCCATTTCCTGACGTTCCATTCTATTAAACTTTAATTTGCTCCCCTCTTATCCCAAGCCTTTCAGAGTCTCACATTGGAGATTTTGTTCACACAGACAGAGTTGACTGTCTCAGGCTCTAATGGGTTACACTTATGGGCAGGCAAGATGCATTTTGTCCCTGAAGTGATTTCTAGATTGCCCACCCAACTGCTTGGGGCGCACTGGAGTAGAGAGGCCATGTGATATGATAGGAAAGCAGCAGAGATCATTTTGTTAGGTTCTGTTTATTTTTGTTTTCGTATTCTTTGTATCCTGCTTTGCAGCAGTAGTTCTGAATGACTTCCTTCTGCAAAATCTTTGTGTCTCTGTACTTGTGATCTGAGGGGCAGGGGTCAGGGCCTGAGGCAGCCAATCCCCTTTTCCTACTTGTATCTTTAAATTATACAAAGAAGGCCTGGGAGTGTAGAATGCTTTTTGTTCCTTGGAAAGGAGCACCAGGAAAGAAATATATTAGTTTGGGTCATATGAAATTGCTGTTTTTATAGGTCAAAATGGTTAAATATCACTGATTTCATATGGTTCAATCTAGTACAATCAGACCTCATTAATTCAGACTAATTTGAGGAAGTTTGGTCTGAATTTGCTGGAGTGCAGCGAAAAGTCTGAATTATGAGATCATTTTAGAGAGATGCAGCTTCATTACATTCAAGAGCCTACAGTAACAGGAAACAGGTCAATAAAATAAGGTTCCCTGTAAGTCCATGGAAGGATACCTTTGGTTAATAAAGACAATCTGTAATGAATCTACAGATATGTTTTGTAAAGGGTGTTTTAATCTAAGGTGTACTTGACAATGCTTCAAGAGTTTATTTGTTAAAGTAGCTTTAAATAGTTTCCTTCAAATTTACATATATGATTAGTTTGCTTACCAAATCCTTCCTTCAGAAACAGCAAATGTATGTTGAAGTTCATGGGCTGAATTATTTCTTACTCCAAAATAGTGGATTCCAAATTAATGATGCTTGACTGCTCTACTCCTGACCTTGAGGTTGGACATTAGGTTAATGAAAATCAATGGAGACCAGCCCTCAAGTATTGGGGAGGGGAAAATATATTTGGCAAAAACATATGTGACTTGAAAAATGAGGCTGGTTTTCTTGTGTGCCTCATATATTGACTCCGGAGGCAGTTTCCAAGGCAGAGTTCCAACAGTGTTTCGGATAATAGCAGCAAACTTGGAAGGAGTCAACAACATCCCACAGAACGGCTTTGAAGAGCGACATAGTGTGAATATACAAATTCCAACCTTTTGTGCTTAAAAAAAAAAAAAATGCTCGCATATGCTTATTCTCCTAGGGAAATATTTATTCCTATAAGAAATAATTTTTAAAGGTTCCCTCTAAATAATAGCAATTTCTCCACTACATTCAAGCTTATTGGCAAGCAATTTTATTCAATTTCCTGCTTACCTGAAACCTGAGGGGGTGCGTGGTTGGGAAGGAGGACAAGGGAGATGGGGCTGAGGATAGGTGACCAGTGAAAACACAGAGTGATAGACTGTTTGATAAAATTGGAATCAGGTATAACTTTCCAGTGGTGTAGGGCCATGTCCATCCTCCTGGGATTCCTGCTCTGGCTTGTATGTCCCCTCTGATTAAAGAGGATTCTAGAGAAAAGCTCCTTTTTCAGGGTGAGTGGGTGCACACCGCACTTTGCTTCTTTCTCCTGCACTGTTCTCCCTTGCTCCGAAATGTCAACTAGGACTCAAAGAAGGGGCAAATCTGATTAGGTCACTGGACAGAACTGACTCAGATTCCAGTGACAGGTCTCTAAAAGTGGATATGACACAAAAATGGGACCAGATAAAATATGATTGTTTACTTAACAAAGCCAAACAAGAGAGACCAATGATGGACAGCTTCTGTATCTGGGTAGTTAGCTCAGTCCTATGCATTTGGTCAAAAATGCAAGAAGCTGTACAAGCAAAAAGAGTGGTTACGCTGTATGTAAATTAAAACAACTACTTAAATGTGAAATGAGTCCTTCCCTTGGTAACCTGCAAAGTGGACGCCCTGGTGGTGAGGTCTTCTGGGTTCTTCTCGTTGCGAGCAGGGTCACTGACCAGAGCACATGATGCTTGCTTCTTTGGCCATGTCCCTGCCACAAGAGAGGGAGGGCTGCAGTCTGTGCATTCTTCTCACTTGGTGTGTACCAGTGATGCATTGTAGCACTTGCCCCTATATAACAAGAGCCCTTTGGATGCTGCTTGAACAGCCCTTGATTTTGCACGCTGCTGTGTTCAATCCAAATGCTCTGATCTTGTCCTTGGCAGAGATTCAGTCAGCCAGGCAGCATTTGCACTGGACACCTACTATGTGCCAGGGGCACAACGTAGTACTGGGAATCAGGGACATAAAAACAAGATGGAGCCCCTGGGCTGGAGCTGCTCCAGTGGGGGAGCCAGATGTGTAAACAAATAATTAGAGCACTGTGTAATTAGTGCTAATGGAGGCATGTGCAAAGTGCTCTGGGGCACAGAAGAGTGACTAGCTAAGCCTCAAGTCATCACCCTCCAGCTGCTCCAAGATAGTTAATATCACTGTGGTGTCCAGAAGGAAAGAGGCTTGGTCCAAGGAGGCATTGATGCTGTGTCATCACACAGGGACAAACACATCCCACAGACACACACAGACACACACCTCACACATGGATCACATGCACACACCTGAAGGCCTGCCACCCTCCGATAGGACAGCCCATGCCAGGCCTGCCCCCTCCTGGACCATGATGGAAACAGCCCAGGCACTGCTTTGGCTTGGTGACCGCCTGTGGCACGTTGGGTAGCAGTTGTGGGTGAACTCCTGCATCTCACTCTGATCCTTCCCAGGGCCTTTTCCTCGCAGGCTGCAGGCAGTCTAGGCTGCCCAACGGTCTCCATGGCAACAGGTCTCTCCTTCCATCTTCCGCATGTGCAGGGTGCTTCTTAGGAGGAGGGCGGACCCCTGACCAGTGCTCAGCCAAGCTGAAGGCTCTGTGTCTTCCTCTCCTGGTTGTTTCAAGGCCTTAATTTTTTTGCAAGGTGTCAGCAGTAGACCAGGAACATGGGAGGCTCTCCTTGTCCATGCCTGACCGCCCCCCCCCACCCCGCGGCTTACTGCTGAATTTCAAAAGGGGCTGACATTAGCTGCTCAGGCCGAAGGTGGATGAACGGGTCCCGAATGTCCTGTCAGCTGCCAAGGACAAAGTGGCCACGATGAAGAGATGAGCTGGAGGCTGGTTCTGAGAGCATGTGGGTTGCAGGGTAACCAGGATGACAAAGGCACTCATGTGAGAGGTGAACAAAGAAACCAGAGATGCATAGACTGGAGAAGATGAGGGCCGCAGAGAACCGCCTAACCGGCCAAATCCGGTACAGAAGCAGGAGCAGATGCAGTCCCGGGGGCACTGTTACTATCACTTGGACCAGCTCTTGGAAGAAAAAAGGCCGCATGAATTTCTTTCCTTTCCCTTTCCTAAGCATTTCAAAGGTAGAGGGAGTTGCCTTCGAGGAAGTGAGCTCCCCGTCAGATCAGATAACCAAGCAGAAGCTAGATGGTCATTGGGTGGAAATTCAGGTATAACATGAGCCTTCAGTGTCTCATGCAAACCTGACTGGCTTCTTTGCTGTTCTGGGAGTAGCCGAGACACCCCGTGGTACCCACTTTCTTACCTGTAAAATGAGGAGTGAGGCCAGAGCATGACCCAGACCTCCGTTTGCTTTATAGCCCAGTGTTCAAACCCCATTTTCTCAACCTGATTCTAACTGCACAATGCCTAACTTCATTGATTCAGGGTATTTCCTATTTTCTGAGCATTTTCATATCCATGATCTCATTACCTCTTCCCCATTCCTCTGTGAAGTAAATAGAACAGGTATGATCATAGAGGCAGGGAAGTTCCAGGGAATTTCCCAGGGGTTATGAATAAGTAAGCGGCGGAGCCAGTGCAGAGGCCGGGGCTCGGGTCTGCCAGTCCAGCCCACTGCCCTCTGTTGCCGATGGCACGTTCGTGGGCATTTCCACCTGGGGCAGATGACGCCACGGGGAGGAGCTCTCAGTTAGCAGTACCATGCAGTGTGAAGTGTGGCAGAAATAGTACATAAGTAAATTAAACATAGTTTCCAGAAATTTAAAAAAAAAATGTCTCGCTGTCAGTTGTTGTCAACCTTGGGCTTTGCTGCTGGATAAACTCCGAGACACCAATCTGCTAACTGTGTCTGACATGAATGCGTGGGTTATGTAAAAATGATTTGTACCAGTGGATTTGGGCGGGGTATAAGTTGAATAATAAAAATGTCTAATAAATCTGAACTGGCCTTCCTTGAAACTCATAGTGGAGGGTGTCGAGAAGGGAGGGGCCGGCCACCCGGTCCGTCTGGTAAGGCATCCACGCTGAAGCCTCAACAGGCATCATGTTGCCTGGGAAATTGAAACATCAAATGTCAAATAAGATCTCGCTGCTCTAATTCTTTATTCAGGCCCCTGGGGAATAATGTATCCAATGTGACAATCCAGTAAGCTCTAACATCATCTTCACGTGCTATTGGAAAGCCCCTTCCTCTGCCTTCTTAAAATCGTGGTGTCTGCTTCTTTCAATCAATGCAACCGAAGCAGTGAATGCAAATTGGATGCAAATTGGACAAGTCCAGCCTATACAATGGATGACAAGTTTTTCCATGGGAAACTTTTCACGCTGGCCTAGAGTTGGTCTCCAAGTGAACCACGAGGATGACAACAAAACTCGCAGCAGCTACGCTTTCTTTCCAGGGCTCGGATGTCCTTTTATCCTTTCAACAGCTCTTGGTGAAGTGGGAGAGAGAGCACAGTCTCCCCCCTCCACTTAGGAGCTGTAACTTGCAGTCTGAACTTCATTCACCTGTGTGATGCTTAAGGGACGGAGAGTCAAGAAAAGTAGGAGAGACTGGTAATGGAGGGATGAGCCCAAGAGTTTATTAGGCAGGTGACCCACCTTGCCTTTTGGAGAGGCCGGAGGTATTTTGGAACAGGTGGGGCTCTGGGCCAAGCTGGAATTCGGGGCAGCCTCCTTGGTGCTGGGGGTGAAGCCACACAGCTGGGAGGCCACCGAGTCCCAGACGTAATGCATTGAGGTGCTGTGAAATCCTGGTCCTCTCTCAGAAATCCTGACCTCAGCATTTGTGTTGTGTCTGCTCCCCTTCGATGCTGCAGAAGCGGGGTGGGGCTGTAGCAAGGGGCGTGCTGCTAAGAGAGGGGTGCTCTGGCTTGGTGGGACTGTCCCCCGGCCTGAGCAATGCCCAGGAATGGCCACTTCCACTCTGCTCCCTGAACCTCTGGCTGCTGTCCCTCCTCTGAGCCCTGCCAGGATCGGCTGGTCTTCCCTGGAATCCTGACATTGGACAAGTCGTAGCTGTAGCTCCCCTTACAGATGGTCTTTCCGTGCCTGCCTGCCCACGGACGGGGTCTCCGCCTGCAGAGGGCATGTGGGCTGTATTGGAGAGATCCAGGGCTAGAAAATGCCTTCCTTTCATGTTCCTCCATTGGCTCTGGTTCTTAATTTGAAGCTGTATGAGAAAGAAAAATCCAGCCTCTTCTCTGGTCATTTCCTTATATACTTAAAGATAGATGCCCCAGCTCACCTGAGTCTCATCTCCTCACAGCATGGTTTCCAGACGCCTTGCCTTGTCCTGGGTGTGTCAGTCAGTCTTTGCTGTGTTCACAACTGTGGCACACCCACTGGGGCATCCCCAAGTCTGCACGGAGAGAGGCTTCAGGAGGTCAGAGCCCTGAGGGGAGCACTCTGGTTCCAGAGAGTCCTGCCACGCCAGCCTTCCTCGGGAGGAGGAGGAGGCAAAGCTTCTCAGGGCGGAGCCCTAAGGGGAAAACACCCTTGAGGACCACAGATGGGACAGGACACCGGGACAGGGCTCTCCTTTCATGTCATCATGGAGGGGCTTCTGTCTCTCCAGTCTGAGTAGCTTGAATCCTTCCCCAAATCAGTGCAGGACTCAGGAAGGCACAGAGTCCACCGACCCCCCCCCCCAGCTACTCTTCCACTCAGGATATTTTATTTTTTATTATTTTTATTTTTTTTTTATTATTTTTATTTTTATTTATTTATTTATTTGACAGAGAGAGATCACAAGCAGGCAGAGAGGCAGGCAGAGAGAGAGAGAAGGAAGCAGGCTCCCGGCTAGCAGAGAGCCGGATGCGGGGCTCGATCCCAGGACCCTGCGATCATGACCTGAGCCGAAGGCAGCGGCTTAACCCACTGAGCCACCCAGGCGCCCCCCACGCAGGATATTTTAAATGGTGGGCACCGCTGTGATGATCTCACCACAGTGGCGTGAGTCTGACTCACTCAGTGTCCTCAGGCAGACTGAGCTCATCGAGAGCATGGCCGGACGACGCAGGCTGAAGGAGACTCCAATCTTTGGCTGTCATAATTGCTATAGCTTCTTGAATGGTTTTTTGGAAGCAATCCCAATCATATAGAAAAGCTCCTTTCTTTTTCCTGAATGATTTCAGAGTTTGTTGCTGACATAATGCCCATCACCTGTGAACACTTTGTGTATCTTACAAACAAGGACACGCTCCTACATAACCCATAAACAATCACCAAAAGCAGGAAATAAATGGATACATCACTAAGATCCTCAGACCCTGGTCAAGATTTGCCAGCTGCCCCAGTGATGATCTTTGTAGCCAAAGGATCCAGTCTAGGCTCACACACACTGCATTTCACTGTGGTGTCCCTACCATCTCCCTGAATCTGGAGCAGACCCCCAGTCTTACGCTTTACTCTCAAGACCTTGACACTTTCGAAGACTCCAGGCCAACAGTTTTGATTAATGCCCCTCACATTCAGTATGTCTGATGTTTTCTCATGATTAAATTCAGACCATGCGTCTTTGGCAGGAGTTTCATGAAGTGAGGCTGTGAATGTGTATTCAGAAAGCACAATTAGCACTTTGTTAATGTGCCCGAGAGTGGGAGAATCTATAAGACACATTGCAACTTACCGGGGGCACATGATTCTGGTCTGTCTCAGTCCTATTGATAGTAACTTCTATCTCTTGCTTAAGGTGTCTCTGCCACCCTCCTCTGATGCAAAAGGACTCCCTTCTCCTTTGTAATAGCTGTGCATGGAGATATTTTACAATTAGGTAAACACCCCATTCCTTCCCAAACTTCGATCTCTTCACTTATTTAGTATGAACCTGTGGTTTCATATTTTGGACAATACGTTGTAACTTACTATCAGTATTTATTTTGATACAGTGTCTTAGAATTGCCTAGTAGGAATCCTTTTGAGGTGGCTTTGGTGTCCATTTCCTGAAGACTTCTTACTCTGGTGGAGTGAGGTGTCTAGGTTCATCTTGCACTGTCCCTGCTCCTGGCTGGAATCCCTCATTGTCCAAGCATCCTGGTTCCTTTCGGTGGAGAAGGATATTGAGAAACCAAGATGTGAGGCCTAAGTGTGCTCATTGGTATCGGGGTGGCTCCTGGGCCCTCTTGGTGGACAGAGTGGAGAAATATCGGCATGTATGTTTACATAGAGGTGTCTGTGCTTATTATATAGCTGTATCTGTCTTTATATATTTATCTCTCACTATACTGAAAACCAATGGGTTCACAGAGCTATGGCAGATTCTAGCCTAATGCCTCAAAATTCACTCAGTTTCCTTCCATATATATATATATTTTTAAAAAAATATTTTATTTATTTATTTTTGAGAGATTGAGAGAGAGAGAGAGCAAATGAGCTGGGAGGAGGGAGGGAGAAGCAGACTCCCCACTGATCAGGTAGCCCAATGCAGGACTCAATCCCAGGACCTTGAAATCATGACCTGAGCCAAAAGCAGACACCCAACTAACAGAGCCACCCAGGTGCCCTCCTTTCTCTTGATGTTTGTATCTTCCTTCTTTTGCAGTGGGAAGTCTGGCTTCTGTTGTCTTGAAGCATTTTCTTACTTGATCAGTTCCCGCATGTAATCCATCTTCCATTGCTCCTGACACCCTTTCCTGGCATAGATGCCCTCCTCTTCTGACTTGGCCTCCTAGAGTCTGCCATGCTACCCCCCCACACCCCCACCCCTGGCCTGATTCTAAGCCCTTCCCAATGCTCTCAGGTTCCCACACTCTAAGCCACCTGTCCTCTGTGGCCTCAGTCTGTGAGAAATCTCTCCCAGTGCTCAGGCTCTGGACCCTGAGCTGAGCTGCCCCTCAGTGGGGACCCTTCTCTCCCCACTTGGGGTCCAGCCCCCAGTTCTGGGCCTCTGCATCTTCCCTCTGTCCTGGCACAGGTGCTTACTTGGCTCCCTGTGCTCACAGGTGTGTGGACTGAATAGTTCAGGAAGCGAAAGAGCAGGAGGAAGAAGAAGAGAGAATACGTCTTGGGCTCTTAGCTCTATTACCAGGGCATCCTTCTTGCTCTGCGCAATGGAAGAGGTCAGGATTGCTGCCTGGCAAGTGCTGGGGTTAGGCCTGTTAGCAGGGCAACCTGGACATTGGCACATTAAGGTAAAGTGCATTGGAGACCGAGGCCACCTTTGGGTAATATGTAGATTATCCCATTCTGAGGCACATTAACGAAGTGCTAATTGTGCTTTCTGAATGCAATTTGGTGCCAGTTGCAGGAATAACTCTGGCACCTGCTTGGACTTTAGACTTGCAGATTAACTCAAATGGAAAGAGTGGCAAAACAGGGAATAATTTGTTCTCTAATAAGCCACTTGGAAGCCAACTCATTTCTACAGTTGGTGTCAGAAAAGTGCAGCTCGGTGTTTGGAATAGGAGGCTGTGTATCCGGTACACAAGGTTCTGTGTCTTTTCTGCCACGACTTCCTGAACAACTTACTTCACTTTGCATCCACTGGCCTCAATTTACTTTCTCACTATTGGGGATAAGAGTAATTTTATTCTGATCAGTCAGACTGGACCCTAAAAGCCCATTTTCTGCTTGTTACTTGTATTCATGTGGGCAGCACTTCTAAATCTGACCAGAAGGCAGAAGAGCAGGAAAAGGGTGTCGACACTTATGACTAATTCTCTTAGGATGGGATTCTCCCAGTGGGGCTCCTGGACCAGCAGGACATGCCGTCCCCTGGGAGCTGGATGGAAATGGACACACAGACCTGCCCACCCAGACCTCCTGATTTGGCCTGGTGACACCAAACTTCCAGGTAATTCCGATGCACACTGAAGTTCTAGACGTGCTGGTGTTCTGGGAAATGTGTGGCTCAGTTCCCTGGATCAGGGTTTATTGAGTATTTCTATGAAGTTACTCAGCAAATGGTTCCTGAGTGCCCGCTGTGGGCTGGGCAGTGTTCTCGGGCCTGCCAGTTGAATTATGAACAAGACAGCCATGGCTCCTGCCCTCGCAGGGCACAGTGTCTCATGAGGGATGCACTGAATACGCAGGCAGGCGGGATGCCAGGACTGGAGATGCAGGGGCTTGGGGGGAGAGTCGTGGAGGGTACCTGGTTTAGATGAGGATGTTGGGAAGGTGACTGTGAGCACAGGACATTTATGCAGCAGCTGTGCTCTCCAGGAAGCCGTGAGAATTGGCTGGAGGGAGGTCCCAGGTAGGGTAGTTTGTGAAGCCCCCCCTCTCTGCCAGGGCAACTGGGGGAGCACAGGCACGAAGCCTGAGATGCAGGAACGCAGATGTGCGTCCTTCCTTCCTTCTTCCTTTCTTTGCCTTTGCCCAGAGATGGATCTGAGGGAGGGGCTGTGCCACCCTGTTTATCATCCAGCTGGGATGGGGGATGGCATCATCATTTACAGGGGCCAGATATGTATGATATTAAAAAAGAAATCATGTGATTTGCTGGCAGCAGTTAATGGGTGATTCAAGGGGCCTTATTATTCTTATACATCATGCCTGGCATGTGACAGGCAACAGAATTTCTGGGACAGAGGGGAAGCTCAAATGCCTTCAGTTTTGGATTTTCCCTTCCTTTCGGAGATGATAACTGGCAGCCAAGCTCCTGTTTGGATGGGTGGCCCCCGAGGTTTCATCAGAGCGGCCTGGGGCAGAGGTGGGTATTAGGGACATAGTAGAGAGCCTCTCTGCAGGTCAGGCCTGGCCCCCTGCTCTGTTGATGGTTGAACAGAGCTGATCAGTCTGAGGTTTCTGACTGGGAGCAGCCAGAGGTAGCACTCTCAAACCTGCTGACCGCCGGCCCCACATGGGCAGGGGAGGTGTGTGCTTATATGCCTGGACTTGGGCCAGAGGCTCTAGAGTTTTGAGATGAGAGCAGAACTTCATTACCGAGCAACATTTTTCATCATGTGTGTCTGTAGGGTTCCTCTTACCCACCTGGGCAGGCATTCTTACCTTTTCTTGTCCCCTGGTGCCTGGCAGATGAAAGGACAGCTATGAAATAACTGAATGGATGAATGGATGGGGCAGAGAAATTAGGGAGTGCCCTGAGAGTCAAGGAACAGAGGTCGGTAGTGAGGGACGGTCTACCTCGTGGAGAGGACACCTACTCGGGCGCTTACCCTGTGCTTGGTTGGCTTAATCTGCCCCCTTCTACTTGGAGATGCAGGCAGTGGTGTCCCCAGCTGGTGGAAGGGGGATCTCTGTGGCTAAGTGGCATATGCCTAGCATTGTGCCTGGCACACATCAGGCATTCCAGATTGTTGGGTTAACGCATTCGATCATCTTTTCTAGAAAGGGATAATTATTCAGGGTTAATTATTTGGAATGGATCAGTCTTCCTCAGTCTCTCCCTGGCTGTGTGGATAGGGGGTGCTGGGCAAGGCAAACTGCAGGGTGGGGAGCCCCTTGCTTACCTCCCATCACCTCCGCAGGGAATGTCACAGGCAGTGTTAACAGGGGATGATGGCCCAGAAAGGACCGAGGACATGAGCCCTTTCTGGGCTGCCCCTGTGCTTTCCCAGCGTTTCTCACTTCGCACCTTGTGGACCCTACTTCCACACCTTGGAAAACAAACATTGCCTTGTCTGTCTGCACCCGCGCCTCTGCCCAGGACACTGCCAGCTAAACATCCTTGAGGCAGAGGAGAACTGGAGCAATCACCCCTTTTTACCTTGTGACTAGAACGTTCTGAAGATACCTGCCATTCCTCTTAGCTCTTGGTCCTTTTCGCAGGGGCTAGGAAGGCCCATTTGTATATTGGCAGGGGTGTGGTGGTGTGAGATGTAGATTTGCTGATATTTGTATATCGGCAGGAGAGCTGGTGTGAGGCGAAAAACCATACACGTACGGAGTGATTCACGATAGCGGAAGGAGGGAGCAACCCGAGTGTCCCGCGATGGAGGGATGGGTGAACTAAATGGGTGCCTGCGTACCATGGAGCACCCTTCAGCCTTTTTAAAAAGGACGGGGGTTCTGACACCTGCTACAGCGTGGATGAATGTTGGAGACATCGCACTAGGGATGTGAGCCAGACACAGAAGGACAAACCCTGCACGATTCCAGTTCCACAGATACCTCGTGTCATCACATTCATAGAGACAGAAGGTCAGATGGAGGTTTCTAGGGGAGGAGAGGTGGGGGGGTTAGTGTTCAAGGTGGGCAGAGTTTGAGTTGTGGAAGATGAAAACCTGGAGATGGGTGCAGGTGATGGTCCCGCAGGGATGTGGGGGTCCTTACTGCCCCCGAGCTGTACACGTAAGGGTGGAGAGAGTGGTAAAGTTTATGTTATGTATGTTTTACCACAATTTTAAAAAGGCTGCAGAGGAGTGAATTGGTTTGCCATTTGGACCATCTGGACACAGCTGCTGGGGCGGAGTTTGGTCTCCAAGATGATTTTTAGGGATTAGCACCCCTGTGGAGGGAGGGGGAGGAATTAGGGTTGGGAAGAGAAACAAGTTGAACTGAATCTATGATGTGGGTTCCCAGATGCCTGGGGACCCTGGAGTGAGAACTGCTTGTGGAGACAACTCAGGCTTCGGTGTCCATGCCTTGCTCGGTCCCCTTCGCTGAGGCTGACGTTGGAGGAGGTTTCGCCGGTGAGGGCGCTCTGCTGACCCTGGAAGAGGGACCTGGGTGTCGCTTTCCTGTGTCTGCCACAGCCGAGAGGTAGGAGGCCAGAGTCCTCTGCAGAACACTGAAGGCACAAATACCTCCGTTTACCAGACTGGCGACATGCGGACTCAGGCAGGGTGGGGTGAGAGAGGGGGTTTAGAACCATCTTCTCTGAAGCAACTCTCGTTGCTTCCATGTCCAGCTTCCTGACTGGTCTGGTGCTCGGATCCCGTATTTGTCTCAGTCTCCGACCACGGGGCTCATCACGCCCACTGGACCTACCTCATGGAACTCCATAAGGTCGTCAGTGTGAACATACCTTGCTTGAGTTAAAAGAAAAAGATACAATTACTTTCATGTTGGGAGTACTGATAATACAGCAGTAATAAGCATTCAGAAATAAGGGCATTTGGGTGCTAGTCCCGCTGGTGGTTCACTAGGAGGTCTTTGTGCAGAGCATGATTTTTGTGTTTTTCTGCCTTACCCATCCGTGCGCCTGCATTTACGGGGCACCCATGAAGGGCACAGCGCTCTGTGGGACCCGCCAAAGGACATGTGTGGTGTTGACCCTGGGGCACGTTCGCTCTTCTGGAGGAGCAGGCCAAGCTGAATGACAGAACTGGGCAGCATTTGAGGGGAACCCAGTGAGGGGGCCGGACAGGTCTGAGGAAGACAAGGCCCTCCACTGGCCTCAGCACTTCCAAAAGCACCGCTCCCCCACGGTATGCTGAAAGGCCACGGATCATCTCCTGAACAGATGTTTAATGAAAAAATCACAAGTTAGCCAGAAAGTTAACATCCACATCTCTGGCCCATGTCACAAAGGTTTTCAAGCCCTTAAGCTCCATGCCAGCGTCCAAGAGGCCTGTACTCTGGCCCGTGTACAGACTCGTTCCTATGTCACTCCAAGCTGTCACTGTCAGCAAATGGGCCTTTCTGGTGCCTCTCAACAGAATAATGAAAAGCAAACTCTGTAATTCCTTGGGCTGCAAACTGGGCGGCTGAAAACAGCAGAACTGTGTTGTCTCCCAGTTCTGGACGCTGGAGTCTAAAACCAAGGCTTCAACAGGGCTACACTCCCTCCAAAACCTGGAGTGAGGAATCCTTCCTTCCTTGCCTTTTCCTGGCTCCGGGTGGTGGCCATCCATCCTTGACTTTCCTTGGCTTGTAGGTGCATCAATCCAAACTGCCTTTATCTTCACGTGGCTTTGTCCTTGTATCTCTGTGTCCTCCTTTGGCCACCGCATCTTCTTAGGACACCCGTCCTATTGGACACCCTATGCCAGGATGCCTCCATCCTAACGAATTACACCTGTGATGACCCTGTTTCTAAATAAGGTCACATTCTGAGGTACTGGTGGGTTGGGACTTCAACATCCATCCCCCCCCCTTCTTTTTGGAGAGGGGGACAGTTCAACCTATAATAGGAAGCCAGTAAATACATTAACTATCTCCTGGACACAGGCTAGAGAGGGGAGTCTCGTGCGGGACTGTCTCTTTATGAGTGTGTGTGGACGGTATGTTAGGCCTCAGATTGGTGGAACACCAGTATGTGCTCACTTTGCTAAACAGACACACTACTGTTTACATTTTATTCTCTGAGCTGGTTACTTAAGTAGAAGCCTATGCCTTGATTACGATCTTAAGTGCATTTGGGTGTTCTTCCCTTACAGCGCAGGATGCTAAGTGCAGCAAACGCTTTACTGAGTCAACACAGTGATCATGGCTGAAGGCCATAATCATATACATTCTATCCTGGAGCAGCAAGGTTGAAATGGAAGCAGATTTAATGGGCTTGTTCCTCCTTCTTGCCTGCTGTGGGCATTGGCCAGTGGTCGGGTCTTCAGCAGCCCAAGAGCCTATCTACGCATGGGATGGTGTGTATGTACTACTGTGGTGTGAGTGTTAGCTTTTCTGTTTTTCTCATTCCCACCTCTCTCTAGTCGTCGTTGGCGTGTGTGGTGTGAGGAGCACATAGAGAAAAAGGGAGGCATCTTTGGTTTTCAAACGATCTCCAAGACAATGGAATGTCAGAAGTCCTTTGGAGACCAGTGGAAATTCGGAGTCAAAGACAGATTCATGATGATGATGATGATGGCTGCGGGAAGTGGGGCTGGTAGGTTCCCTGGCCTCATTCCTTGACCCCCATGGTAACATGAGCAGACCTCTTACCTGGCTGTGTCTCCTCTCCGGAAATGCCCTCTTTTTTTCCTGCGAGGTGCCTTGGGTCAAGGGCACTTTCCAGAGTGGAACTTTCAGCTGCTTCATAAAGTTCTCCCCAGCCTCGTTGCTAGGCAATGATGGTGCGCACCAGCGGGGCTGCGGCCGTGCTCGGCGGCTGGCTCACCGTCCCATCTGCAATTTAAATTCCCTGACAGGCAGAAGCAGCCAAGCTGTTCACTTGAGATTGCAAAAAGTTAGATTGAAATACAAGGAATATCCAGTGCCTCGAGCCCTTCATAAATTTTGCTTTGATAGTAACTGGAAGAGAGACGGAGAGAAAGGGAAAGAGAGAAGGAGCCAGAGAGAGAAAGCTTGGCCATTTGGACCTACACGGTCGATTTGCGTGTGACCGGTGTGCCATTCCCGCCTCTGCCCCCATGCGTGCCTGCTGTCAGCTCCCTCTCTTGTCCTGCTGATGTTCCTCACGTCTCTCTCCATCTATCTCCCGTAACCCACCCCGGGGGGAGTGGGCTTTGGAGCATCTCTTTGGCCTTTCCCATGGGTGTCTGAATAAGAAGAAACAGGGATGTAGCCACTGACTAGTTAACCGGACCACACAGGTCCTGCTGTAGCCCTGTTTCCATGCCATCCCTCTCTGCAGTTGTCCACACCCCCAAAGGACCCCAGTGACAATGACCACAGCTGTATTCTCCAGTTTGCTGGGGCCTGAGCTGGAGTTCCCGGGGGCACCTGAGGCTGCCTCTGGACCCAGCAGGAGCCCCTGGGGAAACCATACTCCCTCAGTTTACTGTAGCTCCTTTGGGACTAGGGTGACAGAAGTCTGGCAGCAGAATCTGCAGTTTCCCAGCTCAGATCTGTGAGGCAGAAGGAGCTTGCAGAGCCTGCCTTTCCTGAGAGTTGACTGTGGGACTAGTTCGCTCCATCAGCCTCTCTCCTCTTCCTGGGTGCTCTCTTGGGGTCTGCCCTTTTAGACTCAGGGTTGTCTAATTTTTGTTTTTAAATCCTTTTTTAGTCTTTTTCTCCCTATTCATTGAAAACTGTCTTTGAGTCCTCTGGTATCCCAGCTTCTGTCATTGGGATGGGCTGACACAGCTGGACTCTGGGACCTAAGGCAGACAGCCATGAGCAAAACAGCCATCAAACCTACTGAATGCCTCCCTTAGGCACCGCCTAGTGGTGTGTGGAAACCAAGATGGCGGCCTTCAGGGAATCATGCACGGTTCCGACCCTCTGGGAGCTTTCAGTCCAACTAAATTTTGTACATCTAATGTGCTGTAAGATTAGGACCCTTATCAGACAGAACTACAGTATCTTGGGTGTTGATGGGGAGTTAAAAGTGGAATGAGACTGCTGAATGCCTGCTAGGATTGTTACAATAAAAAACCTGAAGATAACAAACGTTGATGAGGATGTGGGGAAATTGGAATCCTCGTGCATTGCTGGTGGGAATATCAGATGGTTTGGTGCCTGGGAATAATGGTTTAGCAGTTCTTCAAAAAGTCAAACAGAGAACTGCCATATGACCCAGCAATTCTGCTCCTAGGTGATGCCCCAGGGAATGGGAAACAGATATTTGTGTATCCATGTTTGTAGCAACATTGTCACAAGAGCCAAGAGGTAGAAGCAGCCCACTGTCCACTGACAGATGGATGGAAAAGGAAAATGGGGCATGAGCACGTAATGGAATATTATTCAGCCATAAAAAGGAATGAACATTTGATATATGCTCCAACGTGAGTGGACCTTGAAAAAATTATGCTCGGTGAAACAAGCCTGGCACAGAATGATATATGCTGTATGACTCCAACTTGTATGAAGCATCTAGAATAGACAAATTCATAGAGAGAGTAGAATAGTGGTTACAGGAGATGGGAGTCAGGGGAGTGGTATAGACTTCATGCTGGGGATGATGACAGACTTTCGCATACAGATAGTGGAAAACACTGTGATTGTACTTCATGCTGCCAAATCATATATGTACCAATAATTAGAATGATAAGAATCATGTTCCGTATATTTTCCCACAAGAAAAGGAAGGGGTGAAATGAAGCAGCAAGTCTGATGGGGATGGGTGAGGAGGCAGGTCTTAGTGTGATAGGGTACAGGGGAGGGGAGGAGGAGGTGACTGTCAGAATGTCACTGCGGGAGGGCACAGGCCTTGCTAGCCTGGAGGGCAAAAGGATGAAGCCCGGAGCCCTGATTGTGAGTAGGGATGGGCACCATGTGTGGGGTTGGAAGAGGGGGCGTGGCTGAGAAGGTTAGAACACTGGGGGCAATTGGGAATTTGGAGTGCATCGATAACTACTCTTATTCTACAGATAAAACCAAGGCAAGTCTGGTCATCCTGTGGGAACTTAGATTTAGGCCAGATGATGTTCCTCCCAGCCCCCTCTCCATGCTGGAGACAGTTTCAAGTGGACATCAAGGGAGGTGTTGATAGGGGAAGCTGGAGGAGCCAGTGGATCACCAAGGGACTGCCTGGAGGGCGAGGGCTCAGTGTAACTAAAAGACAGCCTGAGGCTTGAGGGGACATTTGGGAGGGTCTCGACACGTTTCTGTCCTGCCTATCTTGTTTCTACCTCCCACCACCTCCTGAGTCCAGCCCAGTCCATCACCCCTCTCTACCCGCCCATGCTGGTTGAACCTTAGAGATCTGCTGCCTTGGGGTCTCCTGTCCTCTGGACCAGAGCGGGGAGAGAAATAGCCTGGGGCTGCTCACCGAACAGCTTGAATCCAGGATGAGGTACTCAATCCAGATCTGAGGGGGTCTGGGAAGCTTTGTGGAGGGCAGATGGTATTCTCAGAGCAACAGGTGGAAGACAGGACTTTTAGTGTCCATAATGGCACTGGAGTTGGAATCCTAGCTGGATTCTCTCTCTCTCTCTCCTGGTGTCTGACCAGGATGCATGTCTGCTTGCCTTTGTGGTTTCTCCTGCCCTCCCTTCGGCAAGCCCTGGGCAGTGCTACCCGAGGCAGGTGGCCATGGATCAATTCCAGTCGTGTTCAAAGCAAACAGCCCTGTTTTCTCAGGTAAGCCAGATGAGCTTCCATTTGATCTTTATGCTGCTCATGTGTCTCGTGGTTACAAATAGCTCAACCTTCCTGTGCTGACTGCAGCACTGGGACATTACAGTAATGTGCCCATTCAAATCAAGTGGATGCAAAGATTGCTACAGCAGCTTTTCGCCACGGAACATTTAGCCTTCAATAATAGCATTTTGGGTCCCTCTGGAACCTTCCTCCGCAGATGCACCTGGGATACCTCTCTCCCTCTCCGCACCACAGCCCTGGGCACTACGAAGGGACAGGGTTCATCCTCATTTTTGTTGATGAGAAAACTGAAATTCAAATAAAGGAACGTCATGCAGAAAATAAGATATGTCATAGTAAGATACGACAGTAATAACGCCAATAATGATAACAATAATTTGTGCGCACTTGCCACGTGCCGCTTGCTGATGAGACTGTTTACCTGCGTCGAGGCGGGTGTAATGGCTCCAGTGTATGGATGAGGTCAGTGAAGGTTCAGCGACTGGGCCAGGCCCAAGGGACAGAAGGAATTCCACCTTGAAGCTAGTTCTCACTGAAGCCTACACTCTTGACCTGTGTGCCAGGGGAAGCCAACTCAGGGCAGAGCCCTGGAAAATTCTAAAGGCAGTCCTTTCCCCCATGACCCTACTCTAGGGCCCTTGTGCTGTCCCTAGGACCTTGACCCTGCTCCTTCCTGCTTTTCTTGAGCAGCGCTCCCCTCAACTAGCCCTTCTAGATTCTCTGGAGCCTGGTTGGGGCAATGTCCTTGGTGCCCCCCAGTGCTTGCCGGGAGACTGATGCATAAGGGGATCACCTGATTTTCCTTGACTGTGTTGCCCACACCACATTTTTATTTATGCAACCTTAAGGATGCTTTGCCTGGAGGTGGGAGTCTGGTGATATTGTCAGGAGCTAAAGATGGATTCATCCATTGACATTTCAGTGTTGGAGTCCAGCCAGGAAAGAGGCACAGAGAAGGCCTTGGCTGTGTCCACACCTTCCTACCACGGCTGCCCATTCTTGAGAAGGAAAACTGAGGAGGGTGACACAGTCACTATCAGTTACTGCTGCAACATACCTGTTCTGTAACTGAATTTCCCGGGACGTGGCTCTGAGTCGTGGGGCAGGGATTTTTTTTTTTTTTTTTTTTTTTTTTTGCAGAGGGAGAAGCAGGCTCCCCGCCGAGCAAGGAGCCCCATGTGGGACTCAATCCCAGGACACTGGGATCACGACCTGAGCCGAAGGCAGCTGCTTAACCAACTGAGCCACCCAGGCGTCCCCGTGGGGCAGGGATTTTAAGGCCCGTTTGGTAGGTGAGGAAACAGGCATAAAGATAAGTAGTTAAGTAGATCTCACGTTTCCTAGTCCTGTACTCCTCCTGCAGATACACGGTGCTTTGGCCCAGGCACAAAGTTGCCAAAGTGAACATTTTTTAACTTTTGGGCTGGTAAAGTGACAGTAAAAATTTTTACAGGTGCTGTGGCTCCTAGGAGGTCCTTATTGGGCCATTCACTCCATTGGCACAGCTCAGTCTCTGAACTGAGAGGAGCTTCTGGAAATACATAGAGAGGACAAAGGGGAGAGGGCGCGAGGCCTTTGACCTTTGCCTTAAATCCCAAATGAAAGGATTCTCCCCCAAAGAATCAAGGAAGCCTCTATTCTTTCTCCTCCCAGATTCCCACACCCTCCCCATTTGGGTCCTCAGAGGAGAGACTCAGCTAAGACCCCGAGGAAAAGGAAGGGCTCTTGGTTCCGTTTCTATTGACCCTTTTCTGTAAGTCCTTTCTTTGGCAGGATGCAGGCTAGGTGCTCAGGTTTTCAAAGGACAATCGCTGAATCCCAGCTGGGGCCCTGCAATTCTCTATGCTAACAGCAGAGGGCGCTCCTGACTTTGGAGAGGAATCCTAGCCTGCAGCAGCCCCTTGGTCAGTCTGGCTTTTTAGGGGCTGGCAGCAGGAGACAGGGGAGAGCAGGGGGTGTGTGTGTGTTTGGGAGAGCAGGGTGTGTGTGTGTGTGTGTGTGTGTGTCTGTAAAATCCTAGGCAGACTGAAAAACCTGGCCACACCTATGTGTCCCCGCTTCCTCCCTCTACGTGTCTCTGACATCTGCTCCACCTCCAGGGAAGCCGAGGAGTGGTAGGGTGTGGTGGAAAGAGGAGAGACCGCTGAGCTGGGCTTGTGGAGACACTGCTGGCAATGTGGGTGACTCATCTCGAATAGTGTCTTTATCTGCGCGCAGGTCAAACTTACAGTCTTGCCCAGCATTGCTCTCATGGGAGTCTCATTAGGCCCAATGCTAAGTGGGAAAGGATGGGAAGGATTTGCAAACAGAAGGATGCTCTAGAAATGCAAAGCATTGACTGGATTAGGATAGGTCACACACCTATTTGTGTGACCTCAGGCATGTCATTGAGCCTCTGTGTGCTGAGTTCCTGCCCCACATGAGGGATCGTATTAGAGGGTGATTTCTTCAATCCCTTGTAGGTCTAAAAGCTGGGATTCTGTACCTGCATCTCCTCATTTCTTTCTGTGGGTTATGCTGACGCAGGCACTCTGATGGCCACATGCCCGAGCTGGGGGGCGTGTGTGGACCAAGGTTGCCCCCGTTAAGTCTCATGAGAGGTCCAATGGCAGCAGGATTGATGTTCTTTTGTTTTAGCTCCCACTCCTTCCTTCCCACTGGAGAAAGAATACCTACAAAGTCCTTAAATCCAGGAAAGCATGAGGTTGACTGTTAGCCAAGGTTGGATGCTAGACTCATTTCACTCCCTGGTGATACTCATGGGCCACACTCACTTTATCCAGACACTCTGACATGGGTGGGGCTTGAGTTGGGACTCAGGAAGAGCCCATGAGATGGTTTTCCTCCACCCAGGACAGAGCTGTAGAAAAAGCTGGGGAAACCCAGGCTCTGGTTTTGGCTCTCTGTTACCTTTCCTGGGCATATAGGAGAACTCTCTAAGCAGCTCTGAGCCTCAGTTGGCTCACCCATGAAATGAAAGTCTGGAGACAGTTTCTTTGGCCCTCTTCATTCTCATGTTCATGCCGTGCAGACCCTCGTCAAGCATGTCTAACATCTGGCTCTTTGGAGAAGGGAAAACGAAGGAGGAGGAGGCTGGGAGGGGAGACACCATTTAGGAGGGGGGCAGAGGAGCAAGAATGCACTGGAATTCGTTTGCACCTGCTTGGAAGTGGGGGGCTGACCTTTAAAGACTTGACCTTCTCATGCCCAAGTCTTGAAGCTGTGGGGGGTGGTGCCGAGGGAGGAAGTTCTCTACTTTCAAGAAAGTACATCTTGGTGGCAATCTTAATGTCCTGTCTGTCCGTGTATCGTGTATTTGGTCAGAATAGAACATCTGAAGACACTCAGAAACTGAAAATAGAGCACATCCAGATTGGGAGGCCAAGCTGTGTACGACGCACAAACATACACGCAACAAAAAAAATGCAAGCGCAGTGATACTCGCATTGTCAATAAACATTTATTCAGCTCCTGCACACACAGGGACGCACGCCTGAAGTCATGCTTGTGCACGAGTCAGTACACTTGCTGTGAGCAAAAGATCACACGGGGCCCCAAGGCAAAGGACCGTTTACCTGAAGAAGCATCGCTTTCAAGATATTAATAAAATACTTAGGCAGATTTTAACTTTAAAAACTCTGGAGAAGGAGAGGCGGAGGGGCGAGGCAAAGGGGCTGATGGGAATGGGTAAAGGCAGGCCTAATCACAAAGCACTTAGCCCACACGTCTGGGCTTTGGTGTAAGCACCATATTTCATGATACATTCAACCTGATTTTCCAACTCATTGAAAACATTCGCCAGCTGCTGCTGAGTGACTCCGTTTATTGTATACATGAGCTTGCTCTAACAGAGCCCCCTGGAAGAAAGTCCCCAGGGAGAGCTACAGATGAAAAGTGAGCTGGAATACACAGGGCTGGATGTTTGGGTTGGGGGAGGGGTGGTGGTGGGGAGAACACAGAGAACATAGGCTGGAGTGTGAGGCAGGTCAGGTGGGAAGGTTGGGGTTCTGGAAACTTCTGTGGGCATATCCTGTACAGGAACTCTTTTAGTGGTCAGCGTGAACTTTCTTCTTGCACCATGCAGTGCACATGTATGCAGCATGTGAAATGACATAATTTATCCATCTCTTAGGAAAGCTCCCAGGAGCTGGGTCCTCGGAGTCACTCAGTAGTTGGGCAGATACCCAACTGCCCGATCTGACATCTATGGAGAGCATGTATCACCTTGCAAAGGTCCCTGTCTGTCTTAAGCACCACCTCTTTGGGTCTGCTGTGATTTCCTCTTCTTTCTTCTCCCAGCCACCCTCACACAGGGTCCCTGGTCATGCAGACTTCCCCTCCTGTTCTTTCCTTGTTCCCCTCTGCCTCTGATGGAGGTTCCTAGAAGGAAGAGGACACTCTCCTATGGGTACATGCATATGAATGGACAGGTAGGTGACTCTGGCATGTTGGAAGGTTAGATAGCACTCTTCAGAGGAACGGACACTGAGCCGTGAAGTTAGGACAGAAGGTAGGGAAGAATTTGCGGGAAGGTGAGGGCAGTTCTGGACAAGGCAGGAGGGGACCTGGTCAGCCACGGGTCATGGACACTGACCCCCTCAGCCAGTCATTGTAGCCTGTTCATACTATAGCCAACAATCAGCTCTCGGTCTGGCATGGAAGTTTAGCAAGCCCTCTAAATTGCCTAGAGACAGATGGGACCTGAACCTTCCTACCCCATTATCAGAGACCCTTCAACCATGCCTTTAAATCCAAAGCCAGGCCCTGCTTTGCAAGTGCCCAGAGCAAGCCCTTCCTGTGAAGATGGGCTTCCCTTAGTCTAGCCAGGGAATCTGGCCCTTACATAGCTCTGTGAGGACCCACGCACCAGAACTCATCTGTATTAACCAGCTATGTGGCTGTGGATCAGCCAGATGGAGCGGAGGAGGCCTGGCTCCCCCACGGGGCATCTGCTGCCGTCATGTCCCGCTGAGAGCACCCAGAGCTCATTTCGTCCGTTGGTCTCTGGCATGTCTCCATCAGATGGGAGGCGGGGATGATGGGTTCCTCTCACTGGTCTGGGGTGGGGAGGGGACTTGGCCCGCAGCCTGACAGTGAGTCAGAGAAGGCCGAGCTTGGACCTCTGCGTCCCTACTTCAAGGACCGTTGGGTGACCTCCCAGGATGCTCAATTCCGGTGGCTCTGCTATGAATTATTGTTATTATCATTTATATAGTGCTTGCACACTCAGTTGGAATGTCCTCAAATATTCTAATAAATGTAGAGGACAGTGTCTGTAGAATTGCAAAGATTTGACCCTCCGAACCATAGAGGACGGCTAACAGACAGACCCGTTAGATGTTGACATAAAGGCCAAAGTCCGGAAGTGAAATCGAAGCTTGGTCAACCTGCCAATTAGTAGCAGAATCGTTTTCCATAACATACACCTTCTAGAAAGTCCCTGATCTCTGTGGTCTAGTATTTCCCTCATTTTTACTTCTATTTCACTAGGTAGCCTCCATGCCAATTTCCTTTGGGAAAAAATATATCAAACGGCCCCACAGTGCTGCACCCACCTCTGAAGGTCATTCTGAGCATTGCTGATTGTCTAGACTCTAGGTTGGGGAGGAAGCTGGCTGGGCTTAGCAAGACCCTTAACACACCTGGACCTGACCCTAAAGAATGAAAATCAAAAGATATGGAGAGATTTTTCTACCCCCTTGGGGGATAGCCTTCCAGAACCATAACCCACTGTGTCCTTGCTGAGAAGTTATTGTGCTCACGGTGCTGGGCAGGCAGCGGTGAGTTACATACAGTAGTAAGACTTAAGTTAGATCTGAGGAAGAACTTGCAGTGATCAGTACTGATAGAGTAAAAACTGATCTGCACTTATAATTTTTTTTAACTTCATTTGAAAGCTTGTAGTGTGAGGGAAGGATGGAATCATTTTGGTGCATATTTTAAATAAAGGCTTAGGGATACTGAATATTTTATTATCTTGTTAACATTTTTAGCAGTTCATCGTCTGCTTTCCAGGATGGTACTGATGTATGATTTCTATGTAACACTGCCCCCCACTCCCCATACTTCTCAACACACATACTTGGAGCCTGGCAGGCCTGGGCAGTGGCGTTGGGAGGAGCTCAGTGACCTTGGTGACTGTCCTTGGGTGCAGACACTGGGTTCTCTGAATCCTCCCTGAGCCCCTGTCCCTGGCAGGGCCCCTTTGCTGCCCCAACCAGGCAGGTTGCCCAGTGCGAGTAAGTTCTGGAAGGATTGACCTAATTTCTAGAGTCTGAAGGGTGATGGAGGCCCCAGCCAGAACTTCTGCAAGTGGATGATAAAGAGTCTATTAGAGAAATAAATAACATCTCCCTAGGAGAGCAGACCCCCTGAGCCCCTCCTGTCTCTCAAGGAGGGAGCTCCCTGGGCCTTATGCTTTGGTGGTTCCTGAAGGGATGTCTGTCTTTCCATCTCCCTGTAGTTCTGACCATGCAGCCAGACTCCTGCTGTCTCCTGACGGACCTCATGGCAGAAAGGAGAAGTAGGGAGCAATCAGGGCCAAGCTGGGGTGGAGGAAGGCTGACTGTGCTTGGAGTTGAACTTGGAAGGGCTGCCAGCCCTGGGAGTCTCTCTCTCTCTCTCTCACACACACACACACACAGACACACACACACTCATTCCCCATCTTCTGCGACACCCAGTTATTAGGGAAACTGAAGCTTAGAGAGGAAAAATAATTTGCCTGAGTTTGCCCAGCTAATAAGTGGACAAAGCCAGAATTGAAACCCATTTATATGGGTTTTTCAAATCAAGTTCTCTTTCCCCTCCTCTGGTGCTGTTCCAGCTGTAAGAAGCATTAGAATCACCCGGGGATCTTGTTAAAATGCAGGCTCTGATTCCACAGGTCTGAGGTGTGGTCAGAGATTCTGTATTTGTGGTAAGTTCCCGGGTAATGCCAATGTTGCTCTTGGTGGAGCACATGTTAAGAAGTAAGGGTACAGGGCAAGTACCTCAAAGGGGCCAACCCTGGGAAGCAATGCCTGTAAATGGGAGGCTGAGATTATTCTGGAAAATAGGGAGGTGTAAATGCCAAGACTAGCTCAGGCTTTGGGGGAGGCAGAGCAGTCAGGGGTGGGAGGAAAGGGCAGGTGTGCAGTCTGCCCTCCCCCCTCCTGGACACGGCCTGCTCTGAACTTTGCCCTGGCTGGGTTTCCTGACATGGGTACAACTTGTGTTTGTCTCAGTGGACACCTGGAGTCAGGAGGGGTACAGCATCTGTCTAGTTTCATTTCTGGTCCAAAATTCTAACTTGCTAGCTTGTTTATTCATCGTGTGACTCAGACCTTCTGGCTGATTGACTTTCCTAAAAATGGCTGCAACAGTATCTCCCATCCCAGGTGCCATTCTTACAAGGGAACTTTCCAGCTGGGGCTGGAGGCCCGTGTTCTTTCCCCATGGATCTGAGCCGGTGTGTGATTACACCTGAAGTGATGCCATGTGATTCTCGAGGCCAGGTCATCAAAGGCAGCACAACTCCCACCTGGACACTTGCTGTTGGAACCAGGCCACCATACTGTGAGGGGTCCCCAGCGGTCCCTGCAGAGGCCGTGAGCAGGTAGGCGTTCTGGCCCTTGCAGGTGAGGCCTGGCCGACAGCCAGACGTGTGAATGAACAGGACCCCAGTGATCCGGTCACTGAGCCCCTCCGCTCTTAGACTCTTTCTGGCCGAGGCCTCAGATGTTCTTGCTGCACATTTTCTGAATTCCTGACCAACAGAATCTGCGAACACGATGAAGTGGTGGTTTGTTTGTTTTTTTTTAATCGCAAATGCATGCGTGATGGTGTGGACGCAGCCACGGTAACCGGAACGGGCCCCCGAATCGGGGCCGCCTGAGGACTGGTGGGTGACGAGGCTCAGGGGACAGTGGGGGAAGTGGCTCCGCCTAGATCCGTGCAGCGTTCTACACTAGAAAGCTGCGTTTCCACACTACGGACCTCTTAGCAATTCTCATCTTCTAGATGGGAAAACCCCGTTTGCAGAGGGTTTTCGTACCAGGCCTCATGGAGATGATACACTTGCTCAAGGCCATGCAGAGGCCAAGGCGGCCCTGGGAAGACCTCAGCCCTGACTCCAGAACCAGAACTCTCTCCGTGAAACCAGTACTTCCTCAGTCAGCCCTTGACAAATAAAGCGTCGCTGGCTGGCGCGGGGCCACGGCTGGCTGGAGACCTCCCCTCAGCGTGATTCATCTGAGTTTTGTGCCTTTAGTACCCATCATGGGAGAAGGAAAATCTTGAATGTTGTTAATAAATGGAGTCAGAGGAAAGCACTAAAACAGGGCAGGTGTTATTTATCAAACACATGGAATAAGTTAATCAAAAAAAATCAATCCTGGGCGGGTGAGTGAAAGTGTGGCGCCCTGGCTCACTAGTGCTCCAGGATTGGAAGGTACCTAGAATAGTGAGCGGCTTTGGGGGTCTTGGAGCCTCCTTGGCGGCAGGTGTTTTTTCCATCTTCTCTGTATCTGCCGTGAGGGAAGCAGTTCCCAGGGGAGGGGGAGGGGGCAGTGGCGGTGGGCAGTGCTGTAGGACGGGATTTATCTGGACTGCCCTCCCTGCAGGAACCCCCTTGTCACATTCCTGCTTGGAAGTAGTCCCCTTCCCCTTGAGTCACAGAAAGGGAGATTCTTCTCTTTTTGTATTCCATCTTTGGGTTTTTTGAGATGAGACACTTTTGTTTTCCCAAAGCTCTTCTAGCTCAGACCTTCCAGACACGAGAGACAGAATTTTAGAGGATGGGATAGTTCTGTGGCTCATCTTGAGGAGGCTGTCGTACCCAATTATTTGACGAAACACTAACCCGGGTGTTGCTGTGAAGGCGTTCTGTGAATGTGGTCACTGTGTAAACTTATCTGACTACGGAGGTTACCCTCCATAATGTGGGCGGGCCTCATCCAATCAGGTGAAGATGTTAGGAATAAAAATAGGTTTCCCTGAGAAGAAGAAATTCTGCCTCAAGATGGCAGCATCAAATTCTGCCCGAGTTTGCAGACTGCTTTATAGACTCTCTGCTTACTGGGCCCACAGGGACATGGGCCAGTTCCTTAAATGCACGCACGCACACACACATCTGTTGGTTCTGTCTCTCTGGTGAACACTACCCCATACAGATGCTAACCTGAGCGCATCATGTTGTCCCAACATTTTTTATTCTCTGTGATGGCAGTTTTGATCCATGGGTTCAAGCGGGGGTGAAGACCGTGGTGGCGGAGTGGGTGGAAGGTGAGGATGACACGCAGATGCACACGCGTCGTTTATGAGCCGTGTTGTGTGTGTGCTGTTCCCTGCAGGTGACAAGGAGGGTGTGGTGTGGAAGGAGCACCTGGCAGAGGGTCAGGCGGTGTGGAGGGCTTGGTTCTGTGATTGGTGACGGTTCTTCTGTAACTCGGAGAGGACTCCAAGAGGGATTAGGGGAATTAAATAAGGTTATGGACAAAGAAAGGCATATCCCATATGATATCACTTGTATGTGGAATCTTTATTTTTTAAAAACGCCAATTTCATAGAAACAGAGTAGAATCGTGGTTGCCAAGGGCTGGGGGGAGGTAGGAAATGGGTGATTTAGGTCAAAGGGTAGAAACTTCCAGGTATAAGTAGAAGTTGTTCTGTGATCTAATGTAGAGCCTGGTGACTCTAGTGAGTAGTGTGGTATTATACACCTGTGAAACTTGCTGAGGGTAGGTCTTAAACCTTTTCGTCTCTCTCATGCATACACACACACACACACGTTTACTATGTGAGGTAACAGATGTGTTAATTATCTTGATCTTGGTAATCACTCCCTAACGTGTATGTAGATCAAATCATCCCATTGTATACTTTGAATATTTATAATTATGTTTGTCTGTTATTCCTCAATAAAGTTAAAACATTTTTAAAAAGAAAAGAAAGAGGGTGCCTGGGTGGCTCAGTGGGTTGAGCCTCTGCCTTTGGCTCAGGTCATGATCTCAGGGACCTGGGATCGAGTCCGGCATCGGGCTCTCTGCTCGGCAGGGAGCCTGCTTCCTCCTCTCTCTCTCTCTGCCTGCTTCTCTGCCTACTTGTGATCTCTCTCTGTCAAATAAATAAATAAAAATCTAAAAAAAAATTAAGAAAAAACTACAAAAATAGAAAAGAAAGAAAAAAAAGGTAATGGAAGTCAAAGGATTCTTGTAAAACAATATGCACATGTAATTTGGCACCTCTTAATTTTTTAAAATCCCACATGCAGCCCACAAATCATCTAAAGTAATTATTGTTTGGAGAGAGTATGGCCAAGGGTGGACATGGGCTTGGTTCTCCTTATTCTGAATGACAGTTCTGCAGAGTTCACACCAGAAGGGAAACAGTAATGGTTAAATACTTTAATTTTTTTGAAGATATTTATTTATTTATTCATTTATTTATTTGAGAGAGAGAGAGAGAGAGAGAGAAAGAGAGCGAGCAGCAGGGGAGGAACCAGGGAGAGGGACAAGCAGACTTCTGGCTGAGCATGGAGCCCCAAGTGGGGCTCATGACCCCGAGATCATGACCTGAGTGGATATCTAGAGTTGGACACTAATTGACTGAGCCACCCAGGTGCCCCACAGTTAAATACTTTAAATGAGGTGTATCAGAGATGCAAATATGAAGCTTCTGAACTTGTCATAGGCAACACTGGGAAGTACACACCCAGCTGGAAGGAGCTTTGGTCTGGCTTTCGGGCGGGGGCAGTAAAAGGGAGGAGGGGCAGAGCTAGCTCCTTGGCGTTCCTGTCTCTGCTTGTTTCATTTACCTTGTTTTATTTACCTTTACCTTGACTTTTCAGAGGCAGTGATCCTGAATATTTGGGGGCATGCTAGAACTCAGGAGAATGCCCTTGGACAATAACCTGTTCACACCTGTAGGCAGGGCTGAGGACTGTACTGGGAGGAAGAGGAAGGGTTCACATCATGAGCTGAGATGCTTGTAGGATGTTTCTGTGGGCAAACAGAGTGGTGTGCAGAGTGTCCTGGGCCTCAGCTCCCTTTGACGCAGGCCTTTAGGACCTACCCATTTGCTTTTTTAACTCCTTGCTTGCAGTCTCTTACACTGTGGGTGTAAGGCTGTGAGTTTATGTGGTCAGAGGCCAACGGGATCCGTATCCCGGCACACGTTTAATGAATAAATAAATGAAGTGCTAAAATGCTCAGTCCACAGGCCGTCGTTTTCCGTGGTTGTATCCTTGTGTGCACTGTTCCAGAGGACCCAGAGTAGAAGCAGAGAGGGCAGGGGAGGGGAGGGAAAGAATGGGGAGATAATTAAAGAAATAAGGACAATAATTCCTATCCTTCAGGGGTTTGCAACTTCCATCGAGGAAGTCAGATACACTCCTACAATGCTCACCATTTGCTCCTCCCAAAACATAATGAGCTTCATCCTGAGTTTCTCATTGCTGAAGCACCCGCAGCCGACCTGGGAGCAAGCCCAAGGCAGCCTTTGGAAAAACAAACCCGGTGGTGCAAGGGCATTGGGAGACCAGGTCCATTCTGGATGAGCTTGAGTTGAGGTCCCTCAGGGCTCAGTCTGGAGGGAGTGGGATTGGAGAGGGCCTGCAGGTGGGCACTGGCCCTTCTGTAAGCTTCAGGTACACTGGGAAAACTGGTAAGACGGCATCTCTGCATCCGGCTAAGATCGATGTCTTTTCCTGCCCATCTCAAGCTGTCAGGGACCCTCTTCCTTAGAGCACATTCAGGCGGCACAGTCTTGCATTAATTTAGAGCTAATTGTCAGGTAATGAATTCGATTTGGCTCACCATATTGAAATCCCTTCTGCTCCCAGCTGAACACCAGTAAATCATTTGCATCACAAATCTCTTTGCTGGATGCTCAGCTTGGCCAAGCTGTTGCTCAGGCCCTCTCCTGGCTCCCCACATTCCTGGATCTTTGAGAGCAGATGAAAATCATCACATCTCAATGTTCAAGATGCAAAGCTGGACCCACCCAAATGGAGTTTGGTTGTGTATTTTTGAAAAGTCTAGAACAATGGTTCTCAAAATGGAGTCCCTTGAGCCAGCAGCATCAGCATCCTGGTAACTCATTAGACATTCAAGTTTTCAGTCTCCATCTCCCAAACTAACTGAATCGGAAACTGGGGTGGGGCCAGCAGTCTGTGGTTTAAGAAGCTCTCTGGGTGATTCTGATGCACAATCAAATTTGAGGACCACAAGTCTCCCTAGAACATTCCCTTGGTCCACCAGCATGTCCATGTCAGAATTCTTCTCAATTCACTTTAACTCTCTGCAAGGCCAGCTTCCCATTCTATATCTCTGGATTTTTTTTAGGGGCTTCTGAATTTATTTCTCTTCCACTTCTGTTTTAGCTAGAAGTAGATTCCGTTATGGAGAGAAAAAAAGGACTAATATAAGTGAGTTAAACAAGATAGAAGTTCTAATGTAAAGAAGTTGGGGATAGTGTGTAGTCAATCCCAGAACACTCTAAGCCAAAGGTGGGTGATGGTTTAGTGAAGCCAAAGAAAAGACCCAGAGATAGGAATCCAGATATAATTTATTGGAAAAACTTATGCACAGGGGGGTCCAGGAGTTCCTGACTGGACAAAGCATCCATTGCTGGGATCTACATGCAGTAAGCTTTTATGGCATAGCAACTTCACCTTCTCCTCCTCACGTGGCCAGAGTTCCAAAGAGATCAGGGCCTGCCAACTTGACATTCTTCATTAGAAGGGAGATGCTCCGGGTTGGCCATCCCAGTGCCCTTGACCTTGAGTGCTGAACAACATGTTTTTCTGCACCTTCTGCTTGAGGAGAATATAAGGGAGGATAGGATCCCTACATTCTCAAGATAGTGATTAACAAGGGTGTTCAGGGTGTGGTTGTACAAAGTAGCTATCCAGCACGTACCATGCAGATAGGCAGTCCAAAACCGACTGCTCTGCCATTGTTAGCGTGTCATCTCATGGTCCAGGACGTCTGCTCAGGATCCAATCATCATATCTGCACTAGAGTTGGCTGAACGAGGAAGAGAGAAGGGCATAGTCATTCCTTTACAGACACTTCCTGGATGGAAGCCATCTTATATCTCATTGGTTGAAGCTTAGTCACTTGGCCATAACCACCTGCAAGGGAGCCTGGGAAATGTAGTTTTTATTCTGGGTGTTCCTGTGCCCAGAGAAAAATATTAGGAAATCTTTTTATAAGGAAATGGAGATCAGATATAGGCAGAGCCAACTAGCCACAGATACCATCTGTGCTACAACCTTTGAGACATAACTATATTTCAGAGTCTTTGAGCAGGTTCTTTCCCATGTTTGTCACACACTTCAATGCCTGCTTCACAACACATGTATTTTGGGAGGCAGTCCTCTGTCACCCTGAGCATGCATTTCTTGACAGCCCCCGTGCCTGTAGCCTACTACATTCAATCCCTACTGCCTACCGATCCATCTAATTCCAGTGAAATTGTGACCCATGGTTAGTCTGTAGATGTCTAGAAGCCACTGTTTAGGCACTGTCTTTTGCTGATGGAGCTTGGATGAGTTCCTCAACTCCTTCAGTACCCAACTCCTCCCCTATAAAGTGAGGGCATTGGAGATGGCCCCTAAAGTGCCTCCTGGCTCTAGCATGCCATGGTGCTCTTTTTTTTTTTTTTTTTTAATATCCTTTCCCAATGTTTATCACTGTCCTTGGGCGAGAAGGCAGTGAGCCCTGACCAGCTAAGTACCAGATGAACTTGGCAGCATTGGTTACAAATGAAGGTATGGACTGCAAAGCTGGGAAATACAGCTTGCGGCCTGATTTGGTTGATGGCTTTTGAGAAGTCAGTTCTGTAAATGAGAAATGTGATTTGTGTAAAAATTAGGGGAGGTCTTGCAGAGCACCTGTAAAAGGTGGGTGCTGATAGGGAGCTCATTGATCTGATGTTGCCCGCCCCCTTGCTCCAACCTCCATCCCTGCTTACTTCTACCTCCATTTTACAGGTTTGAAAAACAAACAAAAAGTAACCCTGAGGTCCCCAGAGAGGGGAAGTATATTTGTTTTAAGTCTTACAACCAACCAATGAAAAGACAGAGTTAATGGTGACTTCCTGTTTGTGACCCAAGGGTCACCAAAAGGGCACTGGTACACATATATCCATGTATCCTCACTCTTTTTATTCTAAATGAACCTGGCTGGAAGTAGTTACTTAAATGAGATACACTGGACCTCTGCAAACCTCACTTTTCTCATCTGTTAAATGGAATTAAAAACCACTTTCACAATTCTTAGGAGGATTAGCTGAAAAAAAAAGTACAAAAAGTCCTTGACACATTTGCAGGTGTACCATAAATGTTCTCTCTTTCCTGGAGATATGTATTTAAGTGGACTCTAAGGCATGATAGTCCATAAGCAGACCTACCACAGTTTACTTGAACATCTCCTTAGGTGAGCAATTACTTTTAGGACCCTGCCCCCTCCCCTCCCCCCAACAAACACTGAGTCCAACCTGAGATAAACTGACCTTTCCCCCTGTGATCTGAGCAGGAGAGGACAAAGGAACCAAAAATAATTGATACTTCTCTGTCTTGAGTGTGTCAGATGCTTTATATGGCTTACTTATCACAAAATTCTGATATTCGTTCATCATTCTGTTTGGAGCAAACCTAGCGCTAAGGTTGGGGGCAAGATTTAGATTCAGATAGGTTTGTTGTAATCATTTCACAAATGAGGTCATGGAGGCCACGAGACACAAGCAGTCTGCCCACATTCTGTGGGGGGTATTGAGAATTGTGAACACCAAGGACATGCCCAAGTTTGACAGAGAAGGAAGAGTTTTGTTGTGGGCTGGGGAGGGAGGGAGAGATGGGGCAGAGTGGGGGGTGCACGAGGGTGAGGAGATCCAGAGGGCCTGTGAAAGGGCAGGTGGCTACCTCCTAGCTCTGGTGGGGGCCACTCTGAGTCTTAATAATCTGTAAAAATGAATTGTCTTTCATAAAGCTTGTTTCTTGAAATTCAAAATTAATCTTAAGTAGAGAAGGGGAAATCCTTTCTTTGAGCACAGAATGCCCAAAGACACTTTTCTGGATATTCTTCAGCAAGCCTATTACATACTGCTAACCCTAAGAGATGGTGTATTCCTATAAAATATGTGAATAAATCAAATGTCTTCCAAAGTGTTCATTTCCCTCATTAATGTCCCATAAGCTTCAGGGTTATGGTCAGAACCTGACGTGGGACCCGTGAGACTTCTGACTCCTGCATCAGCTGGCCCCCTGCTCCGTTTGCAGTCTCCAACCCATCCCCATCTTTCATACAAGCAGTGACCTCTGCCCCTAGACACACATCTTGCCCTAACTCCCGCTCAGTCACCTGGGGAGATCAGCCTTCCAGCTCTGTCAAAGAGCTGGTGGTGCCTCTTCTCCTTGCCCACCTCCACTGGAGCACTGACCACTGCTTCCGAATTGGCTGTTGGTGTCCTTTCCCCTTCCCCAGGGAGCCTGAGTCTTACCCATCTGCGAATCCCTAGTACCTGGAGATCAGTAAGGGCTTACATTGAATTTGATTGATTATTTTGCAATCTCTAATGTAATATCAATCATTTGCAAACTGAATATTATGGGGAGGGACATAGAAAATGTGTGGCAAGCTTCCCCTTCTCTGGGAATCTAGTCTTCATGGTGACGTGGGATTGACCAAGAGAGGAGGACCCACAGTCTGCCAGGCGTGTGGCCCAGACCATTGGCACCTGCAGGTTTAGGGGTGAGGCCAATTCCCAGCAGTGGGAGCCATCAGATAAGCAGAGTCCTGGAGACGGTTTGGGTTGGGTCAGCAGTGATGGGCGAGGCGCAGGAGTGATGGTGGTGAAGGGGAGAGCTGGTTGAGATCAGTGACCAGTGGAACAGTGCCAAGGGGTAGGAGGGTGCAAAGGCCTCAAAGCCAGAACAGGATTTTGATATCATGAGAAACAGGGAGCCATGGAAGGTTCTCCAGCAGGGAGAAACATGATGAAGTTGTATTTTAGGCAGGTGAGTAAGGGAAAGTGGTGAGCGGAAGAGACTGGGAGGAAGGAAAGAGGTGAGAGGGGCTGCTGCCATCTGATTTGCCCCACATCTGCTCTACCTCCTGCCTCTTCCACGCAGCTAATGACTGCATGCAACCCACCATGGCCCAAGGTGCCTCTTCCTGTGTTCACTCTTTCTTTCTTAGATTTATTTGAGAGAGAGTAGAGAGAGAGTGCGAATGAGCATGGGGAAGGGCAGAGAGAGAGAGTGAATCTCAAGCAGACTCCCTGCCAAGTGCAGAGCCTGATGCAGGGCTCCATCCCATGACCCTGAGATCATGACCCAAGCAGAAACCAAGAGTCAGACGCTTAACTGACTGAGCCACCCAGGTGCCCCTCACTCATCCTTTGAAAAGGTTTTCTGGTGCTACCTACTGTGCTCCAGTTCCTGTGCTGGTGCCGGGGTTGTAGATGCCTGCCGCCGAAGACCCTGTGGCTGAGGACAGACACTACATAAATACACGTGGCCACCTGATGACTTCTCACCTATGCTCTTATCATTTAAAGACATCATTGTGTTATGTATATGAGCTCTATTCCTCTGCTTCTCTACCCTCTGGTCTCCCCACTCCCTTTGATTTGCTAGTTTTCTCCAAGGGGCTACCTTCTAAACAGTGTGCACTGAGCTGTGGGAAGTGGAGATGCTCTGAGACATGGTGGGGAGGATCCTTGAAATGCGGACGGGGTCAAATTCCTTACCCGTCTCCCTCCCCTACCCTTGGGTGCCTGCCCACCGACTGCCCTCCACATTCCCCAGCTAGGACTGTCTGTACATGCTGGGCTTCAGGACAGAGACTCTGCTGAGAAACCCTTTGAGGTCTCAGTCCCCAGGTGCTTGATGCTAATCTCTTGTGGCTCCCAGAGCCCACTGACTCCTTACCCTCCTTGTCCTTCTTCATTTGTCCTTTGGGCCTCATTCCTGAGACTAAGGAAGGAAGTCAGAGGCACAGAAAAAGATGCCAGGACCTCCTGTGCTCAGTCCCCCACATGCCCACCCACCCAGCAGTACTCCCTTGAGGTTAAGACTCTCCAAAGAAGCTACGGTCAAAGTACACCCCCTCCCTCTAGGGTATCTTGACCACATTAAGAGTCAGCCATTCAGTTACTGGTTGGAAACAATCTTTGAAAGAACTGGTTGGTCTGGGCAGAGACAGACACAGGTACCAGGGATGACTGAGCACGTCCTATATACTAGGCTATGCCATAGGCATTGCCTGCTCGACCACCATGTAACCTGGATATAGGGTTCCTTACCCAGCCCAGAGGAATTTGGGAATCTGGGCTAGGGTCAGGATTCAGTTCATTATATTAATTTTGTACACGAGCCATTGAAGGCTCAGAGAGGGGAAGCTACTTCACTGTGTAGACAGTCTGGGCTCTGCTGCTCTGCTGAGGGCCTCACACTGGTGCAGAAATGTGAGCTTCTAATGGCCTCCTAGCCTGAGAATGCTCCCCCAACTCTGCCAGAGTTTCCCAGTTTCACCTACACAATTGTGCCCCAGAGCACCTCTTTCCATGTGTGTCCCTCCTCCCTTGCAGGCACTTGCTAACTTAAGCCTGCACGGAGGCGGCACTGGAACGTTCTCTTTTCTGCGCATGGCAGTGGGGAAATAGTGCAGAGCAAACATAGACCCCTGCAGAGCCACAGAGAAGACTCATTTAAGTTGGCATCAGTTTTGCTAGCTTCCTGCTGAAATATTTGCCAATCTGGCCAAGATTTTGAGCTGCCTGGAGTCCGGGAACACCTCTTCTCTTTAATGTTGTCCTTGACTGAAATCAAATTGCCAGAGGTTGCGGAGGCTCCATTATGTGGTTTCAGCTCCCTTGACGTTGGAGTCCAAGCAATGTGATACATGTATACCATGCTTTGCTTACGTGGTTCCTCGTTCTGTCCTTCAAGCTTCAAAGTTGCTAGCTGAGTTGAAGTCTGGCATGGCAGAAATGCTGTGTGCCAGGGTCCAGGCGCTGGGGTCCAGGGGGTCCCTCTTGGTTAGCATCTTCCCTGGGGTTCCTGGGGCTGTAGGCAAAGTATATCGTCTTGGTTGTTGCTTGTGGCTGCCATGTGTGGTGAACCAGGCTGGGCCTTATCATCTCCAGTGTGTAGTTCATTGACATACCGACTTGCCAAGGCCATCCACAGACCCCGGCCCTCTGTTCATGGCTGAGCTCTCCCCTTTGTCCTCTCCACAGAGCCTTCCACGACCCTAGGTTCACGTACAACCCAGCCTCTGTGCTCCCTACCACCTCTTAAAGGGATCATGTAATATGACAGAGACAGGACCCCGAAGGGGACACAGGCTGTCTCTGCCGTCCCCTAAAGTCATCTCATTTCACACAGGTCATCTTCGGAGCTGCCCACCGATGGCTTGCCTACCCTCTCAGCATGCCTGCGTGGGCTTCTTGGTGGGGTGTCTTTCTCTTCCCTGCCCTCCCTGAGCAAATCTTATAATGCACCCATCCTCTCAGATTCTACTGGTGACCAGATGAGCTAAGAAGAAGAGGTAAATTGTCCCGAAGACTACCCCTCTTGCAGGGGGTTGATGGTGGATTGGGGGCAATGAGCAGCCCCTGGCTCCTGTGTGTACCCTCTAGCCCAGTGCCCGTTTCTACCCTGCATCCCCACAATTTGTTTACACAAGTCCCTCCCTGCTCTCACCATCTTGGTTACTTCTGGGGAACACTGGCCATTTTTGTAACTGTCACTGCCGAAGAACATCATTGTGGTGTCTCGGGGTATCTGAACTTGTGGTTGAAAAGCAGAGGGCCAGATGATGGGGCCAATGTGCTCAGGCCTGGTCCATTTATCCCTTCCAGCCCAGACAGGCAGTGGTGCGGACTCTAGATCCAGGGTGTCTGGGTTTGAACCTGGCTCTGCCTCTCCCTCGCTCCATGATGGTGGGAAAGTTACTCATCTTCTCTGTAGCTGATGAGTCAAATGTGGACATGCTAGTACCTGTGTCTGAGTGCTGAATGAATTAGAGCTTACGAAGCACTTAGACCAGTGCCAAGCACATGCTAAATCCTCAAAATGTCCTAAAAAATGTGAGCTATTGTTATAATTCTGATTATGCTGCTATCTTGCTGTTGCCATTGTTGGCCATCTTAATAACAACATATTGTATGGGTGGTGCATCTCAGTTTGAAAAGTGTTTAGTATATATACTATCTCCCTTATTCAGTGTGGGTGAAGGTTATGTGCAAAGCCAAGGTCACAAAGTCAGGGAGGAGGCAATGCCTTGTCTTAAACTTGGTTCCAAGCCCCACCCCCCAATATCTTTATATTACTCAATGCCACCTCCTATAGAATGGGAGGGAAAGCTATGAATGACTCAGTAAGACCAATCCTAATTACTGGGGAAGAAAAACACCTCTGAAGATATCTCATTTTGAGGATAGCATGTTTGGAAAAAAAATAATTACAAACGAAATCTGAAGCCCATCCCAGAGCCAGCTGTAATTCTTTGCCAGCCCTTGGAGTTCAAAGAGGGAGACTTAAGGAAGGTCTTGAGGAGAATTACTTAATTTAGAGCATTGGAAACCCAACAATTATTTGCTTAAAAATAGAATTTGCTGAAACAACTTCCAGCTTCTTATTCTTCTCACTGCATAATAGAGTAATTAGTAATTTGTGTCACTCCAGTAATTTTTCTCCTTCTCATAATCACCAACAGTGATACTGTTGCCATGCTGGGGTTCTAGTACACACACACATACACACACAACACCAACACACTCCCTCACTCCCACACTGGTACACTCACACACACACACTCCCTCACTCTCTCTCACACACACACAGACGCACACACTCACTCTTATCTGATCCCTGGAAGAAGGTAGATGTGAGAGTCTGTGTTGTGTTGTTGCGGATGTTGGGGTGAAAATTTTGTGACCCCCCCCCCTAATTTATCCCTTATTGTATGGATAAGACACTCTGAGTATGGTTTTCAAAAGGAGTAGAAACGAACGGAGAACTGTCAGAGTATTTCCAAAGATCATACGGAAGCTGTCATCGAGCACAGTGACCACGTACATTTGCGCAGCTAAAAATCAGGAACTTCGTCTGGCTTTGTCCTGAACTATGGGTCTTATGAAGGTACAGAAAGCCCCCGCATTTATTTGTACATTTGTTAGATTGAAAAGGATGAAACTATGTAAGAATATGGACACTCCAAGAAAGTCCAGAGCAGAATTATAAGAGAAACTTACATGAGTTTTAATACCTACCATGGGCTACATCTATAATCAGCTGTTAGAAATCAAGCAAATAACTATTTGGAACAAAGCAACGATAATAGGGATGTTATCCCCAAGTTTATCTGACTGAGTTTTTAAGAGGCTGTAGGTGACTGTGGGAAAGTGGAGAGAGGTAGTTTGAACGATTGTTCCTTTTTCATGTAGTAATCTATTATATTCAGATTACTACACTATGTAAATAGTACTGTTGCTAACACTTATTGGCTGTTCATCATGTCCCAGGCACTGTACTAAGAGATTTACCTGGATTTTATATATGTCCCTTAATCAATTTATAAGTTAGGTATTAATATTATTCCCGTTTTTTTTTTTAAGATTTTATTTATTTATTTGACCACAAGTAGGCAGAGAGGCAAGCAGAGAGAGAGAGGAGGAAGCAGGCTCCCTGCTGAGCAGAGAGCCCGATGTGGGACTCGATCCCAGGATCCTGAGATCACGACCTGAGCCGAAGGCAGCGGCTTAACCCACTGAGCCACCCAGGCGCCCAATATTATTCCCGTTTTATATGAGGAATGTGACAGAGACCATGTTGCATGCCCCAAATCCTTTTTTCTCTTTTTTTCCATTGAAACAAAACCCAGGTTTTACTTAGTGTGGTGGTATACCATGCGAACGGCCTGCATTTTCTGCCCTCACTTTGAAGCCATATGTAGCCACGTGACTAACTTCTGGCTGATGGGATAGAATCAGGACTGGGTGTGGAGTGTTGGAGAGGTTATCGCCTAAGGTATCTGACGCAGGGGTCCCGGGTGGCTCTGTCAGCTAAGTGTCTGCCTTTGGCTCAGGTCATGATCTCAGCATCCTGGGATCGAGTCCTGCATCTGGCTTCCCGCTCAGCAAGGAGTCTGTTTCTCCCTCTCTCTCTGCCCGTCCCTCATTTCGTGCTCGCTCTCTCTCAAGTAAAGAAATAAAATCCTAAAAGGAAAAAAACAAAGTATCTGACTCAGCCGGGAGGTGCACCTTCATGTAGTCTCTCTTGTTTTACACTTCTTGCAGCTGGGACAGCCAACACGGTGTTGTTTCCACTAGGGGTTGAATTTCACAGTTCAGCCCCATTCTCCTGTGGAGAATTACTAGACAAGTTAGACAAAATAGGTCTTTAAAAATCTGTTTGAAAAAATCCGAGAAATCACAAGTCAATGGAGAATTATTGGGCCGTGTTGTTTGAGAAGAGGGAAACCCAGTGAGGCGAACCTGGATCTTCTGGCCAGTTTTCTCCTGTGAATGTCTGGCCAATCCAGTCGACGTGGCTGAGGGCTAAGATGCTGAGCGGAACTTCTGGCAGACTTAGGGAACTAGGCACCTGTCAGGGGTGGAAGGCTCTGCTAGAACCCCACGATCTAGATGAAGACCATGTGTGGTTACATCATTGGAATAACATGAAGCAGGACTAGTCTGTCCCTGGCGGGCACTGAAACCAGCTTTGGGTCACCTCAGTCCCTGTTTGAGTTGATGCAATCTAGGATTGGTAGTGCCCCATGTCTCCTGCTGGAAGCAAATGTAAATTCTGTCTGAAGAAAACACATTAGTAGAAGCCTCAAATGATCTCAGTCAAACAAAGCAGGGGAAAGGATGGAGAAAATTTTGACTTCCAAAGTGGCAAAGTAAGAACCTCCAAAAATGTGTTTCTGCTTAACAATGACAAGAAGGCTGGCAAAACCTGTCATATATTGCATCTCTCGCCATAGTCCTCCACAGCACCCAGCAGCACCTCAGAGCCCCACACAGTGATCATTATTTAAGACATATTATGTACCTTGCGGGGCGGATGGCACACCATCCTTCCAGGATCATGTCTTCGAGCTGGGTCTCAGTCAAACACTAAACACGTCGTCCTTCTATCAGATCTTGGAGCTCCTGTGAGGTCTAGGTCCTTTCTTCCCTTAACTCAGCACTTTCCTGGAAGTGTACCTTTACTAGAAGTGTACCTAGAGACATTGTACCTTGTCTCTAGATATTGGTTTGGGAGGCGGGCTTGTGCTGTCTTATAAGAAAGAAGTCTGTATCATCTTCAGACTATCCTGGGTAAGAAAACCCACAGGTCAACGAATTAACCACTAAAGAGGGTAGATTCTGTGTGGTCTACTTAGCTCCATCTTGGAGGATGGTCTAGGGAAGGGTCTGTGACAATAGCAACATGTCACAAAGAGGAAGAAAATGGCTTGGCTCTAAATATGTCATATAAAATCCACATAGTCTATACAGTGTTTTGAGTGGTACCAGCCTGTTTCTTCTGAATTTGGTAGAAGTTACGGTTCTTAACATATACAAAGCCTATATCTCTTACTGCATCTCCAAGGATTCCTGCTTGGAAGGAAATCCTGGTTACTCAGGAAGCTAAGAGAAGGAAGATCCCCATGCTCACATCCCTGGTGCTCTGTTCAAGGGTTCATATTGATCTAGTAGTCCATTGCTCTCTCTGTCCTTATCATTTCCTCAGAGTTGAGACCATCCGGAAGAGTAGAATAGAAGAGGGAGACACAGTTTTTGCACTATTTTCATAACAGCAATAATGTGAGTCTGCCCTAATAACTTAGCCCAAGGTGTTTGGGATGTTTACTCATTTCACGTTTATTTCTGTATTTCTGCTTTCCTTTCTAGGATGGGCACTAAAGAGGGGACGGGAGTGGAGGAGTATGGGCAGACTTAAATGAGCTTATACTTTGGTGGGAGGGAGCTTTCCTCATCTTCTCCTGTTTTCTGGGGGTGTGATGACAACATAAAAAATATATGGCATTAGATCATAGAATAAACATCAATAAATAACAAAAGCAGACATGGTATAGGCCATATTTTCTTACCATAGTGAAATCCTCTCGGAGGTCACAGAAACACTTCAAGCACTTGGAAATTTAAAAATACTTCCCCCAAAATTACTAAGTGAGAGAGGACATTTTCAGTGTACAACAGTTCAAAAGTAAAAACATTATCTTACATTTGTGGGATACAGTCAACACTGTTAATTCAAGGCATAGGCATAGCTTTAAAAATGCTTTTTAAAAAATTAAACAAGAACATAAGATTAATTAATTAATAATCTGAAGAAACTAGAAAAATAGTCAACTATTTTTTCTGGTCAAACTAGAAAAACAGTCAATCTGACTATTGGAACTCAGCACTTAAAAATATTTTAAAAATTCTTTTTTCAAACAAAAATAGTAGACAGATAAAACTAAGAATGAATGTAAATAAATCACAAAATAGACAATTTGTGGCTGACAGGATGATGGCAAGAGAAAATGCAGAGGTAAAATACACACGAGAAAGGAAATGTATTAGCAGATACAATAATTTCGAATGATGATTAAAAACAACTTTATGCTAATGTGTTAAAAATCCACCTGAAATGAATAAGACTGATCCAACAACTACACAAAAATAGATAATCTGATTTGATTAACAAGAAGAAAAAGAAGTGACCCTCTAAATATGCTCTGCTTTTAGGTGATTTTGCTTTTAATTTTTAAAGGAGCAAATAAGGATGCCTGGGTGGCTCAGTGGGTTAAAGCCTCTGCCTTTGGCTCAGGTCATGATCCCAGGGACCTGGGATCTAGCCTCACGTCAGGCTCTCTGCTCACCGGGGAGCCTGCTTCCTCCTCTTGCTCTCTGCCTACTTGTGAGCGCTATCAAATAAATAAATAAATAAATAAAATCTTCAAAAAAAAAAAAAGGAGCAAATAATCCCACTGCCATTCAAACTATCCCAGAGTAGAGAAAATATTAAAACTTACACATTCACTCTACAAAACAAGCATATCCCTAACAGACTTTGAGACACGTATTATAAAATAGAAAGTTATTAACCATTCTCACTCTGTGTAGATGCAGAATTTCTGAAGTGCTCACAAATCAGTTTCAGCAAGTAAAGAAGGGCACTTTATAGTGATTCTGTTGGGTAATTCTGGGAATACAAAAATCATTTAATATTAGGAAAATAGAAGATTATATTGGTCAGCCTTTAGGCTCCATCATCTCGGTAAATGTCTAGAAAGCATTTTAGGAAAGTTCTGTACCAATTATTAATGAACATGTATAGTAAACTAGAAATAGAGGATTCTTTAAGTGATAAAGAATATTTATATTAAACAATAGCATATATCATAATTAAAAGGAAAACACCAGATGTATTCTAGTCAAAATCAGAAATGAGATAAAAGTATCTTGTCACTATATTAATTAATTAATACTATTCTGGATATTCTAGCCAACACAAAAAAATAGGAAACAGAAATAAGATGGGTGACCAGAAAGGAAATAAAAAAATGCTGCTGCTGCAGTTAATATAATTGTCTACCCAGAAAACCTAAGAGAATCAGACCACAAACCATCGGAGCTAATAATAAATTGGAAAGATGGGTGACTATGAACAAATATACAGAATAAGCCCTTTCCCATTTTAGCATTGATAATCAGTTTAAATATATTATAGAGAACACAGTCCTACCTAAAACAATTACAAAGGTTTAACACGCTAGGAATGATTCAATAATGAGTAAGTTTCCACTGATGAAGATAAAGGAAGAGCAGAATACAAAACTTCCAGACCAGAAGACTGAATATTGAAGAGAGGCAGTTCATCCTCAGGTTCTATTAATAGGTTGAATTAATCTTCAGCACAAATTTCAGTGGGAGTCATTTTCACAACTGAAAAATACCTGAAAAAATAATAGATGAACATAGTTAGCTGTATTTTTAAAGAAAAGTACTGATGGGCCTATTTTTCTTTCAGGTAGCAAAATATTTTGAAGTGAAGTGGATCTAAATTAGAGTTTTACTGGGAATTTA